>NC_056733.1:339651409-339748909 GCF_019279795.1 Protopterus annectens | reverse complement strand
TTGCAAAGTATGTGGATATAGATATTTAAATGGGTTAGAGTTATGCTTTCCATGCAGAGCTTCCACTCAGCTGATGGTGATTTTTGCAATACATAGTAATTATTAAAAATGAACAATGATTATGGGGAATTTCAATATGACAGTACTGTAAAGAGAAACGGGTAGATTTATCAGCACAAATGCATTCCAGTGACCTCAGTGCATTTGTCAATTTCCAACCATCTAGAAAATACCAAGCTGAAGTGGCTAGGTGTTTGCTGTAGACCATTTGCTGCTTGTTTATATCCTACCACAGATCAGAAATACTTTTTTCTGAGCATAATTTTATAATACCTGCCCTCACCTAATTGTTTTGATTGTCTTGCCTACTGTGTGATTTTTAAAGTGAAGCATTTATTATTCCTAATGCATTTTTCTGCAGTCATATTTGTAAAGCATATTTTCTGTTAATGCCACTTGTAAGGGGATTACCCCTGTCTAGCAAGTTCTGATTAAAAGAGTGTCATACCCCTTACAAGTAGCATTAAAAGAACGTACATGTCATAATGCATAAAGTGAACTTCTTAAATCAGGTTATCTGCATTTTATGGAGTAAGTATAGTAAAATAAAAATATTGATTTGACAGCAATTATAAAATTAAACCAGCATCTGGAATGAGCAATAATTTTAAACACAACATTTTGCTGCTTAGAACTTCATTATATTCATTCATTCTTTCATGTTCCACAAATGCATTGACGAGTACAATAAAGTATTTAACAGTCATTCAATTTAGTTCAGACATTCACATGTCCTAATGCATAATTTCTTTAATCAGTTCTAAATGTTCATTAATAAAAAAGTGATGTCACACATACCTGTCTTTATAAACATATAGGGTCAGTCTTTGTTAAACCTTATAACTAAGGAGCTGTCTTTGCTCTGTGGATAAACTTTCACATGTGACTCGTGCACCTTTTTTATTAATCTTATCCAGCACCTCTTAGACCCCCCCTCATTTTTCCTACAACTTAATGCACCTGGTTGAATTCTAAACAGCCTCAGTCTACTTTTGATTTTAATGTATTAACCTCATTCAGCATCTTGTTTGGCACTTGTTGCTGTCATAAAACCTCTGACGTTCATCATTCACAGTGCTTCAGTGGTGTATGGGTTCCATGTCTGCACAAACACACTGGCAACCTTCCAGAGTTTAGAATACCCTCGTATAACTCTCTGCAGTAAGGGATTGGCTAAGCCTTTCTATCCTAGGAAGCCTAACCCTGTCACAGAGAGTCAGTTATCCATCCAGTCTTCAGTGCCAGCTGAAGGACTCTCGCATTTGAATCTCCTCAGCAGCCTATATTGATGGATTACGGCTTCTAGACTCAGATAAAATCCTTTTAAATTCCGATTTTTGAAATAATAGTAACAATATATGTGAGTTCACTTTTATTTTAATATACTTGACATTTACTGCTACTGTTAATTCCTCTGGGAATTCTAACTTACTGTTCTGTTGTTTGCATGCTTAGTACTGCTTTTAAGCAGTTATGTGGCTTCTCTAAAGTATTTTACGTCTTGTACTGGGACGCTGAAGTTCTGTGGTGTCAGTTGAACATTAGGGACTGCCTCTTAACAGGTTGTCAAGAGGCCTATTGTTTCTGTTATTAATCTGTTCATTTTGAATTTGTAGCAGGAAAATATTACATTTTTTCATTTTTTCTTCATTTTATGATCTTAGCATTGCTTATACACTGTCATAGCTATTTTTATCATTAAATCACAATTTTACCACAGATCAAGTTTGCATTTTCTGTGAAGATTTTCAGTGGGATTCAATAAACTCCTTGTAGGCTTTCCACAAAGCCTACATGGAGTTTACATGTATGCACAGTGATGCATGGTGAGCAGCAGTGCTCATTGCATATTCCTGCTGCGCACCGCGTTTAAATGTAAATAAGCAGGGTTTCTGGGCAGGCAACAGTGTTGCTGGCCAGGAAACCTAGTAAGTGAACATGGATAGCACTCCTGTTTACATCAGATCACTGAAGGTCTGCAGTTTTGTGGGGAATGCCACAATGATCACCAGGGCTTCACAGTAGCTCTCAATCTCTTAGTGCAAGATGTATGCACAAAGGCCAACATAATGAGGGGACAATGACCCAGAAATAGGAACATATTTGACATATTTGCCCTATAGAAATGTGCTAGAATAACCAGGGGTTTATGTTAAGATATATGTCAGAAGGATTTGAAGTGTGAAGCTCAAATGTATGTAATTACTGAGTCACATCAGTCCTGAGATCATCCCAGTAATATGTCAGAAAGCCACAAATTTGATAAGGAGCACATCTGGAGATTCTGTGAAAATATAGATAGTTGAGAGGTATGAATTATGTTAAGTATATGGTCCAAGCACAGTAAAGGACAGTGTATCTATAGTGCAGAGTACTGGCAAATCCCATTCCTGGCTTTCTGTACTGAAGTTCATGGTCAACCATGTAAAATAAACACTCAGGGGAAGTGTGTGCATTGAATAGGGACACACAGATCTATTGTAGGGGTGAACACAGGGAAAGAGGACAGATGAAGCAACCTAATGCACAGCAGATGAAGGCATGTCAATGGAAGACGGTTGTAGCAGCAACACCAATCACATATCAGTATGGTACAGTAGGGACTGCACAGTGAAAATGTGTATTATGTGACTGTCACACAAGGTGACATAACAATGGGGAGGATGTCTGTGTGAGACAAGCATCCTTATATGACTAGTGCAGACATCTGTCAGAGATCTGACATGAAGTTGGTGTAGGGTGCATATTGTGAAGCTGTGCAAATTGATTTGCCTGAATATGAGTGTAATCACAGCAGAGATCTCCATCAAGTGGGACACAGGTAAAGGCTCATGGACAGCAATAAAAGAAGAAATCACAATCATGGATAATATCAGAATAATAGTGCCAATAATTCTATGCCTCTGACATAACATATGTAATTTAGAGTGACCAGAGATGATTCTGCACAAACACACTTGTACAACTATTATGATACGTCCATACTGTATGAGGGTAATCACGTACACTGTCCTGGCACTGTAACATCTGTTGAAGGTGTAAGGAAGGACACTGCTGTACCTGTATGTGACATTATGATAAATACAGGCTAGTTGACTCATGTGCATGCATATCTATATTTATATATTTATATCTGTATCTATCTATCTATCTATATATATATATATATATATATATATATGTATATGTATGTATATATGGCACAATCCACACTGTCACAACTGTTATCCATGCCATTAATGTTATCAAACACCTATGTATGTACTGTGTGCTTCACCAGAACAGGTAGCACACATGCATCCGGTGTAACAACTTGATGGGGGTTCCACACCATCACACAGTAATGTTTATGCCACAAAAAGAATACCCAGGGATGGTCAATAAGCTGTGTGACAGCTCACTGTGACAAAGGTAGTGCACTTCAGTTACACATCACTGGAAGATGTGTAGGGAGGTAAATGAAAAAGGGTGCATTGTACTCAGTTATTGGGGTGATGAAGGCTGGGAACAGTGGAGGTATTATGGTCTCCGATGTGGATGTCCTTGACATACCCAGTACTTGTGTTACATACAAGGGAGTAGTCAACACTGTGGCCAGTTGCTGGTGGATGTTCCACATACCATCTACCCCAGGACACAGGTCACATACCTATTGGTCTGATTATAGGGTGTGACAGCCACATTATACTTGGGTTGTGTGTTTGTTTTCCTGAAGTAACAAATACCACCATGTTTTCTTGTCATTACAGGTGTTGTCATGGCTGTAGCAGCAATCATTGGTGTGTGTTGATCTGTCTGTATTATGCTAATATCACAGTTGGAGTCAATGATTGCCCACAATCCGTAGTCCTTCAGGCAGCTGTTTGGAAACAGGATGTGTATGTCATCTGTGATGTCCATTACTTAAATAATGGACAAGAAAGGGCCTAGAATTCAGCCCTCATGTACAGAACCAATCACTGGACTTGAGATAGAGGTCACTTCACACATGTCAACATATTTAGATGTGAGGTATGTGACACACTAGTCTACCCACTTGATGATATAGGTGTATGTGGCCACACTGACTGTGTTGAGTGAATACCTCAGTTTGGATTTGTGTCATATGCTTTGGGCTTGTCAAGTTCAAAAGGATGATAATGTTGTCATCATGCATGCCCATGATGATCTCTTTGAGGACACCTAACAGATGTAACAGACATGATATAGCATTAACAACTCACGCAGGTCTGTTGCACACAGCCAGTATATCATTAGTGTCTATTTAGAAAAGGTCCATGATGACATGTTGGTCTACCTCACAGCTGAGGAGAGTCAGGATGTGTCTATACATGCATGCATCGGGTGCTGCCTCCCCAACTCACACTGATGCATGTTGAAAACACCCTTCTACAGAAACATAGTCTGTGTGGAGAGTGTGTTGAAGTGTGAATTAAACCGTGTCAGGAAGGTGTATGTGATGAGTCATGAGATAGGTGATCTGTGATGTTGTCACAGCCCATTGATTTTGTGTGATAGGCATGGATATAGATAGGTCAGTGCATACTGGCTGTCCTCAACTGGTGTAGGGTTTGAACAAAATCCCTCATGGAGGGATCATTGAGAAACTCTCCCAGCTGGGAATTAAACCTCATGTTGCTTGGTGAGTAACCAGTTGTCTTATTGACAGAACACATACTGTGAAAGTTGGTGAATCAACATGTACCAGTAGAGTTGTCACCTAACTCAGAAATCTGTGCTTGACCCTTTACTGTTTGGAATCTATTTCTTGACAGTTCAGGCTAAAAGGTATGGCATTTGGCTTACCGCGTTTGCTGATTCTTGCATACTGGGTGCAATCATTGAGTCCACCTGTGATGATAACGTACTACAGGAGGGGCTAACGCAGAATATGATTGGTGACAAAACCACATGGTCTACAAATAAATGCAGAAATGTGTTTTTATTTTGTCCTTCTTAAAAAGGGAATTCCATGCTGATTACAACATTGACAGTAGTCTTGCTATGCTGAAAGCCAGTGATGCAAGCACTGGGAAGATATGTAGATAGCAATTTGAACTTCGACCACCAAATGTCCAAACTGGTATTGAAAACCTATGTTGTACACATCATAAGGCATGCCATCATATTCAGATCTTAGGATTGTATGACAGCACTGTACTCAAACCTCATCAGAGTATAATCCTCTCATTTGCATTTACCTCACCAGACACATGCAGCAGCTGGAGAGACCACAGGCGTTTTTCACCAATAAAACACAGGGCCTACAAACCATGCCATGATGTATGTGGGTAGACTGAAAGCCATGTCATTGTAATATGTATCGTATAGGATGAGATTATTTCTGCTGGGCCTCCAGGCCAGTGTCTGACCCTGCCTTAGTGGGAATAGTGGATATCTGCAAATTAGATATAGCTGATGACATCAGCAGTGTCTGTTGAGGAGAATGTGGTAATAACAGTGTCCCGCATGCTGGTGTAAAAGGCTGTCTCTAATGTCAAGCAAGAGCACAAACACACACACACACCCCAGTTGACTGCAGTGAGAACAGAACCCCTACCTATCTAAGAGCACATACTACAGACCTCTGTAGTTAAAGAATGTCCCATAGCTCAAATCTGACTTAGAGTGTCTCAGACAACACCTTATAGCTAATGACATCTGCAGTGCCTGTTGAGGAGAATATGGTAATAGCAGTGTCCCACATGCTGGTGTAAAAGGCTCTCAGTAATGTCAAGCAAGAGCGCAAACACACACATAGTTGACTGCAGTGAGAATAGAACCCGTACTTATCTAAATACACTGACTACAGAACTCAGTATTTTTCGCAAGCACCAGGGCACAAGTTTGATTTTTGCAACACTGCAGGTCAACTTACAGTGGATGACATCAGCAGGGCATGTTGGAGAGAAGATGTTCAGATGCTTGCATGAAATGGATGTGTAGGCATGTGCAACTATCAAAATACTGTCAATCCATGTGATTAGAGTGGTAACTGTAGGATACACACTGTTCAGGCTAGACAGACAGACACACACACACACACACACACACACACACACACACACACACACACATGCACACACACACTTGACTTCAGTAAGAACAGAAATGCTATCTATCTAATTACATAGACTGCAGAACTCAATACTTTACACAAGTGCCATGGCGCAAGTCTGACATTTACAAGGCTGCAGGTCAGCTTATAGTGGACGACATCAGTAGGGCATGTTGAAGAGAAGATATTGGAAGGCCTGCATAGGTTTATAGCTTCATATATTCATAAGAGGTTACTAGCCTAATGGCCCTACAGCATTTACAAGCCTAGCCATGTAAAAATACAAGTATCATTATTGAGCCTAGTTAGATGGTCATTGTTAGCAGAGAAATTTTGTGATCAGTACTGGCTGGCCTGGTCCACGAGGGACATAGGTGCCACTGAGGGGTGAATTTACAATCATCCATCTGGTTGTCAAGGTTGAGCTTGAATTGGGACATTGAGGAGCACTACTTCACAAGCAGTGGGAGCCTATTAGAGAAGAGTGGCAATCACTGGGAGATATAACTGTCTCCTCAGCATGCTCTGTTTAAGTCACAGGCTAGGTTGAGGTCCCTGGGAAGTTATTCTTTTCCCATTTGGTGTGGAGATGTTCAGCATTTCCAGTAGGGCAGGGTCTGAGACTGATCTCTAGGTCAGTCATAGATCACCTCTCAGCAGCCTGCATGACACTGAGTACAGTGACAAGTCTTTCAATCTTTCCATGTTTGTCATAGGTTCATAGGTTGGTACTAGGCTATCAGCCCTAGGGCCTATGCAAGCCTAGCCATAACAATTCACTGGATATTTCTTCCCACAATATTTACTTATCTGGACCCCTGTCTAGCAGGGTGACTGACATGATCTCCGGGGTGAATTTCCTATCTCCCATCCAATCATCAAGGTTCCTTTTGAAGAGGGCCAATGAGGCACTCTGCTTAACATGTATGGGCAGTCTATTCCAGAGTATGGGGAGTCTCTGGGTCAGGAACCTATCCCTCCAGCATGTTTTGTTCATTGTGATGACAAGGTTTAGATCCCTGTAGCATGTGTCTCTGAGGGATTGGGATTTCTTTAAGTGGAGCATGTCCAGCAGCTCAGGGTTTGACATGGCCTTGTATGTTAAGCAGAGATCGCCTCTGAGTAGACGATATGCCACAGAGTATAGCTGGAGTTTTTTTAGATGGTCAGCATATAGCATCTGCTTTAGGCTTGTGGTTCTTTTAGTGAGGTATTTCTGTGGCCTTTCAAGCTGTTGCAGATGTCTTGTGAGGTACATACCAAATGGGGCATTATACTCTATAATGGGTCTAATGAGGGATGAGTACAGTGGGACAATGACCCCCTTTTTTCTGGATGAAAAGCCCTTAGTGATGAGGTGTGCCACATAGAAGGATTTCCTGACTGTCGTGGCGATGTTGTTATCGAAAGTGAGACCACTGTCCACCTGTGTCCCTAAGTCTGTCATCACACTTTCGATGTTTAGTGTCCTGCCACCTTTGTGGTAATTCATGGGTACATGCTTTTTTCCAAATGGGATAACTATACATTTCTTGGCATTAAGCTTGAGCCCATGGCTCTGGCACCAGGCATCTGTTTCTGTAAGGCCCTTTTGTAGAATATCCACATAATTTGGGGATTCAATAATGGCTCCCAGTTTGCAGTCATCTGCGAACTTTGTTAGCCAGAGTCCCTTAGTGTTGGCCTGTACTTCAGAGAAATAGATGCCAAACAAGAGTGGTCCCAGGACTGAACCGTGAGGTACTCCACTTGTCACTTGTCTGGAGCTGGATTTGGAGTCGGCTACTTTTACAGTCTGGGTTCTGTCAGTAAGCCAGTTGGCAACCCATCAAGTGACGTAGGGATTTATGCCCTGCTTAGTAAGTTTATCTATGATTCCAGAGTGGGAGATAGTGTTTCAGGCCTTGGCAAGGTCTATATAGGCTGTGTGGACCGCCTTACCCTCATCCACAGCTCTGGAGACTGATTTGAAGAAGTCAATCAGATTGAGGAGACAAGATCGGCCCTTCACAAACCCAAACTGGGTGGGGTCCAGTGTTTGAAGGTTGCCAATGTCTTTGTTTATAAGTTCCATGATAATGCGTTCTATGCCCTTGTAGATCATGCTTGTCAGACTGATGGGACTGTAGTTTTGGAGGCCCTGGATTGTTTTGGAGGCCCTGTATTTTCTCAGTCACAAACCTCTGTATTTTTTCCAGTTGCTGAAGATGTCTGGTGAGATACAGACAGAAGGGAGCACTGTACTGAATTAGTGGTCTGAGAAGGGTAGAGTACAGCAGAGCTATGACCTTTCTTGTCTTGGATGTGATGGCCTTATTTATGTGGTGTGCAATGTAGAATGTGCATCTCACCACTATGGACATATAGCGACTGAAGTGTGGATTGCTATCAACATGTGTTCCCAATTTTTGAAACACTGTGTTTGAGCTTTGAGTGGTGCTATGTATATAATAATTAGCAGGGGTACTTCATTGTCAAATGGGGAATGAGGTATTTTTTGCTTTAAGGTTCATTCTATGAGTTTGGCACCAATCGTATGTCTGTGTCAGCCCCTTCTGTAATATGTTAACATAGTTGGGGACTCTACATGACTCCATCCAGTTGACAGTCATGTGCAAACTTGGTAAGGCACAGGCCATCTACCTTTGCCTGGACTTCAGAGATACAGTTTCCAAACAATTGAGGGCCCAGCACAGATCCTTGTGGTAGTCCACTGGTAAGTGGTCTAGTGGTGGAGGTGCAGTCCCCAACTTTGACAGCGTGTATTCTGTCGGTGAGCCAGTTGGTTATCCATCTAGTAATGTTTGAATTAATCCGCAGATGGGAGAGTTTCTCTTTGATACCTAAATGGGGAATAGTGTAAAACTCCTAGCATAAAGCAACATAACCGTATGTCATGTTATCCCTCATCCAGGTCTTTGGGGTCATTATTAAAGAAGTTTACAGTATTTAATAAGCAAGATCTACCCTTGACAAAACCAAAATGAGTTGGGCCCAGTGTGTTCAAGGTTACCTATGTCCCTGTAGATAAGGTCCATGCTGATCCCTTCCGTAGCCTTGCAGAGAAGGCTTTTAGGCGTATGGGTCAGTAGTTTTAGCTCTGCATGCCGCCAGATTGATGTGCATTGCATATCCCACAACATTTGATGTTAGTGTCTGTAGTGTAGGTGATATATGTGTGGAAAAAGTACTGAGACACCAGGGTTGCAGTTCTTGGGGAAGGCAACACATGGCTGCATTGTAAATATATGAAATATTGTTAGAGAGGGCCTTCAGTTTGTTATGTTTCCACATATAGTGTAATGTTATAGATAGGAAATGGACAGTAAACAGCAGTAATGCATAATAATAATAATAATTACTTTTCCATAGCATGGCGTGCAGTGGGTTTGCCCAACAGTTGACAAAGTGTTTGCACACATGAGGTACACATTTTCAATATTTTCCATGTTCACACATAGTTATGTAGTGCGCAGATGTGAGCCACATTGTGAAAAGTCTGAGAGGTATTATGGAGTCTATGAAACACACCTGCTGCTTAACTGACTCTGTGGCAGTAGGTGGAAAAGCATTGACAATTTTCTTTTTGAGCCCAGATGATACTGGGTTCAAATGCAGATGTATCTAATACTTTTTAAAGACTTTTAAATAAACAGTTGTAATGCAATGACATGAATTCTTTATAGTACATATGTTGCTGTGTGTTGGCATAGTGCAGTGGGGTTAAGCAGTATTGTGCTGAGATAACCGCAGTATTGTACCACCGCTCACCATCACTGTGCATTGGGGCTTTAAGCAAAACTCCACGCAAACTTAGAGAAAAGTGAAGGGATCCATTGCTTTTTCTGCTACTTATGTATGTTGTGTGTGAATCTATTTTTTGACCAGATTATAGGAGTTAAAATAGGGTAGATAGAAAAGTGGTGAAATGGGGAGCAAGCAGGGGGGAAGGACAAAGGGAAAGCAATGCAGGAATGTACAGGAGGGAGGTAGGAAAGAACCATAGCTATCCATTTCATTAACAGTGTAAACTTAATATATGTGTAGGATATTAATTGAATTTGGACTGCCACTTCCACAAAGAGGGGTGACAACAATGCAATCATGTTGTATAGCCAAATGGACCAAATCAAGTGTGTCACGAAGACACGTGTGCGAAATGGAGAGTTGTGTAAGGGATGATTTTTTTTTTTTGTGGGACAGGTGCCCATTTTTTTTTTTAAAAATTCAGTAAGAGAAGACTGCTGGGCAAGGCACGTAGGTATGTCTGGGTCAGGTAAGTTGGGTAGGTGAGGAAGCAAATGCGAGCATACAAGACAGGCAAGATGAGATAGGGACGGTGATGGACACAAAAGGTTGGGGGACACTGTGATTGATGTGAGGGAGGGGACAACACATGCCCATGGACATCAAGCTTGGAGACAGTGTGAACCAAGTCCGAACCTACTGGGCTGTCATCACTGTCCCATTACTCCATTGGCAGCTGGAGTGCTTGACATCTCATCCTCCTATGGATCATGAGGGAGAACAGCCACCAGTGGTGCTGTGCATGATCCTACTCACTATTTCTGGTAACTCCTTGCAGGTGATGAAATCACCACCTCTGCCATTGCTCCTGGAGGATATCTCTGCACAAACGTCTGGGGCAGTACTACCTGAGGGCACAGGCAGTGCAGGGTCAGCAGGGTCAGACCGCCTTACCCTCATCCACAGCTCTGGAGACTGATTTGAAGAAGTCAATCAGATTGAGGAGACAAGATCGGCCCTTCACAAACCCAAACTGGGTGGGGTCCAGTGTTTGAAGGTTGCCAATGTCTTTGTTTATAAGTTCCATGATAATGCGTTCTATGCCCTTGTAGATCATGCTTGTCAGACTGATGGGACTGTAGTTTTGGAGGCCCTGGATTGTTTTGGAGGCCCTGTATTTTCTCAGTCACAAACCTCTGTGTTTTTTCCAGTTGCTGCAGATGTCTGGTGAGATACAGACAGAAGGGAGCACTGTACTGAATTAGTGGTCTGAGAAGGGTAGAGTACAGCAGAGCTATGACCTTTCTTGTCTTGGATGTGATGGCCTTATTTATGTGGTGTGCAATGTAGAATGTGCATCTCACCACTATGGACATATAGCGACTGAAGTGTGGATTGCTATCAACATGTGTTCCCAATTTTTGAAACACTGTGTTTGAGCTTTGAGTGGTGCTATGTATATAATAATTAGCAGGGGTACTTCATTGTCAAATGGGGAATGAGGCATTTTTTGCTTTAAGGTTCATTCTATGAGTTTGGCACCAATCGTATGTCTGTGTCAGCCCCTTCTGTAATATGTTATCATAGTTGGGGACTCTACATGACTCCATCCAGTTGACAGTCATGTGCAAACTTGGTAAGGCACAGGCCATCTACCTTTGCCTGGACTTCAGAGATACAGTTTCCAAACAATTGAGGGCCCAGCACAGATCCTTGTGGTAGTCCACTGGTAAGTGGTCTAGTGGTGCAGGTGCAGTCCCCAACTTTGACAGCGTGTATTCTGTCAGTGAGCCAGTTGGTTATCCATCTAGTAATGTTTGAATTAATCCCCAGATGGGAGAGTTTCTCTTTGATACCTAAATGGGGAATAGTGTAAAACTCCTAGCATAAAGCAACATAACCGTATGTCATGTTATCCCACATCCAGGTCTTTGGGGTCATTATTAAAGAAGTTTACAGTATTTAATAAGCAAGATCTACCCTTGACAAAACCAAAATGAGTCGGGCCCAGTGTGTTCAAGGTTACCTATGTCCCTGTAGATAAGGTCCATGCTGATCCCTTCCCTAGCCTTGCAGAGAAGGCCTTTAGGCGTATGGGTCAGTAGTTTTAGTTCTGCATGCCGCCAGATTGATGTGCATTGCATATCACACAACATTTGATGTTAGTGTCTGTAGTGTAGGTGATATATGAGTGGAAAAAGTACTGAGACACCAGGGTTGCAGTTCTTGGGGAAGGCAACACATGGCTGCATTGTAAATATATGAAATATTGTTAGAGAGGGCCTTCAGTTTGTTATGTTTCCACATATAGTGTAATGTTATAGATAGGAAATGGACAGTAAACAGCAGTAATGCATAATAATAATAATAATTACTTTTCCATAGCATGGCGTGCAGTGGGTTTGCCCAACAGTTGACAAAGTGTTTGCACACATGAGGTACACATTTTCAATATTTTCCATGTTCACACATAGTTATGCAGTGCGCAAACGTGAGCCACATTGTGAAAAGTCTGAGAGGTATTATGGAGTCTATGAAACACACCTGCTGCTTAACTGACTCTGTGGCAGTAGGTGGAAAAGCATTGACAGTTTTCTTTTTGAGCCCAGATGATACTGGGTTCAAATGCAGATGTATCTAATACTTTTTAAAGACTTTTAAATAAACAGTTGTAATGCAATTACATGAATTCTTTATAGTACATATGTTGCTGTGTGTTGGCATAGTGCAGTGGTGTTAAGCAGTATTGTGCTGAGATAACCGCAGTATTGTACCACCGCTCACCATCACTGTGCATTGGGGCTTGAAGCAAAACTCCACGCAAACTTAGAGAAAAGTGAAGGGATCCATTGCTTTTTCTGCTACTTATGTATGTTGTGTGTGAATCTATTTTTTGACCAGATTATAGGAGTTAAAATGGGGTAGATAGAAAAGTGGTGAAATGGGGAGCAAGCAGGGGGGAAGGACAAAGGAAAAGCAATGCAGGAATGTACAGGAGGGAGGTAGGAAAGAACCATAGCTATCCATTTCATTAACAGTGTAAACTTAATATATGTGTAGGATATTAATTGAATTTGGACTGCCACTTCCACAAAGAGGGGTGACAACAATGCAATCATGTTGTATAGCCAAATGGACCAAATCAAGTGTGTCACGAAGACACGTGTGCGAAATGGAGAGTTGTGTATGGGATGATTTTTTTTTTGTGGGACAGGTGCCCATTTTTTTTAAAAAAAATTCAGTAAGAGAAGACTGCTGGGCAAGGCACGTAGGTATGTCTGGATCAGGTAAGTTGGGTAGGTGAGGAAGCAAATGCAAGCATACAAGACAAGCAAGATGAGATAGGGACGGTGATGGACACAAAAGGTTGGGGGACACTGTGATTGATGTGAGGGAGGGGACATCACAGGCCCATGGACATCAAGCTTGGAGACAGTGTGAACCAAGTCCGAACCTACTGGGCTGTCATCACTGTCCCATTACTCCATTGGCAGCTGGAGTGCTTGACATCTCATCCTCCTATGGATCATGAGGGAGAACAGCCACCAGTGGTGCTGTGCATGATCCTACTCACTATTTCTGGTAACTCCTTGCAGGTGATGAAATCACCACCTCTGCCATTGCTCCTGGAGGATATCTCTGCACAAACTTCCGGGGCAGTACTACCTGAGGGCACAGGCAGTGCAGGGTCAGCAGTGGCAGTACTGCCAGTTTGGTTCCCAGACATGCTGGGCATTGGTGCTGGAGCCGGGGTGGGGGGCAGGATGGTCCACTGGGGCTGTCCTACCTTGCTGTGATGTGTAGCATTTAGTGATGTAGTATACATGGATGACATGGAGACATTTTGAAGACACATAATAGAAAATAAAAAAAGAGAAATAAGGGTTGGGGTGAGAGGAAGAAAAAGAGATAAAATTAGTACTGCCATATCTGGTATACAATGCATTAATACAATTGTACAACTCTTTTATCTGATGTATTGCATTTAAGTATACTCCCTAACAGATACACACCATACTACAAACTGATGAAAATGATCCTTGAAATGTGAATATATATTGCACATATACATGTTCCAGTTGTACAGATTACATTTTACAGCAGGGCATTTGTGCTTATGATATATAGTTTTTAATTTAATGTAAATATTATTGAAATAACTGAATCATATAGTTGGGATTGTGGTATTTGAACCCACAGCCTCTGACTACAGTCTGATATTGGACTGTTACAACTGGGTTGTGCTACAGACTAATGCATGCATACTTGCTTTTACACTTGGGATATGCATGCCCAATTTGATACAACTCTATAAAAGATCAAAAACACTATATTTAACTTTTAATAGGTTCATAGGTGGTTACTGGGCTATTGACCCAAAGGTCTTTATAAACCTAGCCATGTGTACCAGTGTAATACTACAGACACCCAATATAAAGGATCTTGCCTAAACTCAAGGTCTTAGTTAGCAACAACTACCCATATCTAGGAGGGTCATAGGTGAAACACTTCTTCTGCTGCAGACATACCACTTGCTTCCCTCAGTCTGTTGACTTGAGTAACATGAGCCTGTCTATTGAACTCCCATTCGGTGGGAGCTGCAGAAAGGACAGAAAAGAACAGAAGAGCATTACACATAAAAGTTTTGCCTATATTTAACTTTCTAAGTCTTACAAGTACGCTCTTATTGTCATACATACAAAGCTGTGGGATGTCAGCAGTCTCAAATTCCTGCAACCAACAGTTGAGAATATCTGTTTTTCTCCTGTGTAGATCATTAAAATGATGCCTACATTACTGTCCAGTGTGTGGCTACCAGTGACACTCGATACAGCCTGGGGCAAACTATTCCATGCCTCAGACTTGTACTGGAAGCCAGAATAGTCCCCCTGCAGAAGCCTTTGGCTGTGATACTTTACCAGAAGCCCAGTAAATATCCTGGACTCCTGGACACCCCACGTCTGTGCCCTAAAGTGTGCACCTACATCTCCACTGCCAGACATGCCTACCAGCCGAACTGGAGCAATGGAAACTAATGCTTTCCTAACAATTCCACATATTGCATTTACTGGTAGTGTGCATACCCAAGCAATGATGCCAACAGCGTTTGCATGATGTTAAGCAGAGTGCAGCAGTGCCAAGCACGAAGGAATTAAATAATTGAAATTGGAAGGTTAATTAGATGCTTGGCCTCAGTTTGAGGGGTGTGTACTGAATTATAGCCTGGAAGTGTATATTGGAAATTGGAGGGTAACTGTTACATGAGTTAAGTTTGCAGACATGCAATGGGGGCATAAATGTAATGCCCTGACTTTTTTTGTATAGTGAGGAATATTTACTTTTACAGTGTGGGATTCAAACATAGGCATAAGGGACAAAAGATTTTCTTCCACAGCATTGATTTTCCATCTTTGCCACAGTAGAAGTGCAGCTGAGACATAGTCAAGAATCATACATAAATACAGGCAACAGTTGTTTGTCTTTCGGCTTTTCCCGGTTAGGGGTCGCCACAGCGGAACTCCGGTCTGCTAATGATTGGCAGTAGATTTTCACGAACGCTGAGGTGCCAGCTCGACGTTCAACCTTCAACAATGGCACGCCCATTTACGTATGTCTTTCAAATGCCCACCCAACCGCGGGGAGGACATGCAGACTCCACACAGAAGGCACTCCCCACACTCCAGCTGAAAATTGAACGGGATAACCTCTTGCTGTGAGGCAACAACTCTACCGCTGCACCACCGTGGATACAGGCAACAGTATAAGCTATTAAACATGTATGTGTGTGTGACTTGACAATGTTATTGGATGTAGATCCAGTTGTGTATGTGTCTTAGGCAAATGTGAAGCCCGTGCAAGTCCAGATAGCGGAATTATACTTACAGAAATGTAGTACACAATATCTCCTCTGAAAACACAATAATGGTGTCTCATCTCTCACACATATAATTCATATCATCTCCACTACCTAAAGTGTTATAAGTGAGAGCGAATGTAATGGGAAGTGGAACAACAGTAAAAATGTATAGAATACCCTGTATTAGAACCCAGAACCAGGTGTATGTCAGTCCTACAGTTACACCTGTTGCCACAAGAATGTTGAAATGACAGCTGTCTATTTTTCAGTTCAGTGCTATAAACTGCACTGTCACAACAGTAAAAATAGGTTGCACACCCTGGACTAGGGCCCAGGACATCTGCACTGCAGCCCTACACTTACATCTGCTGCCACAGGAATCGTTACATGAAATTTCCTAATTTTCTAATCATTCTTAAGGTCTTTGTGTTATCCGTCACACAATCCTGCTTCACTGCGTGGTGCCCAACAGAATTAATAGAATGTATCCAGTTTCAGTTATTGGCTGTCTGAGGCCTATCTGCAGGTGTTCGATGGCTGCAGCTGCTGGGGAACCCTGTGAACCGCTTCACAATGCCACTAAGCACACTTGCACGATGAAATACAGAAATTGCAACAGTGTATTCTTTTTTATCTTTACCTTATTACAGACGCCCTGTCTGCAGGTGTTCTCTCTGCTTCCTTGGTGGCCCACTAGTCCAGTTGTCCAGTTTGCACACTGCAGTGCTTCGCACAAACCAGATAAGCAAAGGCAAACTTGACATTCATTTTTCTCCATTTCCTGTAATTGCACTAAGCAGTGCATCGCACAAACACTGGCCCAAAACATAAAAAAACGAAAGAAAGAAAGGAAAAAGGGATCATGTCAAAGATGGTTTGTTAGCAAAGTTGTCATTTGCCTGTTCTTTTGGGGTGGGAGCAAAGTTGCATTTCTGTTATGGCACAACAAGGATATGTTGCTGCTGTTACTCTACTTTTTTGCATCCAGCCTGTTGCTCTTATTTCAAATATCTAGACTGTTTTATGTTTCTCCAGTGTGTAATACTGAAATGCTACCTTTTCTGTTTTATCTGGGAACAGTTATTTTGTAGTTATGTGATACTTATGTGCATTATCCTTCTGTTGTCTGTTAGGACACCTAGGACTGCATCACCCAGGCGTCTCAATCCTCAAAAATCACCCAACACTGATCCTGAATATCAGGTTATTGTTGATGCTTTTAGGCAACATGGTGCCTTCTTTCTTGAAAGGGGACGTGGAGATATGTCACTCAGAATGCAGATTTGGCAGCAGATTGTTGCAGATGTTAATGCCATGGGTGGCCACAGCAGGACATATGACCAGGTGCACCATAGGGCCACTGACATGATCTCTTCTGCACGGAAGGGAGCAGCTGCAGTGGGCTGTGATTGAATGGGTACCGGGGGGGCCTGCTACACAGCCACCACTAGCAGCAAATGAGTTCCTGTCCACTGTCAGGGATCCAGACAGCTACCAGGAAAGTGCAGAACAGCATGTCTTTGACATTGGTGCTACTGTTTCAGGGACAGCAAGCTTGTCCCAGGAAGAGCTTACAGGTAGGCTTTTGTGTCTCAGATGTTGAGTACTGTTGTGTAGTAAAAAGTAATGTCTTTCGGCTTTCCTGGTTAGGGGTCTCCATAGCGGAACTCCGGTCCGCTAATGATTTGCAGTGGATTTTTACAGTGCTGAGTTGCCAGCCTGATGCCCAACCTTCAAGGAAGGCACACCCATTCACGTACACACCTACCTGCATATCTTTAACATCACTCGACCGCAGAGAGGACATGCAGACTCCACACAGAAGGTGCTCCAGCCGAGAATCGAACGGGAGAACCTCTTACTGTGAGGCAACAATTCTAACTGCTGCACTACTATGGCAGTATAGGAGTACTGTTGTGTAGTACTGTGATGTAGTAAAACAATTTAAATCAATACATTACTTCTGTTTGATGAGAACATTTTTTTTGGGGGGTGACGATTGTTGCAGTTAACACATTGTGATTGATTAGCTTAGGTTGGAGTTGTCATCTAAGTTCTTGTTGAAAGTATAGTTAATGGATATATAAAGGAGAAAAAGTATTACTCCCTGTGTTACTGCAATTATGATGATGTTGCCTTTCCATTTGCTTAACTTTTTCCAGGACCACCTGTCTTGTAGAAGATAACCTAATTGGCACATGGTAAGCCAAACATTTTTTTATGTCAGTACTGAAGAGCAATTCAAAGGAATATTTAATGTATGATATTGAGGTCAAGACTGTTGTGTATATTGTTGTACTGTTTAATAATGGCAACACTGTTATTTTATTAGCTTAGCATATATTGGAGTATAGCAGTTTAGGTACTAATTTTTCCTGTGTTTGTTGCTTATTATCACATGTGATCCTGACAGTGGAAGTGTGGGACTTCTACCACCTGATGTCAGAGTATCGGCAGGCTGTGATGATGATGGTAGCCAAACAGAGGCACAGTTAGGGGGTTCAGAGGTTGAATCTGACACTGAGGTTAATATACAGCCATACCATGAAATTCCATCGGACACAGCCAGTAGGCCTATGCCTACCCATTCCAGTGAGCCGACAGATATTGAACAGGTGGAGGGTGAGACAGTCGGTCAGGGAAGTATGGTTACTGCGGCATAAGTACTTGTTGACTGTGGCCGCAGCTACAGTGTGGAGTAGGTGCCATGCAGGAGGGTTGTTGGAATTCTCGGAGGAGGCCTGCTGTCCATCCTCCACCTGATCCAGGTGTCTCTTCCCATGCCAGTGTATGTTTAGGACCATCACGGAGGCACACACATGTTCCCATAGGTGCTTCAGAGAAATGCTTAGGGTTGTAGATGTGGCACAAGCTGACATGCATGACTGCCTTCACTGCATTGCCAATTCAATGGATCAGGTGAATGGCACATTGGAATGAGTGGTGTCTGTGATGGAATAGGTTTATAGATTAGTACTAGGCTAACTACCTTTGTGGGCCATTTTAAACCTAGCCAATTACCCAATGTAAGATTCAAACCCTGCACCTTGTGTCTGTAAGGTAAACACCTTAACCATTACACCAATCTCCCACCAGTCTGTCTGCTGGGAGGGGGATGGCATCCTCGTGGGCATAGGTTAGCCACATCATCTGCTGTTAGCCAACATGGCAATGTCTGATCTCACTCCCATGGCAATACTTCCACTGCTCCGTCAATGGGTGAGCTGTCCACACCCAGACATGGCAGGCCATGGGGTCATGGTCCTGGGTGTACTCGTGAGGGGAGCTCATTCAGCAGACATCAGTCACGTTCAGGTAGCAGCAGTGCATCTGAACATGGGTGTGGATATGCCAGTGCAACTCCTGGCAAAACCATTTCTCGTGGTCAGGGACAACAGTGATAAACTGCCACCTGTACAATGCATGGCTCACACCTGTCCAACATGCCAAGATGTAGAAGTAGTACAGAGCGTGGCTTTGTTCATGCAGACACTTACACACCAATTTCACCTGAACGACCCCTACAGACACACATACAACAGTTACAATGGTTCAACCATGCAGCTTAAAACTCATTTTGTTTCACTGGCCATTTGTTGGTTTATCCATATGTCTGCCTGTTTTTCTTTCGTAGTCACACACACTCGCTGACCTTTTGTGTCAGCCTAGGCCCCCCCCCAAACACCTTGTGGAAATGATAACTGTGCCAAATCCTTGTTTTGTATCTTTTGGATTCAGGGATGCATAAGCTTTGTTTCTGATGCTCAGGGTGCATAGCTGACTTAGTGCTTAGTATATTTGCATTTTTGATGTTGAACTGGTAGCTGTACCTTTGACTTGTATTGATATTAGAAAATTAGACAGTTGATAGCATCAACAGTTTCCAACTTTATTGTAAATAATGTTGTGCGGGTTGTGACGTCTGAGACTGCAGTTTGTATCATTATTTTCTAACTTCACTCTTTAATGTTTTCCAGTATAAATGTATGGTACTAAACTGAGGACATGCAGTGACCATCACTACTTTTGAGAGGTATGACTGTGTGAATCTTTGTTGCCTGAGGTCTACTACTTAATAATGGACATGTGTCAAATAAGTCTGCTGTCACATGTTAAAGTCATTTCTGTACAACTTTTCCACCTTTTACTTGCTTACACTACCAAGTAACAAAATGCAAGAATATGCCAGTCATTCGTATTATTACACAATACACTTCAAGTTCAACACTTATCTTGTAAATCTAGCAGTTGCAACAGCTTAAGTTCAGGGCTGACTCTGTCTGATGCAAGCAGTACACAGCCAATACATGGGTGCCAAAGGTTGTGAGAGTTGTCTTGCATCAGTGTTACTATATGTAACGTGATTATGAGGAAGGTTTTAGGCCCTTAGGTGGTAAGTGAGTGTGCTATGCATCGTCTCTTAGCCAGTGCAAGGGCATATTGGGCATACCTATGTCTGCCTGCACCCACAGCAGCTGCTGGTTCCCCCTCTGACTCCTTACCAGTGTGTGGCTGTGATGACCTTGGCACTGGTGGTGGGACGTGTGCTCCTTCCCCTTGTTGATCCTGCTGAAGCTGTTTTCTCAGGATGATGTTGAGTAGTATGGCACATACTGTGAATATTTCAGAACATGTCCATGGATTTTACTGCAGGGCTCCCCCTAGATGTCCAAACACACACTCTATGATATTTCTAGTTTGAGCGTGTGACTCATTATGGCGTTCTTCAGTGGGTGTGTGTGCACATTTTTGATGGGTGTCATCAGCCACTGTTCCAGTGCATAACCTGCATCCCCTAGTAAATGACCCTGTGGGATATCCCCCCAACGAACATCTGATACAGCTGGGAGGTAAGCCAGATATTTGAGTCGTAGCAACTGCCAGGGTTGCCAGCACACGCATTCAAGATGATTTCATTGGCATTACACACAGCTTGGCAGTTTATAGTGTGAAAGCCCTTTCTGTTAATGTGGAACCTTCCCTGTTCCCTGGGTGGTGCCTTAATTTCTACATGTGTAAAATCTGTGGCACTCAGTACTTCAGGGTAGTGTGCTACAGGGTATAACTCCTGCATATTTCTGGCCCTGTCCTCAGGACTACAGGGAAAATATATGTGGTCACTAGCGTGTTGGAGCATAGCATTCAATATCTGATGAAGGATCCTAGATACTGATGCCTGTGACACCTCCAGCATGTCCTCTGTTAGTCTCTGAAAGGTACCTGTAGCTAAGATTCTAAGTGCTACACATACCTTTGTCTGCACTGGGATGGGTTCCCCTCGGTTTGCCCTGGCTCTTAGTTGAGGATGATAGTGTTGCAGAGTTCCTGTAGTGTGTCTCTAGCCATCATGAAGCGCACTACAATTTCCACATCATGTAGGTTGTGATAAGTTACATGGGGTGTGAAAGCTGTTCTTCTTCTTCTTGGCCTTGGTCTGTTATAGGTTCATAGGTAAGTACTAGGCTATCTGCCCATGGGCATTTATAAGCCTAGCCACAGAGTGATGGCTTTCGCCTCCCCATTAGATTAGTAACCTGGGCCTCTGTCAACAGGGCTCCTGAAGTGATCCCAGGGTAGAACTTACGATTACCCATCCACTCATCAAGATTTCTCTTGAAGAGGGTCAGAGAGGAGCTCTGTCAAATATGGATTGGGATTCTATTCCAGAGTGAGGGGAGTCGCTGGGACAGGAATCTATCCCTCCAGCATGTCCTGTTTATTGTTGTACATAGGTTCAAGTCGCTAGAACGAGTGGTTCTGAGGGATCTCGTTTTTTTGAGGTGAAGCATGTCCATTAGTTCAGGGTTTGACATGGCCCTGTAGGTCAGGCATAGGTCACCTCTGAGCAGATGGTAAGCGACTGAGAAGAGCTGGAGCTTTTTAGTCGTGCTTCATAGGGTAATTGTTTAAGGCCCTTAATCCTCTTAGTGAGGTACTTCTGTGGTCTTTCTAGTTGTTGCAGGTGTCTAGTGAGGTACATCCCAAATGGGGCATTGTACTCAATTATGGGCCTAATGAGTGAGGAGTAAAGGGGCACAATCACCTCCTTGGATCTGGATGAGAAACCCTTTGTGATCAGGTGTGCCACATAGAAGGATTTCCTGACCATTTTGGCTATGTGGTTATCAAAGGAGAGCATGCTATCTACTTGGGTACCCAGGTCCCTAATTACTTCTTCTGTACTTAGTGGATTCCCATCTATGTGGTAGTTTTTAGGTACTTTGTTTTTTTCCCAAATGGGATTACTATGCATTTTTTGGCATTTAGCTTGAGGCCGTGACTTTGACACCAGGTGTTTGTCACTGTGAGACCCTTTTGCAGGATGTCTGTATCAGCTGGAGAGTCAATTATTGCACCCAATTTACAGTCATCTGCGAACTTGGTTAGCCACAGTCCCTCCGCCTTTGCCTGTACTTCGGAGAAATATATACCGAACAGGAGGGGTCCCAGGACTGAGCCCTGTGGGACTCCACTTGTGACTGGTTTAGAGTCAGACATGGCGCCTGCCACTCTTACCATGTGGGTTCTGTCTGAGAGCCAGTTGGCAACCCATCTCATGACATGGGGGTTGATATTTAAGCTGGTGAGTTTGTCTATGATTCCTGAGTGTGGGATGGTGTTGAACGCCTTAGCGAGGTCCAGATATGTTGTGTGGACCATCTTCCCTTCATCTATGGCCTTGGTGACTGTTTCAAAGAAGTCGACCAAGTTCAGGAGGCAAGATCTGCCTTTAACAAAGCCGAACTGGGTGGGGTCCGGTGTCTGGAGGTTCCCAATGTCCCTGTTAATGAGCTCCATGATAATGCGTTCTATGGCTTTGCAGACCAAGCTAGTCAAGCTTATAGGGCAATAGTTCCCAGGGTCATTTGTGGCACCTCCTTTGTGGAGTGGAACGACTGTTGCTGTACGCCATTCTTTGGGTACATAGCCTGTAGAGAGGCTGAGTTTGAATAGTGATTTGAGATGGGGGGGTTAGTTCATTTTGAAGCTTGTGTAAGACACAACCTGGGATAGCATCTGGTCCCATTGATGCTGTGGTTTTGGCCTTTGCAAGGGCTGTCTTTACTTGTGTGTCTGAGATATCTGGAGTGCCACATTCTTCTGGGATGGGTGCTAGCCCCTTTGTTGGAGGGGGGGGTGAAGTTTGCACTGAACTTGTCAGCCAGGATGTTGGCAGTGTCGGTTGGTTCAGTGTATTTATGACCATTATGCACTAGCTCGGAGCATATCTGAGAGTTTACCTCTAGACTCTTGACATAGTTAAAGAAGGCCTTGTGGCTATCCTTAGAGTCATTGGCTATTTTTCTTTCAAAGTTGGCCTTGGATGATTTAATGAGGGAGGGCAGTTTTTTACTGATGTTAATCAGAGATGCCTTCTTATTTTGGGATTTTGTTCTATCTTGCAGGAGTTTCCTCCTTCTGTTGTAAAGTTTATTTATGGCTGGGGTCCACCAGACTGGCTTCCTCTTTTTTGAGGAGTTGGTCTTGGTTTTACTTGGGATGGCTCGGTCCATGCATTCTTGAAGGTGTTCATAGAATGCACTTGTAAAGGATTCTGCCATTGTGTCATCATTTTCCATTTGATTGGGAGCTTTGAAACTTCCCACCTCGGTCTTGAGGAGTGTGAAGTTGGCTTTAGAGAAGTTTTTTACCTTGATTTCCTTGACTGGGGGGGGGGGGGGTCAGGATGTGGATATCCAGTGTGATTAGTTTATGATCTGATCTTACCAATGACGACTTTACCTCAGGTGTGGAACATATGTTCCCCGTGTTGGTGATGACCAGGTCCATTATGTTGTCACCTCTTGTGGGAGTGGTGACCAGCTGTTCAAGGGCGTTTGAGTTTATAAACTCAAGGAAGCATTGGGCTAGGGCATTTGAGCTTGAGTAGTTTTCCCAGTCAATGTTTGGATAGTTGAAGTCATCCTGTAGCATGGTGTTGGGTAAAATCTTCATACTTTCTAATGTTCTTAGGAATGCTGCGTGAGGGTTCTGAGACAAGTTGGGAGATCTGTAGCAAGCTATAAATTGAACAGTCAATTTACCCGCTGTCAATTGCACTTGGATGGTCTCAGATTCCACGTGCTGTGCTACTAACCTGGAGGTGTGGATGTTCTTGATGAATATGGACACACCCCCTCCTTTTGTGTTCCGGTCCTGGTTTTGGGACCTAAAGGTATGGTAGGAGTTATAGCCTGGTGGTGCTGGGGTGCTCTCTGGAGCCTTGAACCAGATTTCTGTCACTGCACATACGTCGATTTCTTCCATACTAAGGAGAGCCTTGAGTGCGTGCATTTTGAGGTTTAGACTTCTGGCGTTGAGCAGCATTACCCTCAGTTTTTGTTTATTATTGTTGTTTATGGAGGCGGGTTTGTCTTTTGAGCCTTGCCTAAAAAAGGCAGTATTGG
The DNA here is from genome assembly GCF_019279795.1 of Protopterus annectens. NCBI lineage: Eukaryota > Metazoa > Chordata > Ceratodontiformes > Protopteridae > Protopterus > Protopterus annectens. Next base: position 339,724,779 of record NC_056733.1, on the reverse strand, counting down.
GGGTGGCAAGAGTCTTGGCCAGTATTCGAAAGCCCAGGGGCGACAGGTGCAAGCCGTCTCTGGCGAAGCAACGTGGTTTGTCAAGCATGTCGTCCCAGGCTGACAAGTACTGGATCCCCTTTGAATGACACCAGTAGTTTAACCAATTGTTGAAACTGATCACGTTTTCTTCGTATGCTGGCATCATTTTGGGTGAGGGCAGGATGCTACTCAGAGTCAGAGTCATACCAGCCTGGGCTACATGGTCAGAGAGCTCCTCAATGTCTCTTTTCATGTAGGCCAGGGAGGTACGTCTCAGGTCATTTACGCCAACATGTACAATGACAGAGTCATATTTGTACTTGTTGTGGAGTGACCTGAGTGCATGTGTTATGTGGCGGATTCTGGCACCCGACAGGCAGCTTACGGTAACCTTCTCCTTGTTCAGTCTAGTGAGTGGGACATCTGTGTGCCTGATGATAGAATCACCGATTACTAGTGTGTTAGGTGTGTTATTTATCCTTAAGGGCTGTTTTTGCTTGGCACACTGACATTGTGACGTATGTGTTACCTGGTTTCTGTTGTGGGGTGGGGGTTGCTTGGGTGTATGCTTAGGAGGTCTCTGTTGTTTAGGCAGGTTCTTATTTGGAGCCTCTGAGTATGTTTTTGCATGTTTCTGAGAGTTGTTTTCTGGTGCAGCTATGGCTGGTCTATGTGAGTCTGGTAATGTGGTGCTAGTGTTGCCCTTCTCCTTGTGACTGGTTGATCCAGTCGTGGGTTGAGAGAGCTTAGCCTCCAGTTTGGCTGTGTAGCTGCATCTCTCACATATGTTTGTGTTGGTTGGGAGGAGGAAAGGGTTGTCTGTGTACATGAGGCAATTGTAACATTGCCTCAGGATGCCCAGATTCACCAGCTGGACCGGAGAGCACACCTGAAGCTGTCCCTTGAACATGCCTGAATAGATGGTTGGGACTGTATTGCTGATTGGATGAGTAAAGAGCCTTATACTTCCTGAGTATAGGGCTGAAGTGCAAGCTGTAAGCTAGTGCTAGTTTTAGTGAGTTTTAGTAAGTGCCAGTCTTAAATTGCCCTATTTCTAGTGCTGGGTTGAAGTGTTTCAAGTTTCAAGGAAAAAACTGAAGTGCAGACTTCGTGGAGCCTGGAATAGTTTAACCGCAGCTAAACAGCACTGCGCGGTGTGCAAACCCATGCAAAACCGCGCTAAGCGGATTTTATACCACAGAGATCAAAAAGGATAGAAATTAGCCCAAAATGGCCAATGAGTTACAAGTTGCTGGGCTGGTACCACTCCTACAGGGATAGATGGGCTGCTCAGAGTCCCCTCTCTCACAGTGAACAAGGAAGCCACCTAACTATCCAAGTATGATATGGGCAACACAGGAACCTTTAGCACAGTCCTGGATTCAGCAAAGCCTGAAAACTGGACTAGACTAGTTCAGAAAGGCGGAAAACAAGGAATTTTTGTTGTGTTTTATTTTTTTTTCAGAAACAACAGAAATGCAGAGCTTAAATTACTTTAAATACACAGAGGAAGCTAGCGCACTTGAGTGTGTAGCCTGCAACTGTGCTACCGGTAACGTAAATGCAGAAACGACAAACAGTAACTTTTTTTCAAGTGCAACAAAGAAATAAGTACAGTAAGCAATGCAGATATCACTAGGGAGCCACAGAAACGCTGAAAAGCCGCATTTTAGGCAGAATTAGCATTTCAGGGAAACAACAAGCAAAAACAATACTTAATCAAGTCCAAAGTCTCTCTTTTGTCTCTCGGTCGCTTGTAGGACCCTGCAGGGCACCACGAGGAGCCTGTTGAACTGTATACAAGCGCAAAACCGTGCTAAGTGGTTTTTATACCAGGGAGATCAGAAAGGATAGAAATTAGCCAAAAATGGCCAATGAGCTACAAGTTGCTGGGCTTGGACCACTCCTACAGGGACAGATAGGCTGCTCAGAGTTCCCTGTCTCACAGTGAACAAGGAAGCCACCTAATTATCCAAGTATGATATGGGCAACACAGGAACCTTTACCTGAGTCCTGGATTCAGCAAAGCCTGAAAAACTGGACTAGACTAGTTCAGAAAGGCAGGAAAACAAGGATTTTTTTTGTGTTTTTTTTTTAGAAACAGAAATGCAGAGCTTAAATTACTTTAAATACACAGAGGAGGCTAGTGCACTTGAGTGTGTAGCCTGCGACTGTGTTACAGGTAACTTAAATGCAAAAATGACAAACAGTAACTTTTTTCAAGTGAAACAAGGAAATAAGTACAGTAAGCAATGCAGATATCAGTAGGGATCCACAGAAGCACTGAAAAGCCGCGTTTTAGGTGGAATTAGCATTTCAGGGAAATAACAAGCAAACAAACAACAAGCATACGAACAAAGCTAGATTCAGCAGGCCTGGATCTAGTCTATGCTACAGCAAACAAGGTGTACCAATTTCAGTAAGAAACAGTTCAAATATGCAAGCACTATAAGCCTTTAACCAGAAATTCCCAGCTCAGAGGAGTCCATCCTCTCCTCCCTCAAGAGTGCAGACCACGGACCTTCCTAATGTAAAATAACTGGCCTGAAGCCCAAGTGCTTAAACCAGAACTAATACACTTTTAGAATAACAGACACTGAGCCCTCAATCAGCAGTTCCCAACTTAGAAGGTTGTAAGCTACCTGTCCTGCCACCACAGTGCAGGCCACAAACCTTCCTAATGTAAAACAACTGGTCTGAAGCCCAATTGCTTAAGCCAAAAGACTTAGAATGATAGCTACACTTTAATCAAGTTACTACCAAGCAGTAATAAATACAATTGAATCCTTTAAAGAATGCCTGGATTAGTGCTCAAGTTATACAAACAAAGCTAGATTCAGCAGGCCTAGATCTAGTCAATGCTACAGCAAACAAAGTGTACCAATTTCAGTAAGAAGCAGTTCAGATATGCAGGCACTATAAGCCTTTAACCAGAAATTCCCAGCTCAGAAGGGCAGAGTCCAGCCTCTCCTCCCACAAGAGTGCAGACCACAAACCCTCTTAATGTAAAATAACTGGCCTGAAGCCCAAGTGCTTAAACCAGAACTTATACACTTTTAGAATAACAGACACTGAGCCCTCAATCAGCAGTTCCCAACTTAGAAGGATGTAAGCTACTTGTTCTACCACTACAGTGCAGACCACAAACCTTTGTAATGTAAAACAACTGGTATGAAGCCCAAGTGCTTAAACTAAAAGGCTTAGAATGAGTTACACCAAGCAGTAATAAATACAATTGAGTACTTTTAAGATGACACAAAAGCAAAATAAAGTAGGAAGAAACGCACAGTAAAAGCAGATAAAAAGAACAATTTTTTTTTTTTTTGAGTGAGCAAATGAGATGGGCCCAGGAGGAGTATCCAAATGCAAATTTACAAGAGGGGCAGGCAGTTTCAAAACTGAAAAAACAGAGCCACAACTTCCAGCTAGATATTGCTCAATGCAACACAAACAAATTAATTTAAATCGTGTATTATTTGAAAAAAGTGCAGATAAAGATTTACTTAACTTCACTTATACGTTCAGTTGATTGCATGCAGGTCTTAGCTGGCCAAAGCTTACAGCAGCTGTGTAGATTTCAGCCTGTTGCACATACACATGAATTAAAGCAACAGCAGCCCCTAACATTTTTTCTGTCTAGACTCCTTTCCGTGGCTGTATTTCAATAGGTTTTGGAATTAACAGGAAAAAAGAGCACTGAGTCTACACTGTTGCTTTATAGCTTGTTGAATAGCTCCTCCATATTGGATTGGTTGATTAGCATACAGTTCAGCTGTTTTATGCTGTAATTAGCATGCCACTGTGTTTACCTTGTTTCGGTGGCTGTGTACGGCTCTAAAATGGTATGCTATTGTGTGCGTGTCATGGAGCAACATGCACACTGTGTAAACGGACAGTGTAGGCTTTATTGAATCTGGCTGTTTGCTTTTCATTTCTGACAAGGGAATCTCTTAAGTAAAGGCATATTTATGCTGTTTTAAAATGTTTCTATTTGACTGAGGGGCATTTGTTTGATTTTTTTGGTTACTATTTGGACAGGTGAATTATACTTGGTACTGCAACTCTGTGTACTGTTTACTACACTGTGTAGATTGTAAAACAAGGTCTAGTACATTTCAAACAATTTCTGATTTATTTTTATGCAATTTAGCCCTATTTTATGTGTGGGAAAAAGTTTATATTTTGTTTTATTGCTGCCATTAGCCAGCTCTTAATTGTGTGAGCTTATTATTCTGGACAGTGTTTTTCCCCTGACTTGATGCATCCTGATACAGCCCCCCCCCCCAATCAAATCTAGTTGCACCTAAAAAGAAAAAAAACTTAACAAAAACATGCCTCAGCCTATGGTTTGTGAAACTCTTCTTTCCTTAATTCGGCCCACAGGCCACTTACCTTTTTCGCTATCACTTGATTTGAGCTCCCAGCTCTCTGTGGTACAGGGATCAGATATCCTCCTGAGCTTTTCCATTACCTGGTTCATGTACAAGAGAACTAAACCATGCAGTAGAGGTCTGGGGTAAGAGACCCCGTTCCAGACATAATACCCTGTCCTCAGATATTTTGTCCTGTAGCATAGTTCATAGTAAGGAGAAAAAGAAACTTCACCACGATAGGCAGTCAGGTTAGTAACATGCATAGGGCTGATGTGGTTTCCTTACTTAACAGTGCTTTACAGTTAGCTAATCTCTTGAGGCTATGCTGCTATTCAGAATGACCATGGGACTACCTTGTCTAGATATTATTGTAATCTTGCTGATTTTAATCGGGACTCTGTAGTGAACACTGTGAGTCTGTCCAGTCTGATTTTTTGGAAGTGAAAAGGTTCAAAACCCAAGCAAGTGTTCACCTTTCTACAGATACTAGCTAGGTTTAGAGATGTATTTGACTGGAAACAATCTGGACTTATGCAGAAACTGGCACAGTTTATGATCTTGCTGAGGATGAGATTCCAAATGTTTTGGCTGTTCCTCCTCTGTTACCAACCTTAGAGGATGTTTAAAAGACTGCATGCAAAACCCTTTTGGCTACTGAACTGTTTCCTAAAAAGGCTATGAGGAAATACAAGGTGTACTATGTTCTATCAACTGTATTTGCTCCTTTGTCAGCTGACTGACCCAGCTGCAATTTCTCAATCTGCCAACTATATAACAAGAGAGCCATGGCCTCTTCTAACCTGACACTGCTGAATAAAATTGGCAAGTAGTTAGAATCTTAGGGAAAAAAGATGGCTCCGTCTAGTAATTTAGCCTTTAGAATTTTAAATTTGCAGGGCTTCATGTGGAAATTTATTTTGCAATGTGCTTACAGTTTAGATAACTTTGCTGTATGTTTGTCTGTTGAACAGAAGTGTTGTATGTATTAAGATTGTTTTTAATGTGACTCAGGTTTCAAAACATGCATTGAGAAGTGTCTTGGACACTCTTTCAAAATACGCAGCTGCTTTTGTGGTGTTGAGAAGGTTTTCTTAGTCACGCATCCAGAATTTTTCTGAGGTTTTAAAAAAAATGACATTCTGAAAGCTCTTTTTTAAATTCCGAATTTGTATTTGGTCCTGCTGCTACCAGATTCTGAAGCAATGAGATGACAGAAGTAAATTGATGCACGGGATATCTAGAATGTTTCATATTTTCAGGTTTTCCCCTAACACAGCATCCAACTTTAAAGGACAGAACAAACAAAAATCCCAGCCTAACAAGAATCAGTGTACCAAGAGGAAATGGCTGGAGGATAATGCTACCAAACCAAATAAAAGGGATTCCTTCCCCCCAAAAAAGGTCTTTCTCCTGCAAAATAATGACTGTGTCAAGACTCAGGGCATCCTGTCCCTTCATTCTGTCCGTCCTCCCCTTTCACCTTCCCGCAGGCTTCAGCTTAACCCTGCAACCTAGTGAGTAAATAATTCATTGAGGATACTCTTGGAAGTAGACAGATAATCCTCTTCCCTTTTAGGAAATCCTCCCCCCCACAACTTCCAGACTGGGCATGCTTATTCTCTACAGTACTCCTTCACAAGTTGTAAGCAGGGCTTATAAAACAAGTTCCTGCACAACAAAAAAGGAAAGGATTTTCCACCAGATATCATGGGGATAAGTGTGTAAAGATTTTTCTGAAAGTACTCAAATTCATAGTACTCATGATCCTACCCCTTCTTCCAGACCACTTTTTTATGTTGACCTTACATTTGAAGGATGCTTATCATCACGTGGCAGTTGTTCTGAACTTCAAGTTGAATCTGCAAGTATTCTGTCTCACGCTCACAAAGAATTCTGTTCCTGGGATGTATAATAGACACAGAAAAAAGCATGGCCTTTTTTACAAGTAGTCCTGACTGTTCAGAACATGTTCAGGGAGTTTTTTCTTCAAGAAGCTGGCTCTGCTAAAGAGTGCCTAAAAATTCTAAGTCTTATGTCATCAGTTATCCTCAGGACACAATGGGCCAGACTCCAAATGAGAAAAATTAAATGGTACTTAAAAAATTGTTGGATTTGGCATCTGCTTCCCTTGGAGTTCCAGATACCAGTGCTGGATTTTATGAAATGAGAACTACAGTGTTGGAGGGATTAGATGTCTCTCAGTCCAGATCTACCCTTTTCCCTTCAGACCCCAGCTGAATCAGTCAAGATGGACTCATCAGATTTTGCATGGAGAACAGTTTACAAGGTAATTTAAGTGCAAGGCAAATGGGATCCTTTAGATGCTACAAAACGTATAAACATCAAAGAAATGTTAGCAGTGATTCTGATCTTAAAAGTTCTTCACCACTTATGGTCTCTAGGTCCCTTTTTATCAGTCAGAGATGACACAACAGTCATTTGGTATCTGAGCAAACAAGGGAGCACCAGGTCATACCCTCTTTGCCAGTTGGCAGTAATGGCCTGGGAGCTAGCCGTATGGTATTCTGTGATGCTTCAGGCCTCATCCATCCATTACAGCAAAACATAATGGCAGACTAAGCAGATCCTGGATGGACCCTCATGAAGTTGAAAACAAATCTGTCTGAGACATCCTTACAGTCGTGATTGTTGGACAGAAGCATTCTAGTTTCCTTGGACAGGAATGCGCTATATGCATTTTCACCCTTTCCACTGATGCTCAAGGTACTTCTGAAGAGTCCGAAAGAATTAACAAATGTCATTGTAGTGACCTTTTGGACCAGGTAAAGTTGGTTCTCCCTTTTAATGGAATTGGCCAAGGGTAATTACCACAAGCTTCCTCACACTCAGGATCTGCTGTGTAAAAGAGATGTTGGCAATTATTCATGCGTTAAAAGTTCTTCACCACTTATGGTTTCCGAGTCCTCTTTTAGTGGTCACAGACAACACTACTGTGATGTGGTACCTTAACAAGCAAGGGGATACAAGGTTGTACCCTCGTTGCTGGTTGGCTATAATGGCATGGGAGCTGACTCTACAGCATTATCTGACTCTTTGTGCCTCATACATTTCATCAGAGCAAAACATAGTGGCTGATAGAGTAAGAAGACCCTGGACAGAACATCCTGAGCAGAAGTTCCATATAGAGGTCTTCCAGGAATTGATCCAGTTGTGGGGAACATCTCAAATAGACCTTTTCACCGCCTTTCAAAACAGACAACTGAAAAAATTCAGTTTAAGAAATCCTTGCAGCCATGCTTGGAAGACAGACACTGTATCATTCCCATGGTTGGAATGTTCCTGTATGCATTTCCACCCATTCCAGTGATTCCCAAGGTTCTAAAGATTTAGAAAGAATTACCAGAAATCATCGTGATAACCCCCTTTTGACCTGGGCAAAGTTGGTTCTCCCTTTTAATGGAATTGACCAAGGGGAATTACCACAAGTTTTCTTACAGAATGAATCTACTCACTCAACATCAGGGGTAAGTGGAGCACCCAGTAATTGCAACTGACAGCCTGGATAGTTGTATCTTGATACCTTTAGGCATTTGTTCCATGAGGATGTGCAGCAGATATTTAAGGAGGCAAAAAAATGAAACTAGAAAATCTTTTGTTTAAAAATGGAAGAGGTTTTTAGGTGGTGCCTAGCCAGTAACAGAGGTCCCGAATGGGTTTCAGTCCCTCTGGTTTTGAAATATTTGTATGAGATTGTTTTCATATTCTTCTATCAAAGTGCATCTTGTGGTCATCTCAGCTTGTCTGCCCATGGATCCCTCTCTTTCTTCTCTTTTTATGGTCAGACTGTTTATGAAAGGAGTGATGCATTTAAGACCCACTCAAATTCCTCCTCCTTCTTGGGATCTCATATTTGTTCTTAAAAAATTTACTTTGCCTCCTGTTGAACCTGTCCCTCGGACTGATTTACAGTTCATTACTAGGAAGATTGCTTTACTTATTGCTCTGTAAATTTGCAAGATGAGTCATTGACCTGCAAGCTGTCAAGGTGGGCCAGCTGTGTCTGATTTTTCACAAGGACAGGGTTGTGTGACACAGTAGTTCATCATTTATACCTAAAGTTGTTTCTGAATTTACTTTCAATCAAGCCTTCAATTTTCAAGTGTTCTGTCCTCATCCAAAAAAAGGAGGGAGGAAAGATTGTGCATACCTCAGATGCACACAGGCAGCTCAGGTAGTACCTTGACAGAACAAAGCCCTTTAGGAATGCTGAACTGTTTTGTCTCCTATACTTGGTCTAAGAAAGGTCAACCTGTTTTTAGCAAACTATTGCATGAAGTTCTCTGCTCTTGATTTCTGTTACTCCCACCATGGTAAATCTCTTGCAGACAAGGTTAAGGCTCACTCGACTAGTGCCTTATCTTCTCCAATGGCATATCGGAAAGGGGTGAATTCTAGAAGCATTCTAGAGGGAGCATCCAGGTCCTCTGTTTGCATCTTCACAAGGCACTACAAACTGGATTCCTTTTGCTAGGATCTTTCTTCAGGGGATCCTGGATCCTTATCCTTCCACCTTTCAGTTGAGGTAAACTTTGGGAATCTACCCAAAATGCCACTGAGGGAGTGGAAATGATGAACTGCATACAGCTGCATAAGTTCTACTTACCTGTAACAGTAGATGCCTGAGTTCATCACTGCCTCAGTTGCAGCACGCACCTGCAATCCCCAAACTGTGCTTAGTTGAGTTAGCTTTGAACCTCTTTGATTCCATTGTTTCTGGATTCATTTTTTATATGGTATTGTGATTGGCTGCAGGTTTACTCTTGCTAGATGATTCTAGATGATTCAGGCTTCAGGTACTTTCCTGCCTTTCTCTGTCGAAGCGAAAAAGCCTAAACCTTTACTTACTGTCACATCTGAAGGCTTCCCTCTTAGGATATACTCCGCTAATCAGCTGTCGCAAGAAGAAAAAAAAAGGGGAGTCTGAGCTTTTGAAAGCTGTCCAGTACTGGGTTACCTTGGCATATAACCAAAAATGCCAGTGAGGCAGTGAGGAGGAATTTGAACAGCTACTGTTACAGGAAGGTAGGACTAATGCAAATGCATTTTCCTCTCCAACAAGCTATGTTTGAATAGAGGAGCCAGGCAGGGGTGACTTTGTTCCCCCTTTGCTGGTTGCTTTATATTTAGAGCAATTAGCAAGGAAAACAAGGGACTCACAAATTTAAGGCTATAAATTGTATGATAATCTACAAAGGTTAGCTTTATTTGCAAATTATATTATTTTGTACATTTTGGTATTGTAGAACATTTTGAGACAATTTCAATTCCTTTTGGGATAAAACATTAATGAAGGTAAGACAAAGGCAGTAGTGGTAAACAGTGTACCCATACACAAATTTATTCAGCAATACCCATATTTATGGGAACAGAATAAGATGATGTATTCTGGTGTATGGATTAAAAATGATTCTGTTATGGTAGCTAAGTACGTGAGTAGAGACTAAACAAATGATAATGCAAAAAACGAGAAAGTAGAAGCTTGTGATTATGGATACAGATTTTAGTTTTATGTACAGGTCATGCACATTTTAAAACCAGACATGAAGTTTTTGACTGCAGTTAATAAAAAAGTTGAAGGACTTATCTTGAGGGGGAATGGGCAAGTGGGATAGATAGGTTGATCTTCCCTATAGAGTAAGATGGTTTGGGATTATGGGATTTAAATGGATTCTTCAGGGCTACTCAGGTAAGAAGCATATCAAACTGGAAAGAGATGATGATGAAGTGGAGGGGAGGGTTGAGATATCAGAGAGTAGAATTTTGGATGCATGCCCTTATGATAATAACTACAGCTGTACATAATATTTTATTCATAAAATATCAAAAAAGTATTCTAAGAACTAAGCTAACATGGGATTTGAGAAAGGAGATTTTGACAATAAGGATGACTGCAAACAGAGGTACAGAAAATAGGCAGGAGGGAGTGGGGTTTACTGGAGAAAATTGTCAAAATAAGGAAGATACTGGGAAAAAATAATTTGAGAGGAAAAGGCGGGATGAGGTCAAGCAAAAGTATAGACTGCAGGTTAGAGATTGCCTTTCTTATTATGGACTGATAGCAGAGTATAGGTAAAGAAAAAGGGATGGGGGTGTGACGTGAAAGAGCAGTTCTGGTAGAGTTTTTAGTTGATTCTGGAACAGAAGTTGATGTTAAAAATAAGATAGTTAGGGAGACATATAAAATATTGCACGGTAACTGTAAAAATTGGAGGAAATGAAAAGATTGGGAAGAGAGGCAGGAAAGGCAATTGTCAAAGGAATAAAGGGAGGACACCTGCATGTCTCTGAAGTGTACAACAAAGAACAGAAGATTTAGGATTATTGCTTGGAAGTATTATCACATTATTTTTATGCCCCAAGCAGACTTTAGAGAATTTGTCCTCGGTTAGATAACCATTGCAGGAAGGTTTTTATATCTTTGTCTGGAAGTGCTTACATAGGTATTTTTAGACAGCAAATGTTGGAGGTGTGATGGGGCTGAAAAAGGTAACTGGGAACATATTTTCTGGGAGTGTCATCAGTTGGTAGACTTTAAAGATTCCCTGCAGACTGCTGTGTTGGAGATGCTGGGTGAGCAAGTTAGTGACTAGGAAAATGATTTTTGAGCTGTGACACAAACTTGGAATCGCCTAGACATAGTAAGGCCTTGGCTGAGTCTAATTATGATGGCTGCCAAAAAAGCAATGACTAGGAAATGGTGATAAAAGTTTGAACTAACTTTACTAGAAGTAGTGACTATAGTGACAGAGGTACAACAACTGGAAGTGGGATCTGTAAAAACATGGTAGGAGCAAATGTCTCAGGAAAAAATGGGAAATGTGGGATCAATACATGCAGAGGAGGAACAAGGTTTAAAAGAAGGCAGGATTTGAATGAGCTATGTGATGGTTGACTAACAGTGACTGGATATGTTAACAGTGATGTATAATGTTTGCAGCTACAGTTGTTTAGGCATGGTTTGGAATGTATAAAGTTTGCAACTGAGATTGTGTTACAGTGGTTGATTGTCATGTATATATAAATGTAACAAGGCCTATGACATACATGATAATTTAATAAAGATGTTTCTTGTTTAAAAAAAAAAGAAAGATAATAACTAAAGATGTTTTGTTTTTGCTTCATATCAGATAGACAGATCTTCCCCCTCCTACCTACCCTCATCCTGTGCTTGGAATTTCTGTGAATTTTTTGTCATAGTCTTCCATTTTTGCATTAAAATGTGACTTGTCAGGAGGATTCAGCAAAATCTGCTGTGACTTAGCCAACTGCTAGGAAGAGTAAGGACTGAAAGGAAAGAAGTATGTGAGGCCGTCCCTTAGCAGAAGATGACTTTTCAGAAGCTGTCACTAGTGGTATCACCACATTCTGCATATTTATGAAGCATACTTTTAGACAGTTTCTCTTTCCGAAAGAGGAAGTTTTAGTGATGTGCATCAAGTTTAAACCAGAAGCCTTTATATGTGTTTATTATTTGTCATAATTAGATTTTCATTGGATGAAACTGTTGAATAAACATTTTATGATTAAACATTTTATGATTGCCGCACTCTGAGCCAGCCTTATGAACTACTGAGATGTAGAGGATTATGGAGCAGTCCCTAATCATAACCAGATTGTTGCTTGTTCAAGAAATGGATGCCAGGAGATTCACGTTAAGAATGAATGGCTATGATCAGAAATCCCATCATAGTCCTTTGTAATATACAGGGAGCTTTAACTGCCTGTGTAACACCAAATTAGAAAAAAAAAGTTTGTTGGCAGTGTTATGTGTATGACAGCTTTTAAAGTTGTTGTGATTTAGAGCCATTCTTTGTTTCTAACTTTAAAATGAGTAGCATCACAAGGTTACATCTTTTAAATCTGCTAGCTGCTTCCCAGTGCAGTTTCCTGATGACTGCAGTTTTTATGGCAGTGTAAGATTCACCACGGTAGTGGTGCTGCGGTAGCGTTGTCGCCTCACAGCATGACATTGTCCCATTCGATTCTCAGCTAGAGCGTCTTCTGTGTAGAGGCATGCGTGAATGGGCGTGCCATCGTTGAAGGTTGTGCGTCAGGGCTGGTAACTCGGCATGTAAAAATCCACTACCAAACATTAGCAGACCGGAGTTCCGCTGTGGCGACCCCTAACCGGGATAAGCCGAAAGATACACACACACATTGAAAGCTGGCTACAGTAAGCATGTACAGCATAGTTTCTTTCCCTCCAAAATACTTTTTATTGTTTTTAACGACATAAACAGCAGCTAATCTTTGGCAACATCAATAGTACAACAAATGCTAAAATGAAAATTAAATTAATGGTGTAGCATACATTAAGATGAGTACAAACTTAGATGACACCTATATACCTAAGCATAACTATAAACAGCATATATAACATATATACACACAGCATTTAACTATAAAGATAAATGTGGCTGTTATATAGCTAAGAAAATTAGAAGAAAGAAAGAATACATTTTATGATATCTTGGTTTAAAATAGTTACTACAACATCCATGCCTTAAGCATAGTTTGATATTCCTTTTTGTGTTTAGGTCACTAGTTTGAACTATTTTATAGTATCTAAACAGTATAGATGTAAATTCATACCATGACACAGTAGATAAAGAGCACCATTTTAGTTATATAGAATTTAACCATGGTAAAATAATTATTAAGGCTTTTAATAAAGCTGGTTTCACATTTCCGTGGGACAGATATAATAACACAAATTTCCAAGGAATTGCTTTTAAGCTATGAGATATTTTCTTTAGCTTTTGAAATAATGTAAGCCATAATTGCTTGGTAGGTTTGCATTCCCATAGAATATGGAATAAGTTGGCTTTAGGTGCATTAAACGTCATGCAGGCATCAGCACAGGTATTATTAAATGTAGCTTTACAAATTAGAGTAATATAAGCATTGTTAAAAAACATAAATTGAGTATAATAAAAGGTTTTAAAGGTGTATACTTCAAACTTAGATCATTTGTTTCATACTCTGGTGTGTAAAGGGCAAAGAATTATATGTGTTCCATGATTTTCGAACAAGTATGTGTCATAAGATTTCTCTTGTATATACATTTTATAGGTTATAGATAGTGATTTAGGAGCTTGTAGAGCAGATAGTACAGAGGAGAACAGATCAAGCTTTGAAAAGTATTCAGTTTTGTAGTGAAAGGAAGCCTTTAATATATTAAAAAGTAATAATACCATAGAAAAGCAGCATTTTGGTAAGTTCATTTCAGAAATAATTTATTCTGGGGAGCTTGGCTTCTGTCTTATAAAAAAGTCTAACTGGAGAGCTGACTAGTTGTGGGGATTTTGAAAGATCAAGCATCTTATTATTAATCAAGATATTTGGATTGCTGTGGATAGGATGAAATAATAAAATGTGGTCAATGTGTAAAATTTTCGTAAGTTTTTGGAAATGAACAATATGTTGCTTAATCAATAAATTAATCTTTAATTTTTAATGTGTTTTGGTGTAAGACAGAGAACCGCCTTAGGGCTGCAATTTAATTGTATTTATATATGTATGCCAAATGATTACTCATGCAAGGTACAAGTAGTTGAACTAGGATTAAAATACATAGCTTTAATAAGTCTATATAAATATAATATATATCTCTCTCTCTCTCTCTCTATATATATATATATATATATATATATATATATGGATCCCATTTGGATTGCAGAAAGTACAGTTGTCCGAAACTGAATTTGCTGAGACCATATCTCTGAAATTACACTTGTCTGAAATGACACTTTGCGATCACACTACAGTATGTATGAACAAATATACCCTTGTTGTCATTGTTGTACGATCTCGGAGTTAGTGTATATAATTAGCAGGGGATGTGGGGGGGGGGGTGCAGCAGTTAGTTAATGTGTTTTAACTGTTTTCTCGTTTGGCAAAGTGCCGTTTCGGACAAGTGTAATTTTGGAGATATGGTTTCAGCAAAGTCAGTTTTGGACAACTGTACTTTCTGCAATCCAAATGGGATCCATATATATATATATATATATATATATTTTTTATATATATATATATATATATGTGTGTGTGTGTGTGTGTGTGTATGTGTGCACACACACACACACACACACACACACACACACACACACACATTTTTAAGCTCATACCTCCTTGTTGTTTTGGGTAGGCTAGTTTGGAATATGACATTCTGATGCTTTTGCATGCCATATGAATTTGGAAATATTACTAGTTAATTTGTTAAAGAAACTTTTTGGAATTTTGTGTTTAGTAGAAGTAAAATAAAATAAAAGATACTACTTTTAAGAATTGCACTTTTAGATAGGAATAAAATATGGACTGCCATCTTTGTATATATGAAAGAATATTTATACCAGTTATGTATGCATTATGTCAAAACTTTGAATAAGATAGTGAGGTAAAGTTGATACCTAAATATTTGAGTGATGGAGAAATAAATATTGCTTCTAGCTTATTAGGGTCAATATTATATGATCTGTTTTCAAGAAGTGTGTAGCGGTATGATTTATGTAAATTCAAAATATAGTTGGCAAATTTCAAAAATTCTTTAATAGTTCGAAGCATTTCAGGTAAATCTGAGTTAGGACAAGTTAGGTAAATATCCATATCATCTGCCAAAGAGCTTAGTGGTATTTTAAAGTTCAAGGGAGTAGGGATGATTTGATTAGAATTGTGGGTTATAGCCAAGAATAAGACCTCAGTGTATAAACTGAAAAGTTAGGGAGAGAGGACAACTCGGTCTTACTCCATTCTAATTGAGAGGTTTAAGAAGGCATTTGTTATGGATAAATGGTTTGATGAATTAGTATAGTATATGCTAATATTATTAATAAAATCGGTAGGACATCCACATTTTTAAGAAAATTAACAAGGAAAGGAAAATGTATTCACTCAAAAGCCTTTGATGCATCTATTGCATAAGCACAGATATTAACCTTTTAACTTACATTCAAAAGCTGTAAAGATTCATTTGTGATCATTTTATCTGAAATTTTACCTACCAGCTAAAAAATGGATTGAAAGGGGAAAATTATGAAAGGTAAGACCTTTCTCCATCTTTCTGCAAAAAGTTTTCATATATTTTACTATTCAAATGTATTTGCGCAGTGTGTCAATAATTGGTAATTAGTTTATTATCCTAAATGTTTCTGGGGATTAGGATAGTTTTAGCTATGTTAAGGTAAATAAAGTAAAAGCTTTGTTAAACTAATGTATAGAACTGAACAGTCTTCACCTATAGTGAAACCAGTGTCAAATTTTCAGGGATAGATGTACTCTGTTTTGTATATAGAAAAAGGATCACATACTTATAGTACTATTAATAGCAATACTCCTATGGCTAAGAAAACTAAGACCTCTGTAAAGCATGCTGCTATTAATGCTGTGCCTATGGAATATGGTACATTATCTGCTAGAATGGTTGACTCTGCATTCTGTTCCAGTGTTTTTGCAAAATTAAATTAAGTGCACGGTCTGTGCACCTGTGTTGTCTGTTTTCATCCTTCCTCAAACTCCCACCCTCCATCCCCCTTCACCTTTGGAAGTTTTTCTCACTTAGGCTTCTAGCTTGTCCTGAGGAGTGATCCCTGCCTACCTTGCCAAATGACCTTCAGTCATTGTCTTCTGTCTATCTTAACTAAAATGTAGTGAAATTTAGACTGCTTTTCTGACTAGGTACTTATTTTTGGTGCAAAATGGTAGGCTGACTAGGGGGTACACTCGATCTGAGGTAATCCAAGTTTAGGAGAAGATTATGGGTAAGGGGAGGAGCTTGAACTATGGAGCCAGATATAGTGGTCCAAGAAAAGAAGACAAAAGTAGCATTGATCGTTGAAATCGTCACACACAGTGACTGCAGTGCCCTGCGTTCAGAGAGACACAAAGTCATAAAATATCAGGATTTACAAGCAGAAACGAGAGTAATATGGAAGAAAGATACCAAGATAGTTCCATTAGTAGCAGGAGCAAGGGGCCTTATAAAAAAGTCTACAATCATATTTAGATATGCTACCAATACACGTAACTCCATACAAATTGCAGAAGGAGTCATTACTGGGCACATTAGGGGTGCTGCGAAGAGCACTTTTGGCTGGCATCAAAGAGTGAAACAATACTAATTTCATGAACTTTAATCATACTTTGACTTAAGAATGGGGTCCATTCACATCATGGTATTAGAAACCCAAAAGATTTGGAGAAATTAAAAAGAGAACATTCAACACCTTATAGCAGTCATATATAGATTGTATAACTGAATGACTGTAAGGTCTTGCCAAGTGGTGGAATAGTCAAACAAACGTTTTGGCTGTAGGACTGAGTAGTTGTATGAATGGAGATGTGCATGTGTGTGTGTGTGTGTGTGTGTGTGTGTGTGTGTGTGTGTGTGTGTGTGTGTGTGTGTGTGTGTGTGTGTGTGTGTGTGTGTGTGTGTGTGTGTGTGTGTGTGTGTGTGTGTGTGTGTGTGTGTGTGTGTGTGTGTTGGTTTGATTGTGTAGTGCTTCTTTGAGTGTGTGTGTGTGTGTGTGTGTGTGTGTGTGTGTGTGTGTGTGTGTGTGTGTGTGTGTGTGTTTAGTGGTACTGTTAGAGAAAGGGTTAAGATTAACATATGGTTTACATACATGAGTAAGGTGATGCAGGGGACTCATCATAACGTTCCATGTTTGTTGTCCATCTCACCTTCATTCTTCACTGGTTGAGTTCAGAACCGATCATCGGTTCCGACACGGCCTATACAAAAGCTGAAAGACTTCCATCGGCTCATGGCTGTAACCCCTATCCCATCATGCTCAGGGAAGATTACCCAGATCTTGTTTGCTGCTATACAAGATCGGGTACTTCCAGTCAGGCTCTGGCTAAGTGAAATTTAAAATTTTTATAATTGTCTTTAATACTTGATATTTGTTACCTTATAGGTGTTAGAATCTGTTAGAGAGTTGTTAGCTTTACTCTGGTTAGTTTTTTGCTATAGTTCGCCTTGTTGTTGGCTGTTTTACTGTGGCTGTCGTATCTACCTCTAGACCCTTCTTTCCTCCTATCCCAGCTGTCCTTCTTCTAGCTATCCAAGCTCATTTAAGTTAGAGAGCTTGGAAAAAAGATTTCTGACTTAACTCGTTTAAGTTTTGACCTGTTCACCGAGGTAGCTCGTTTAAGTTAGAGGGCTTTCTTTGGCCCATTTAACTTAGAGGGCCTTTTTTTCTTCCCTTGTTTGTTTTCTTTTCCCTTTGTAGAGGCAAGTTTGTTTAAGTTAGAGAACTGCCTTAGTTGTTTTTTTCTGCTTTTTTGGTGCTGTTGTGTTAAAAAAATAAATACATTTTATATATATATATATATATATATATATATATGTATATGTATATATATATATATATATATATATATATATATATATATATATATATATATATATATATATATATATATTTATATATATTTACATATTTGCTATTTCCTGTAGTTTTCTTTTTCTACGTAGTTTGTGTTATTGGTGTACAATTCTTGCAGTATGTCGAAGGATTCAAAAGAATCAAAAAATGCAATGTGTAACCAGAAAATGTCTTTAACAGATGGCCACACTAGTTGTGTTATTGTTTAGGTGTGGTCCACCTTCAGGAGTCTTATACCTTTTGTCATGCCTTCAGCTCCAGGGTTTTGACGGAAAGAAGAAGTAAACTCATTTTAAGAGGGTTACTAAAGACTCCTTTTACAGAGGCTATTGAAGAGACAGAGTACGTCCAAGTCTCCAAAGTCCCTGTCTTCCAGGTCTGAGAAGTCAGGCAAGAGAACATCCACCTCTGTTCCTCTTTTGAAACCATCAAAAAAAGTTGCAAAAGAGTCATTCCAACAAGACAAAAAAAGTTGCAAAAGAGTCATCCTTGGACCTGAAGGCCTTTGGGCCCGAAAAATCTTCCTCCTCGGCTCCTATTTTGATTTAGAGGCCGGCGTAGTTTGCGGTTCAGAGCCAGTCCCCTGTGTTGGAGCCGGTCTCCCGGACTCTTAGATCTCCCTTATTGCAGACAGTGAGGTCTCCTACTCTTTCCTCTCTGCCCTCCAAGAGCCTCTCCGACGAAGATGTGGATCGTGTGGTGAGAAGACTTCTGTGGACACCGGCACCGGCCAATATACTGTCGACTCCAACCCAGTGGGATTTGGAGCCTGAGAAGACTACCATCCCCTTCATCGATTCCTCCTCCTACCAGATCTGGGACTTCGGAGCCGGAGTGCCTGGATCCGATCGTAGTGGAACCATCGGTGCTGAGACCTGCACTGGGAGCTTCGGGCCAGACTACTGCTGTGACTTCCTCGGTTCTGTCTAAATTTGAGGGGTCTAGGAGCTGACATTCTCTGGTCAGGTCTGGTGAGGAGAGTCGGGTCGGGCATCTGTCCAATCTGAACTTGCCTCTTGGGGCCACGGCGTGGGTGAGCTCAGCTCCAGCATTGGTCTCGGAGCCCACTGCCTTGGTTCCGGAGAGGCCGTCGAGTTCTTTGGAGCTGGAAGTTTCCTCAGATCAGGGCCGGGGGGCTTTCAAGATAGTTAGGAGAGTAGTTATCATAGACAGCTCCGCTGTCATATCCAGGTGCTCTTCTCCCTAAAGCGCCAGTGTCTGTCTCAGTACCACTGCATCCGCACAGATGTGGAGACCCAAAGCTTCAGGATGCCCCACTGGGTGAAACCCTCTCTTCTGAAACCTCTCCGGATTACCCCTCCAAAGAGGTCCCTCAGAAGAGATTATGCAAGAGGAAGCATTTAGACTCCCCTGAGGAGTCCATCACTTCAGAAACGGACCTCTGAGTCAGAAGGGTCCCCATGGTCACCATCTGAAGATGTCTCCTTTTCAGACATCCTTGAAATCCTTAAGCAGAGAGGTGACTGGAAGCCCATCACCCCTTCTGAGGATGAGTCTGTATACTTGGAGGCTTTTGGGTCTCACCCTTCCACCTCTTGGGTGTCTGCACCTTTCGACCAGCTCATGAATGTAGTCATTCGGAAGGCGTGGGGCTCCCCAGACTCAGTGGAACCTGTTCCTAGGAGACCAGATTAGTTCAGCACTGTGCCTTCGGATAAGGAGTTCTTTAGCAAGCCTGTCCCTGTAGACGCTATGGTGGTGGAATGGCAGCAGCCACCAAGTAGGAGCTTTCAGAGATGTCCTCGTCTGTCCATCCGCCAAACAAGGAGTCTTGAACGATGGACAGGTATGGAAAGCATGTGTTTTCTTCAGCGTCCTTTGCTCTCAGGTCGCTGAATTACCTGACCCATTTCACTAGGCTTCAGAGGGATCTCCTGAAGGAACTAGGAGATACCCACCAAGGTTCTGTAGCTGCGGGGGTTTCGGTTAAGGTCTCCTCCCAGCTCTCCACCTTAAATTCCATGGTAAACTCTTCCATGAGGCTCATATTTTATACAGCTGATGGAGTAAGTAGGGCAACGGGTACAAGAATTTCCTTGAGACATTCCTGGATGTGCTTATGTGATTTCGCAGAACCCTTTACGCCTTCCTTTATTAACGCCTAATTTGATGGTTTGTCCTTGATCGGGCCAAAAGTTAAAGAGACATTAACCAGGTGTGAACAGGACGGAATGACTCTCTCTGCCATTTGAGTCCATTTCTCCCTACCTACCAGACCTTATCCCAAAGGTCAGAAGGAGGGAAAATGTGGTTTCAAAAATCCCAGAGAGCTTTCCCAGACACACATGATGATTCTTCCCCCAGAGGCAGAGGGGGAAGTAACAATGGAATGCTTTTATATATTAATATAACTATTATTTTAAAATTCCCTTTGTTGACCAACTAAATATACGGTTCGTTTTAGACTATATGAAATTTGTGTGAAATATAATTGTTACAATAAGTATTTGAATTTTATAGTTAAAAACATGGTTCTGGTTGAAAACATTTTTAAGGAGCATGTCTTTTTAATGTTGTTATGGATACCAATGATGTAATTGAATTATTGTTTAATTCATAGGTATTTTTAAAGGGAGTGGGAGTTTGGGCTTACTTGTTCTGATGAAGTCCGTGAATGTAGGACGAAACCTAGGTTGGACTGCTCAAGTTTTCCATGGTTGGATTTGTTGTTACCAAGTTTGCTTTGAGTTGAACTGTGTATTTGTCATGGAATCCTTGGAGTCTGATTCAGGCATTATGGAACTTTTACTGAAAATCAACCAACAGTTATCTGAACATACCAAACAAATTAAATCTTTGGTGCAACAGCAGCAGATAATATCATCTGGTTTTCCACGTCTATTTGGCAGTTTGGGTATACCTTTAACCCAACCTACTCCCTTGACTAGTAATTTAATGACTAATGACAAAGAGGCAAATGCCCAAGTAATAGCTGGTAAGGATAAAGTACTGACTGCTTCTAGTAGTGATGTCTGTGTGGATAAAATGCAATGGAAGGCTATTAATTTCAATTTTCAGCATGAATCTAACAGAGTGAGTACTCCTATAAGAGTAAATATATTCTTAGCAGAGCGTTTGAAAAACTTTGAAAAAAAAACTATTTTCAATGAAAAAATTACAGTTGGAAAATGGGTATCTAATGAGAAATATTGAATTGGGTTTTATACCTCGGGGTCTCCGATTGTGGAGATACCCTAATGGTATAGCTGGAAATGAGGAAATGTTACAAGAAGTGCATCAACTATTTGATAAAGTAGGGCTTGATCTATTGAGAATTATGCTCAAGCACAATGATAATGTTATAGCTTGACTAATGGCAGAATTAGAACAGAACAATGATATTATATTGAGTAATTTAAATTTTGAAAATTACTCAACTAATTACAAGCATATTCTTAATTCGGTGGAAAATAGCTGCCATGTGATTTTTCAGAGGAAGATGCATAAAATTAAAAGAGATACGGATGAATATCGTGATGAAAGAGTATACCCACTATCAAAGGGGAATCGTAAAAATTCCAGAGTGACGGTGAATGATATTGAGCAAGTGGGACAGGATATGACGTCACCTTGTAGGGATGCGTACCTTCAGCAGGACGAACACCCTTTAGAGGAAGGTCCCAGACGGTCAGAGAGGTTGCGCAATCGAGTGGGGAATGCTCCACAGCAGAGAAGGGAGAACAGCGAGAGGCATGTCGAGCAGGGAGCAAGACCAAATAAATGGGGACCACCAACCATATATCAAGATCATCACAAGGTGTGGAGACAGTGAATTTAATTCCTGCTTCAGCGGTCGTTCTTGGAAGTTATGTTATGGCGCCCACGGGGCTTTTACAGCGTGATTTGGGAAATGGGCCCAAAGTAAATTCAACTTTTTGTCATGAAGATACAATGGATGATAGGTTTCTATTTCGGGGTCAGCAGCAGAAGGACCCTGTAGTCGATGGCGAGGAAGAAATGATTGATTCGTTGTTGCAGGTAAGTATTTATCCAACATGTGCGACTGATGTGACTGAAACCACTAATGTTATTAGCGGACAGTGTTTGGAATACTGCAACATATCTACGAATGACTTTGAGACTAATAGAAAATGTTATTGTACTGAAGGGTCAAGTCTGAATAATACAGATGATTTGTTTGTTATTAATGAAATTATAGACCCTAATTTTAGGGAAGGTTTGTTAGATATGTCTGATATTTTAGAGGTTATACAGAGAAATAATATTTTTGAGAATGAACCTGTAATTATTTTTAACAAACACGGGGATTTTAAAGTATATAATTATTCAAGCAGAGAATTAATTATTGAGCATGCTGAATTACTTTCAAAAGGTTTTACCTTTGTACCAAGCAGAAGAGGTACAATTACTGATGTTCTTATTGACTTAAAATTGTTAACTCGGAAGATGAATATTAAGATGTGGGTAACTGGAAATAATGAACAAAATGATGGGGAATTATTTAAACCAAGTAAGTTTATTTAACCCCCCTATTAATAATACTGTGGCCTGATATGAAAAATCCTGTGAATTAGAAATAAGGGAATTTTTTAAGAAAAGTAAAAAGTATGGTTTAAATGGTGAAAATAATAATTTAAGTGAAGATGAAATGGTTTTATTAAATGAGCTCATCACAGATAAAAATATTCGCTTTATGAAACCTGACAAGGGTAATGGGATTGTAGTCATGGATAAAAATGACTATAATAATTATATGTTTCAAATGTTGACTGGTGAGGCATATGAAGAAGTTACATTAAATGAGATTCATGTAGCTTTCTCGAAAATAGATTTAATGATAGAAGATATGTTATACCAGGGTCAGATTAATGAAGTGGTATTTAATTACTTGAAAAATGATTTTCCTATGGTGAGCAACATATTTGGCATTCCTAAATTACATAAAGGCTTAAGTAATGTAACTTTTAGGCCAATAGTTGATGGTAAAAGGAATAAGACGGTATTTATTAGCAAGTATCTTGACCATCACCTTCAAAGGGGGCTTACTAAGTTTGACTATATTACAAGGGATTCATGGCATTTCTTGCATAAATTAAATGAGGTAAAAATTGATGCTTCTACTATATTTCTTACTATTGACGTGTGTAATTTATACACTGTAATTCCAAATAACATTGGTCTGGACTGGTTGGGGAGACAATTGAATAAAACTGGGCTTTTTGAACAAGACCAAGTAAATGTTTTTGTAACACTTATGGAAATTGTATTGAATAATAATTTCCTGTTCTTTGAGGGTAGTTATTTTAAACAGGTAACAGGAGTAGCAATGGGAGCAGCATGTGCCCCCATTTATGCAAATTATGTGATGTCTTATTGGGAGCAGGAGTATGTATTTCAGAGTGATTTCAAACAGTATATTCAGCATTACACAAGATTTCTGGACGATATTTTTATTGTTTGGAATGGAGATAGTAAAAATTTGGAATTATTTTTGAAGTACATTAACAGCACTGTAGAACTTTTAAAATTTACATATACATATAGTTCTACAGAAATATGTTACTTGGACATTCAGTTAGTAGTAGATCAAGATAAAAAGAGGCTTACATCTAATATCTATAGGAAGGCCACTTTCTCCAACTCTTATTTGAATTATCAAAGCTGGCACCCTAGCCATCAGAAAAAGGCTATTGTTAAGGGCCAAATGGTTAGGGCTGCCAGAATGACCAATGATTTTCAGAGATTTAAGGATGAATTACAATTTATTATGGAAATGTTTATAAGAAGAGGATATCCGGCTGGTTTAGTTAGTACTATAAAAGAGGAGATTATGGTAAAAAGGGACAAAGGATTGTATCAACCTATATTGAAGGTTAATACACAAGAAATCAGGGATATTGATTTACAGGCAGTTAATGTGGGAACTGGCAAAAAGAAAAGTAAAGAAAGAAGGGAAAGATTGTTTGTATTTTATTACTACTTACACCGTAGATACAGAGTTTCTGGTTAAGGTTATACGAAGGAACTGGGAACTTTTGAAGTTGGATGTGAATGTTTCCAGCAAAATCAGATCTCCACCCATAAATGTATATAGGAAAGATAGATCTTTTAGAAAGGAATTATCTTCATAGAGTAGAGTCTTGTAGGGCAGTTGGAAATTTTAGGTGTGGAAGATGTAGTATTTGTAAGCATATCTCCACCACAGGAAATAAAATAGTAGTAGCACATGAAGTTATCTATATTAAGGGACATTTTGATTGCTTTAGTAGGAACGTTGTATATATTGCTAGATGTGACCAATGTCCAGCATTTTATATAGGTAAAACTTGTCGAACATTAAGAGAAAGGATAGGTGAGCATGTTTTAGACATAAGACATATGAAAAATACTAATGCCCTGTATAGACATATTAGACAGCATCCCAAACATGAATTTAAATTTAGTGTGATCCAACAAATTATTAAGGATGCTCAAGGATGTGTATTGGATGTCCATTTGGACATTAGTGAAATGAAGTGGCAAATAAGATTAGATGCCACCACCTATCCGGGCATTAATGACAGTATTAGTATCTCCCCTTTGTTAAAGTTAAAACGTATTTTAGGATAAAGTTCATGTATAGACCTGGTCCCTTGTAGTATATGTAACTTTGATTAAGTTTTAAAAGGTTTATTTTTAAAAGGTTTATTTAATCATTTTTAATATTTGTAAACATTATTTTGAATGTTAAGCATGCTTTTATATATTAATATAACTATTATTTTAAAATTCCGTTTGTTGACCAACTAAATATACGGTTCGTTTTAGACGATATGAAATTTGTGTGAAATATAATTGTTACAATAAGTATTTGAATTTTATAGTTAAAAACATGGTTCTGGTTGAAAACATTTTTAAGGAGCATGTCTTTTTAATGTTGTTATGGATACCAATGATGTAATTGAATTATTGTTTAATTCATAGGTATTTTTAAAGGGAGTGGGAGTTTGGGCTTACTTGTTGTGATGAAGTCCGTGAATGTGGGACGAAACCTAGGTTAACTTCTTTCAGTGTATTAGTGTACTGTTTTGGTGCAATAAACTTGTCAGTTTTTCTAAAAGAACAGCGTAAGTTCCAGTGTTTGGACTGCTCAAGTTTTCCGTGGTTGGATTTATTGTAACAATGGAAGACACCGACCATGTAGCAGAGGAGGACCGCAGAACCAGGGAGACAGGGACTCCTTGGTAAACCTTTCCAAGGTTCCTGAGAGGAGACCCATCTGTCCATCTCTGGAGGGAGTCGGGGGTCGCTTATCTTTGTACCCAAGCGTCTGGCTAGAAATAACAAAAGACAAATGGGTACAAATGATCATATCCAGAGATTATCACATTCCCTTATCTTAATCCCCTTAAAAACAAAATCAGTCCCAGATGTTCCACCCAGTCAAAGAGATCACGCATCTCTAGAAGTAGAAAAGTTTCTAGACACTAGCTTCATCCAAACTGTCCCCGCAGACCAAATTGGATCCGGAACTTACTCAAGGCTCTTTTTAGTTCCAAAAAAGACAGGGGACTGGAGGCCAATTTTGGATCTCAGCAGACTGAACAAGTCCATAAAAAATCAAAGTTCCTGATGGTGACACTGCATTCGATACTCCCTTTCTTGGGAAAAGACCATTGGATTTGCTCAAGATCTCCAGGATGCGTACTACCATATCAAAATGGACAGACGATCCAGGAGGCATTTGCGCTTTCGGCTGGGAGCCAGTCATTACCAGTTTCAAGCCCTGCCCTTTGGTCTCACTACAGCCCCCAGAGTGTTCACCAAATGCATGGTAGTGGTTACCGTTCACTAGAGGCATCTAGGATTCTGGGTGTTTTCATACTTGGATGACTTGCTCCTAACTGCCGCCATCAAGCATCTACTCACAAAAGTGAGAGACACCACAATTCACCTTTGCTCCCATCTAGGAATCAAAATAAATTTAGAAAAATCAGCCTTGTTGCCATCACAGCATATCGTCTTTATAGGGGCAGACTTAGATACAAAAAGAATGCTGGCCAGGCTTCGTAAGAGTCCAAACCCTACATCATCAAGTGAAAAAGCTTCTTACCAAGAGAAAAGTGCAAGTAAAAGTGGCTCTAAATGTTTTGGGTACCATGGCAGCAGCAATAACCTTGATACCATTAGTACTTCTGCACATGAGAATTTTGCATTGGCTACTGTTCACTCAGTGGTCCATGCAGGAACTACCCATGTCTCACCAGATTATTAGTACAGAAACCTGCAAAAGAGGCCTTCGCTTGTGGCTTCATTCCGCTCAAGTGACCCAAGGTCGACCGTTTGTTTTTCCACAATCATTAGCTAGAGTGACCATGGACACTTCCCAGATAGAGTGGGGAGGGGCATTATTTGGGAATGACAGTCCAGGGCACTTGGCAAGATCATGAGACTCACTTGCATATCAACATCCTGGAGATGAGAGTGGGTGCTTCTGGCGTTGCAAGCATTCCAAGACTCTCTTCCGCTGTGTACAATTGCAATACAAACAGACAACATGTCAGTTGTGTGGTACGTAAACAAACAAGGAGGAACCAAGTCTTACTTCCTCTGTCGAGAGGGCCTAAGAGTATGGCAGTGGGCAGTTTCTTCCCAACACTTTCTGACAGCAATGCACATCCCGGCAAGATCCAAAGTGATAGCGGACAAACTCAGCAGAGCTATTTTGATGCCTCACGATTGGTCCCTAAAGCTGGAAGTAGCAGAAAAGATCTTCCAGAAATGGGGTCAGCCTTGCTGCGATATCTTCGCCACATCCATGAATGTCAATTGCAGCAACTATTTTGCCCTAATCCCCCCTCCGGGGGAGTCACCAAGGGATGCACTCATACACGATTGGCCCTCGGGTCTCCTTTACGCTTTTCCTCCCTTCCCCTTGATTCCCAAAATCCTTCAGAAAGCTAGCTTGTTGGGAAGGAATTTGATACTCATCGCACCATACTGGCCTCATCAAATTTGGTTCCCCTTTCTTTGGCCCCATCTCCAGGAGGAGCCGTGGATTCTGGACCCAGTTTCAGACCTCCTGACTCATTCCTCAGGGGCGCTCCATCCATTGGTTCAAACCCTCAAGTTGACAGCTTGGCTGCCCCAGTTCCAGACATAGCCAGTCTTCCTGACATTTCCCCTGCAGTGAAACATATTTTGATTTCGTCTCATAAGGCTTCAACCAGGAAATTATATTCAAGCAAATGGAAAATATTTTTCCATCGGGCCTTCAAAAACCACATTGATCATTTCACTGCCCCTATAACTTCTATTTTAAACTTTCTGGCGAAGCTTTTTAATGAGGGTGCAGCTGTGGCTACTATTCGAGTTCAGCTAGCAGCCATATCTAGCTATCATATTGGAGAAATGGGATTAAGGATCATGTCCCACAGGCTTTGCAAAGCGTTCCTGAAAGGTACCCTCTTAATCAGGCCTCCAGTCAACAAACCCCCAGTGCCATGGGACCTAAACTTTGTTTTATCCAATCTGATTCTTGCCCTGTTTGAACCTGCATCATCATGTGACCTAAAGTTCTTAACATGGAAGACAGCTTTTCTGGTAGCTATTACGTCTGCTAGACAGGTATCAGAACTTCAAGCAATGTCAGTATGTCCACCTTATATGGTTTTCCACAAATTTAGAGTTTCTCTGTGAATGAACCCTTCTTTCCTACCCAAAGTGTGCTCAGAATCTAATTTGAATCGGTCCATTGACTTACCAGTTTTTCCCCAACTATGGCAAAAGGGCAAAGTATAAATTACACCGGCTAGATGTGCATAGACAATTATGTATTTACTTACACAGAACAAAAGACTTCAGGAGATCGGACTAGTTGTTTGTATCATTTTCAGACAAAAAGGAAGGTGCCCCCATATCAAAGGTCACACTTTCAAAATGGCTTACAGATTGTATTACTTTCACTTATAAATCTCGAAACAGAGAATTTGCTGGAAAGATAAAAGGTCACGCTACAGTGGCAATAGCATCCTCATCTGCTTTTCAGGCAAGGCTACCTATGGATTCTATTTGTGCAACAGCGACATGGGCTAAGCCTCATAACTTTATCAGTCATTACAAAGCAGATTTGGCCTCCAGGAACAGGGCCTCCTTTGGGTCCACTGTTCTGAGGAGTTTTTTCCCTTGAGCCACCCAAGGAAGATGATGCTAGGGACACTGTCCCAACCAATGCCGAATGAAGGTGAGATAGGACAACATAACATAAAGAAGTTATGTACTCATCGTAATGTTCCATGTTTGTTGTCTAGCTTGCCTTCATTCTCACCTACCACTGTCCTTCCCCCAGCCTTTCGCTCCTGGAGGACCGAGCAGTATTAGTTGGAATACACTGTTCTCTGACTCTCTTCAGTAGTCTGTTTAGGCATATAAATAGGTTTTTGATAAGTACATCTAATATTTGAAAACAAGATCTGGGTAACCTTCCCTGAGCATAATGGGATGGGGGTTACAGCCACGAGCCGGTGGAAGTCCTCAGGCTTTTGTATTGGCCGAGTCCGAACCCAACCAGTGAAGAATGAAGGCGAGATAGACAACAAACATGGAACGTTATGGTGAGTACATAACGTCTTTTTTTTTGTAATGAAAACATTATTCTTTAGCTAGGAAATGGAATGTTTTGGGATTACCATTACTCCATTACTCTTCCAAGGGAGTTCTCTTGTTTATTCTAATGTGAACTTTTTATGTGGAAACGTTTTACTTTTTGACTGAAAATTTTCTTTTTTTTTTTTTTTTGAAACTTTTGTGTGCTTGGGGAGAATACTGTGCATGTGGGGGGCTGTGAGTGATTTACTTTCCTTAGAACCACTTGTTCTTTGCTTTACACTTTGTCAACTTGTCCAAGCCATAACTGTCAACTGTGTAGATTTTCACAGAATGTCCAGATTTTTGCCTCCATTTTTGGTCTGTTCCTAATAAAACTAGCGTTTTTCTGGCAAATCACTGAGGATTAAAATCACTAAATAGTGACACATATTTGAGTTTCAGACTTTATATCCTTCAGAAAATGCATGCTGTCACAAAATCTGTTATTCTATCAACTTTCTAAGTTTATAAGAGCAATATTTAAAATCCATCCCTATTTTTGGGCCTTTGTCCTCACATTATTTTAAGTTTTTTTCCAGATTCATTGATCTAAGAGGTTGGGAGGTGTGGTCCAAGCTCCATTACCTGCCTTTGCCATGTTTTTCTCAGGTTATCTGTGGAGCAACCTTTGGTATCTGTGGTAGTAGCTTTCCCTGCATGCAGAAAGAAGAAAGTTGTTAAGGAGTCTTTGGGCATCTGGTCAGCTTCTTCTACCTCAGCTACTGGTGAGTGACTAGCGGCTGCTTGTTCTTTATCAGATCACCAATCTTTTTACCCCAGTCCTCTTGGTGTAGGCTTTTCAACCTCCAAAGACTGAGGCATAGCCACATTATCTGCTGCTGTAGCAGGCAAGGGAGAGACAGTTTTGTCGACATCAGGGGAAGGGGCATGTGAATGGTCCTAACTTGGCTGGGATGGGGATTTTGAAGCTGTAACACTGTGCCAAATAAGAGTCCGTCTTTTATCAGGGAAAGTGTGCTTACTGAGAAAAAAAAACTTCCATTTTTTTTTTCTTTTTCATGGACAGGGCATACTTGGATTTGACAATGAATGTATTCCTGCCTTTTCCTTACCTACTGTTTCTTTAGATAAGAAAAGGGAATGAGTTCCTTCTGTTTGATACAATATCAGTCAGAAGAGCAGAAATTGCAGGAGAATAGTTCTACTTAAGGAAATTTCTCTCATTCTGAGTTATCTTATTCTGAAGTATGTCTTCAGATTTTTCTGCTGCAGAGGATTTGTTTTATTGACACTTTATCTAAGATGAAAGAGTTTTGCCTAGAAAATATATTATGATTTGTTACAGTTAAAGATGCCTAAAACTGCAGCTATTCCTCTGGTCTTGCCTGTTTTAAGGAACATTTTTCTCACTGCTTCTAGCTTACATGATTGTTAACTTCCTGCTTTCAAGAAATCTGACAGGTTATGTAGTATATTTCAAACACAAAAGTACCTGTTTTATAAACCTAAAGAAGCCTAGTGGAGATTTCTCTATCCAAATTTGCTTCTTTTTAAACAGGTTGATGCTTTTAATCCTGTTCCCTTTGACAAGGATGGGACAGCAATAAGTTGGGAAAGCAAATGTATTCATCTCGTAGTTTAACTTTCAGAATTTTAAACTGTCAGTCTCATAGTTTTTTTATTGTTATCCTCTAAGAACTTCCAGAAGCTAATACTTAACCTTTCTTCTACTGAGGTAAAAACCTCATTAAAGGCTTCTGTGACAGCTGTTTTTCATGTGACTAAGCATATTTTAAAGTGCGCTGATGATGCTGCTATTGACTCTTCCTCCAGAGCTGCTGCTGCTGGGCCAGTTTTAAGAAGAGTTGTTTGACTTTGTTCACAAAATGTTTCTGGAAGTGTCAAAACTGAGATTTTAAATTATTCCTTTGGTAAAAAAGGTTCTTTTTGGCCCTTCTGCAACTGAGGTGCTTAAGAAGTGTGATGGAAGGGGAAAACTGAAGTATGTCTCAGATTGTTCAGCCTTCCTTTTTCAGAGCAAATAACAATTTCCCATTCTCCCCATCTCCCCTTTCCAATAAGCAATTTAAACAGCAGTCAACCAAAAACATATTTTTGTACAGCAGTGGGAAAGATGCTCTAAAAAGTCTCTTAAAAATCAAGGAAAATCCTCACAGTCAGCATTACTAACCACCTTTACAGGCTGTCCCCACTTCCCACCCTGACAACCTTTCATTGTCTCTAAGGTTTCACCTTCCCTTGCGTATCAGATTGTTTCAGACTGTTAAGGTCTTATAGTAATCTAGAGGGGGTACACTTGGCAGTGAGAATCTCTCCCTCCTTTAGGGAATCCCTATTGTCAAGGGAGCTAGACCACTCTATTTTCTGCCTTCTTGCACCACATGATGTCTTAAGGAGTCCTAAAATCTGAGCCTCTTAAGCTCATAGGCAAACATTTTTATTCAGTAATTTTTCTTACTCCCAAAACAGAAGGATACTGGAGGTCTCTGTTGGATCTCTCTTTTCTTATCCATTTTGTCAAGATCCCCAAGTTCAGGATATTTTCTCTTCAGTATATTGTACCACTAATTCCCCCTCCAGCTTTCATCATAAAGCTAGATCCAAAGGACACTTTTCATCACATTCCTATTGCAGAGCATTTCAGGTGAGTCTTGAGAATTGCTGTCTGACTCACATTACCAGTACTCTGATTTACCCTTTGGAGTATCCACTACACCGAGGGTATTCACAAAATATTTTGCTTATTGCAGACTTCAAGGCATTCACATTTTTCCATATTAGGACAATTGTCTTCTTGTTGCAGATTCTTTTTACAGCTGACAAGAGTCTTTAGCGGTTGTTCAGAAAAGTCTACTCAGTCTGGGTTTTCAAATCAACTTTTGAAAGTTTTCTTTCATTCCTTCTTGCAGAATGATTTTCCTGGGATATTTGCTGGACTCTGCCTTGGAAAGAGCATTTCTTACTCCAAAGTAGACATGTTTTAACAGTTTTTCTTTAATTTCTTAATTATAAATCATATTTCTGCAAGGAAGTTTCTCAGGATTCTGGTGCAAGCATGGATGATTCTCTTGCTTTTCTTGGACAGACTTCTTGAGGAAAACACAGTGGTACCTCAGATCAGTCTGGACTCAGCATCTACACTCTTTGTTTATTCAGATCTTAGTTCATGGATTTATAAAGAAGGGGATTAGGTGGTGGGTAGACCAGATACTCTGTAATCCTGGTCTTCCATTCTCCCTTCTACCCCCCCCCCCCATCCTCAGTTAGTCACTACTGAAGCTTCAGACCTGGTGTGGGGAGCAGTTTCCTAGGTGGTAAAATTACAAGCTATGTGGGATCCTGCAGACAGACAGAAGCACATAAATATCAGAAAGATGTTGGCAGTTATCAATGCTTTGAAAGCTTTGAATCATCTCTGGTCCCCAGGACCTCAGCAAATGTATGCAGACATCACCACAGTTCTGTGGTACATAAACAAACAGGAGGGGAACAACTCTTACCCTTTGCAGACTTATTATGATAGCCTGGGAGGTGGTGATACAGCTCATTTTAACTCTTCATGTTTCATACATTCCATCAGAGCAAAACTTGATTGCAGGCAAGCTCAGCAGGACCAGGACAGATCCACACAAATGGAAACTTCATCCTTGTGTCTCCAAAGAATTGATCCAGCTGTAAGGAACAAGTCAAGTAGATCTGTTTGCATCCCTTCAGAATAGACAACTAAGGAAATTATACTCTAGGATTCCTTGCAAAGAGGCCTGAAAGATAGATGCCTTTGCATTCCCATGTATGGGAATGTTCCTCAATGTCTTTCACCTTTTCCACTGATTTCTATGGTTCTTTGAAAAATCTAGATGGACTCTCCAAAACTGAGGTAGTGGCTCCCTCTCTGCCAAAGCAGCATCTGATATTCATCATATTGATCATTGCTGTAGTAGCCTTAGCTATATGGGTTGTAATCTACATAGTTTATAACAGCCAGACAGCTTTCAAAGCAGGGCATCTTCCATGTGCCTAAACCACAAGTCAGCTGAGTTGACTAAAAAGACAGGTTTATGTCCTAAGCCCTCCAGAGCCTGCCAAAGAGAATGCTCCTCTGAGGCTTTTGAGGACTTGACGACCAGCTTGTGCTGTTCCTTTGTTGTGGCAGATAAGTTCCCTTTGGGGAAATAAACTTCCATTTAAAAAAATGTTTGTCTATGAATACCTTCCTGTTCAGGAAAGTTATGTTAAAGATAGGAGTTTGTGTTTTAATGTTCAAGACTGAATTGTACTTTTAAATGAGAGAACTCTTTTTTCCTGTAAAAGTTTATTAAAGTATTTAAAAACATTTTTCTGTGCCATTTTTGGCATGACCTTGGAAAAAACTGACGGTCCCATGGTTGGTCCTTCTTCCGGCCCAAGCAAACAGCCTTTGCCACCACAGCAGGCTAGCAGTTCACGTCAGTTGCAGGTGAGTGACTCTGCTGTGTCCATTTGTTATACTTCAGACCAGTATACTTTAGCACTTCAGCCAGTATGGGTTAGCCACATCCTCTCTGTCTGTTGGGTTCCCCTCAGTGGGCAAGGGAGAGCCACTCTTGTCGGTCCTGGAAGAGGGAACAGGGAAATCTTCCCTGTTTTGTCAGAATGTTGTGCTCTTCCCTGGGGAAGCTGCTGCTGCTTAATAACATTGATGGCCCCATTTTATCTGTCACAAAGAAACAGAAAACAAACATATATCTAGATCTCCTCAAACTTCCTTGGACGGGAGTAATTAACTGGGTCTGGCTAAAGGTTTAATTCAGGCTGTTGATCTTTCTTATAAAATAGTTTTTAGTAAAATAAAGAGGGATAACACTTTTTCCCAAAGAGGTTTAGGATTCTGAATCTGGCCAAGAAGATGGGACAGATACAGGGTTTTCTCGTCAGAGTTCTGATTCAGACTCAGATGGGAGCTCAATTTCTGATTCTCTCTGTGTGTGTGTGTGTGTGTGGGGGTTAGCTTTCTCTGAGACTATTTCCAGATTGTCCCAGTGTTTTCAGTGGGAGAACACTAAGGTTTCTGTTTCCCTCAGAAAATACTATGAGCTGTTACAGAAGGAATTTTCAGTGCCTTCACCTATTCCTCCATTTCTGTCAACCTTGGAGGATGTGTGTGTTACTGCCTGCAGTTTTCCTGATATTTAGCCAGCTGCTCCCAAAAAGGCAGCTAGGATGTATAAAGTTCCTCAGTCTTTTAAATTCTTATACACTGTTCCCAAACCTGCCCAGCAGCCATAACCTTAGTCCTACTGCTGCTAAACATTTCGTTAACTCCAATCCTAATCTTTCCAATATGGATGGAAAGATTATTGATAAGCATACCTGTCAACTGTCCAGATTTTT
The DNA here is from genome assembly GCF_019279795.1 of Protopterus annectens. Classification (NCBI taxonomy): domain Eukaryota; kingdom Metazoa; phylum Chordata; order Ceratodontiformes; family Protopteridae; genus Protopterus; species Protopterus annectens. The sequence continues at coordinate 339,691,022 of NC_056733.1, read as the reverse complement.
ACAGAATATGTAGATTTTTGCCTCTTGTTTATTGTATGTACTTCATAAAATGCACACTAAAGATAAAGCCACTAAATAATGACATACGATTGCATTTTAAACTTTATACGCTTCAGAAAATGCATAGTAACACAAATCCTTTCGTTCTATCATCTTTCTATGTTTACAAGTTGTTTGTCTTTTCAGCTTTTCCCGGTTAGGGGTCGCCACAGCGGAACTCCGGTTTGCTAATGATTGGTAGTAGATTTTTATGTTGTCAAGTTGCCAGCCCAACGCCCAACCTTCAGTGAAGGCATGCCCATTCACGCATGTCTTTCGGAGGCCACTCGACCGCGGGGAGGACATACAGATTCCACACAGAAGGCACTGCATCCGAGAATCGAACAGGAGAACCTCTTGCTGTGAGGCAACAATGCTACTGCTATACCACCGCGGCTTCTTTCTACGTATTATTTAAAATCTGTCTCTATTTTTAGGCCTCTGTCCCTCAGTTATTTTTGTTTTTTCCAGATTTCTTGCACTAAGAGGTTAAGAGGGATGTTGATAAGTGTGGCAAAAAAGAATGTGCGTCTGCAACTTTGATTTTTTAGAATTTTGAATTGTCAGGGTGATATGTTAAGATTTGGTCTAACTAATTGTGAAAGCTTGAGGAAAATTTTTACTGCAGTTTCTCCTTGTGAGGAAAAAAATCTGCTTTAAATAATTTTGTTTCTTCTGTTGCACACATCACAACTCGTTGTTTACAGTGTGTGTATGATTCAGTTGATACCTCTTCACTGGCTTTAGTCACTGATACTGTGCTGAGGAAGTTTGCCTGACTACATTCTCAGAATCTTACAGATGATGTTGAAAATGAGATTTTAAATTAACCTTTGGATAGAGATTTGTTTTTTGGGCCCTCAACTGTAGAGGTTATCAAAAAGTGTGGTGAGAGGGGTAAGTTAATACAGGGGACCTCTTATGATTTTTCATGCCTTCTTTTCAAACCCCCTCGCCCAGTTTTTTGTGAAATAAATAAATAAACAGTCCCAACAAAATGCAAGTAACCATCCAAAACCAAGGACAGTCCAACAAATCACAATGACTATTTAAGAAAACTTGTCTGTCTCCTCCTGTCCACCTTGGCAGTCCATTTTCCCTTCCAGAAAGTCTGAATCACCACTTTTCTCTGTGGGAACAGATAGTTTCAGACAAATGGGTCTGAAGATCATTCATCAGGGTTACAGATGGCAGAGGGAGGCAGTTTCTCCTTTCAAGGGTGCGATTCTTCATTCACCAGACCAGACTCTTTTATTGCCACCTGTCTTTCATAGTATGTTGTCCCAGGGAGTGATAGAACCTTTTCCTCCTTCCCAAGTGGGAAAAGATTTTCATTTAAGGATGTTTTAGTACCAAAGAAAGAAAGTGCTTGGAGGCCAGTTCTGGATCTTTCTTTCCTAAACCTGTTTATGATAGTACCCAGATTCAAAATGATGCCACTTCACAACCCGTTACCTCTTCTTCCTCATTCACGTTTCCTGGTAACATTAGATTTAAAATATGCTTGTTATCACATCCGTATTCATCCAGACTTCAGGTGTTTCTTAAGGTTTTGTGTCTGGATCACATTATCAATTCTCTTCCTTACCTTTTGGACTATCCACTACACTAAGAGTGCTCACAAAGTGTTTTGCTCCAGTTACAGCTAATTCTAGTCTGCAGGGTATCCACATTTTCTGTGTTTAGACAACCTGATTATCTTTGTAGAGTTTTTTGCAAAGTGTCAAGAATCTCTCACTTGGGTACACAAGCTAGGATTCCAAGAGGAAATTCAGAAGTCTTTTTTTGACTCCATCACACAGGATTGTTTTTCTGTGGTGTCAGCTAGACACTTCAATTCAAACAGCTTTTTTTTCAAAACAGATTGTTGTCTAGATCCATTTCTTTGGTTTTCCACTCAGACTTTGGTCACTGCGAGGGGATAACTTAAGATTTTGGGTCTCATGGCATCTGTGATTCTTGTGATGTCCCTGGTAAGACTGCACATAAGAAAAATACAGTGCTTTCTTAAGTCTCTTTGGTCCCAGCAGCAACATTCATTGTCTTTTCAAATCCCAGTGCTGGAGTTTATCAGAAGAGAAATCACTTGATGGAGACAACAAATATCCTTAAATCTGGGTCTCCCCTTCTCCCTTTCTGTTCCAAAGCAGTTAGTCACCACAGACTTCTCAGACTTTGCTTGGGGAGCAGTTTCAGGGGGGATTAAAGTGCAAGTTGCACCAGTGACAGATGCAAGCACGTTAATATAAAAGATGCTTGCCCGGATCAAATCACTCAACTCTCTGAATCATCTTTGATCCCCAGGACCTCTTTAAGTTGTTACAGACAATACTACAATCATGTGATAAATCAACAAGCAAAGGGGAACCGGGTTGTACCCATTTTGCAGACTAGCCATGTTAGCTTGGGATAATGCCTTCACAGCACAGTCTTACTCTACAGGCATCCTACATTCCATCAGAGCAAAACTGTGTGGCAGACAAGCTGAGCTGGATAAGGACAGACCCTCATGAATGGAATGTTTATCAGGGGGTCTTCCAAAATTTGATCCATCTGCAGGGAGTACCTTAAGTAGACCTTTTTTACTTCTATCAGAATAATCAGCTGGCAAAATTCTGCTTCAGGACTCCAAGCAAGAAGTCCTGGAAGACAGATGCCTTTTCTTTTCCAGATCAGAAATGTTCCTGTATGCTTTTTCACCCGTTCCCCGATATCTAGGATATTTCTGTAAATTCAGAAGAAATTCCGTAAGATCACTATGGTGACTCCCTTCTGGCTCAGGGAACTAAGGTTCTCCCTTCTTTTGGAAATGGCCAGGGGCAGTTACAGGAAGCTTCCTCAGAGACAGGATCTACTTAGACAAGAACAGGGGTGTTTGATACTCCATGACCCCAGTCAACTTCAGTTGACTGCCTGGATGGTTTCCTTTAGGCAACTGTTTACTTAGGACATGGAGCATGTACTAATATTTATTTATTTTTTTATTTATTACATTGGTTAACTCACAGCAAGAGGTTCTCCCGTTCGATTCTAGGCTTGGCTTGGGAGTGCCTTCTGTGTGGAGTCTGCATGTCCTCCCCGTGGTTGGGTAGCGTTCGAAGGACATGCGTGTGTAAATGGGCGTGCTTTTGTTGAAGGTTGGGCGTCAAGCTGGCACCTTGGCATTTCGTAAAAAATCTACTGCCAATCATTAGCGGACTGGAGTTCCGATGTGGCGACCCCTTACCGGGAAAAAAACAAAAGACAAACAACAACAACATTGGTTAACTGGGTAATGTCTGACTGGGTCAGGAGCCCGTTTTCAGCAGAGGCCCAGGGAGAAAAGCTTCAAAAAACAGTAATAAATACTAACAAAGCTAACAATACTAACAAAAGCTAACATTATTAATTATGTACAAAACAAATAACAAAGCTAAGAATATTAGTTATATACAAAATGACTACAAAGTCAAGTAACAGTCTTTACAATATATGCAGTGAAGCATTAATGGAGACACAATGGAGACACAATAAACAGTGAGGCATTAACAGAGACACCAACAGCAGCAATTGCAGACAAGAAAGCATGCTACTAGAAAATCATGCATTAGTAAATGGAAAAAGTTTTGTAGTTGGTGACGACATAACCAACATTTATTGTCTATTTCAGCATATCTGCCCATGGATCCTCCGCTATCAAATCATTCTCATGTCAAAATGTTTTTTGAAAAGTGTTTTGCGTGAGGCCTCCAAGAAAACTGGTGGCCTCATTTTGGGATCTTAATTTTGTGTTACAGATGCTAGCACTTGCACCATTTGAACCAGCTAACCTAGCTGGCTTGAGGTTCTTAACATGGAAAACAGTTTTTCTGATTGCTCTGACCTCTGCAAGGAGGGTGTCTGATTTGCAAGCTCTTATGATGAGTCAAACCTATCTCATTTTCTGTAGAAACAGTGTTTCTTTGACAACGAATCCATCTTTTGTGCTTAAAGTGGTATCTGAGCTTACTTTAAGCCAAACTATCTATTTCCCTGTTTTCTTTCCTGAACCTAAAAATGAGGGTGAAAGGATACTCCATACCTTGGATGTCCACAGACAACTCAGGTATTGTCTTGACAGAACTAAATCTTTCAGGTCTTCAGATCAATTGTTCATTTCTTGTGAAGATAAAAAGGGATAACTTGTGTCAAAATAGACTATTTCCCACTAGTTAGCTAAGGCAGCCACAACAAAACTATTCCAGGCAACATCAAAGCCCACTGTGCCAGGGTCTTGGCCTCATCTGTGGCTTTTTGGAAAGGGTTGGAATGTACAAGTATTATAGATGTTGCAAGCTGGTCCACTAGTCATGCTTTTTTCTTCGTGAAGCACCATAAGCTTGATTCTCTAGATCTAGATCAGACTTTGCTAGAACCATTCCCCAGGGACTCCTAGAATGTTCCCCTTCCAACTCCCAAATCTAGTAAATTACTGTAGTTTACCCATATTGCTGAGACTACTGCAACAGTGATCAGTATGATGAACATAGTACAGTTATGTAAATAAACTTACTATAGCACTAGATGTTCGAATAATCACTAGCCGCTAACTTCCTCCATCCCCCTTATTTTTTGGTGTGTTGTTTTGCCAGGGCATGGACTTTTATTGTTTGTTGTTCCTAGCATTGTCTTTTCAGGGCTCAGCCTGCCTCCCTTTGTTGGCTTGTTCTGAAGGGCTTGGCACCCAAACTTAACTTTTTAGTCAGCTCAGCTCAAACTGACTGAAGGTTTATATGCATGGAATGTGCCCTGAAGCTTTGGAATCTGGACAGCTGTTATATACTGTGATGTCTCCATGCTGGGCCAGTAATCAGGAAGGCTGAATCCTCACCACTGACACTGGACAGGGGTGTGCACTTGGAATACAAATGGATACACCCAATATTTCCAGATGCAGAACTCTCTGCATCAAGTACAGTTTCCCTTAGGAACACACAGGGTACACATTCAGTCTGGGGTCTGGATCTCTCTGTCTCCCTCCGGGTCCCCAGTAAGACTCCCCATGATACAGCTGTAAGGTTAGGTCTTCAGTCGAGTGTCCAAGCCAAGACCTCCAGCACCCTGTCTTAAAGTCCACTGTTTTGTCTCCCTGCTCCAAGTAGCTGACACATACACACTGTGAGATTTGATTTTTCACATGCACACAAACACACACACACACACACACACACACACACACACACACACACACACACACACCTGGGAAAGGCTGATACAGATTTACCTGCTGTGTCCCCCTCTGCCCAGAGTATAAGGTAGTTATCACCACCATCAGATACTCCACAATCAGCTACTCTAAGGCCCTTAACAAAGGGTGTTCAGTTCTACTGTGCTAATACAGATGGTAGTAGTTGACCAAGACAGCTAGGCCTTTCCTTTTGGAGTGGCCCACACAGTGTCACCAAATAAATATATGCACTCTCAAAGGTTAAATACTTTCTACAAGGACCAGTCGCTATAAAAGTTTAAATATATTTAATAATAAATAAGAAAAGAACAAGAAAATACTACATATATATTTACAGTAAACCACAGTTCAAATCACAGGATGTATTGAAAATAACATTGATGGACAGACTCATACAAATAAGAAAAACAATCTCAAAATTAAGCTTCACTATATTCCTGACTGAATCTAGGAGAATTACTATTCCCTAATAACTTACATGATAGAGCAAGGCACAATGAAATACGTGAGGTCTTTCTAGTCAGGTTCCCCAAAACAGAATACTCAGTACTCAGAGGTTACGCCCTGTAAAATATAATATCCAAAATGACTTGCAAAATTACCTCATCTGGTCATCTGACTCTAGGTTCCCACAGTATTCCTTTTTGAAGCTGAGGCAAGAATTTAGCATAGACGGCTACAATGCACAACTAAATGTTAATGGCAGTGCCTGGGGCTTCCCGTCTTTTTACTGAGCTAATGAACAAAGGCTTCTTCCAGACCCATTGTCTCTGGTCCTATTCAGCAATGTGGGGTACCATTTTAATGGTTTAAGAGCTCATTTACATTTTCCTTATTTTATTAAAGTAAGCTAGCTGTTAACCTCTGCTGTCCCAGTATCCTCTATTAAAACATATACATTTAATTTAGTTACAATAATACTTGTACATTTCTTTTCATTCCAGTAGGGTGCACTGTTGATACATTTTAACACAAGCATACCTCACAAATACATTTTCGGCACAAGCATCTGTACATATCAGTTTGATATACAAATGACATATAATTATTTACAAAATTCCAGCTGGCTGTGCTGGCACAAGTGGTACATCCACTACCCTACTTCTCCTAGCATGACTGGCAGTACCTCCTATCATGACATGTACTATGGAGGATGTAACCCATGTAGCTAAGGCTATTGCAGCAGTGATCATTCAAACATCTACTGTCAGTGCAAGTTTACTTACACGACTGTACTTTCTCCCTGTTTTTAGTCTGGCCAAGAGCAATTACCACACACAAGCTTCCCCGCAGATTTGATTTATTCACACAAAACAGGTGAAGTTTGATACATCCCAGTCTTTAAACTCTTCAGCTGCCCGAATTTGATACATTTTTAGGTACCTTGAGAACGTGCAGCAGGTACTAAAGAAAATGAGAAAACCTACTACCAGAAAATCATATAAGTGCAAGTAGAAAAGTTTTTCTAGTTGATGCCATTCGAAGAACTAGGACCCTCTTCAGACCTGGCTGACTTTTGGTTATTTATGTGAGTTATTCTCCAGTAGCCTTTCATGTTTCTCTAAGATGCATTTTTTTTTCATCATTTCTGCTTGTGTGTCATTTGATTCCCCACACCACAATACTCATATTAATGAGTTTTTGAAGGGGGTATTGCATACTTGACCATCTAGGAAACAGGTGACTCCTTGCCACAATATGAACTTTGTACTTGAGAAACCTCATCCTGTGTCACTTTGAATATTTACTGATTCTAGGTTCTTAACTTGGAAGACTGTTTTACTTATATTAATATCTGCTAGGAGATTATCTGACTTGCAAGCTGTTATGGTAAGTTAAACCTACCTGGTTTGTTCACAGGGATAGGGTTTCTTTGAGAACAAAATTTACCTTTATGCTTAAAGTGGTATTGCAGTTTACTTTAAGCCAGACCAGTAATCCCACAGTCTTCTTTCCTGACCCTAAGAAAAAAAGAGAGAATTATTCACACTCTAGATGTCCACAGGCAGCTGAGATACTACCTAGACAGAGATCGAGCCTTCAGGAAAACTGATTAACTGTCTCCTATGAAGCTAAGAGAAAAGGACAACCAGTGTCAAAATAGACCATTTCCAGGGGTTGCCTCATGCTATTATCTTTTGTTACAGTCACCATAATAAGCCACTTCCAGGTGGTGTTACAGCCCATTGCACAAGGGCTTTGGTTTGTAAAAGGGATGGACTGTAGAAATATTATAGAGGCAACAGTATGGTTCTCTGTACACAGTTTTACAAAACACAGCAAACTGGATTCCTTTTCCAGGTCCAGCACAGGTTTTACTTATGGGCCTCCTTCCCTTTTTTATATACTTCTTTAAGCCATTTGAATCTGTATGTATAGAATAGGCTACTGCAGCAGCGATATGGGTCTGAACACACTATAATTGTGTAAGTAAACATGCCATAACAATAGATGTTCTAAATGTTGCAGTAGTCTCCCCTCCCCCAACCCCTCTTTTTATATATTTTTGTTGTTTCTAGAATGTAGTTTGGTTCACCTTTTATTTGTATATGATTATGGTTTGGTTTGTTTCCTAACATTGCTTTTTAGGGCTCTTGCCTCCCTCTAGGGCAGAAAAAAAAACATCCAAAGCCTTTTCACACTCCAGCTGCCTTTTCTATGGCTACTCAAGCTCCTGACATTTGGAGGTTGGAGAATGTGCCCAAAGCTCTATAAAGCTGGCCAGTTGCAGGAATAACAGTAATATAGCTTATGCTACTGAAACAGTGATCTAGTAGAACAAAGACTGTTATGATAAGGTTAATTTATACAACTGCACTTTCCGTACTGTTCCACATTAAAAGGGTCTTCCCACATTCATTGTTAAGAATTTTAACAAATGCCAGTGTAAATAATATTGCATCATATTAGTTCATCAAAATAACTTTTTATAAGTATGAAGAAGCATTTATTAACCATGCTGTGAATTCTCCATTTAACATTTTTAGTGAATGTTCCACACTTGCCCATTTCTTCCACATTGTGAGAAGTAGCGTTTCACATTTTGGAGATGAAAAGTTGTGAGTCACACTTTTCTAAAGTACCATTTGATAGTTTACAGACTGAATAGACAGCTTGTAAACTGCCTGTCCTGTTAAAAATAGTTTACAAGCAGTCTTCTTTAAATGATCACAGTTAAGATGGTGCAGTGACAGCTTGTAAGCTGTCAAACTTTTTTCTCAGCATTTGACACCTCTTGTAAGTTGGTGACTGAGGCAGTTGTTCCATTTGTCCCACCCTTAATTTAGCATTTAGGACCATAACTGAAATGGAAACCTATTAGTGTGCACAATATTTAGAATGGAAAAGGAGAATTAAAAAAAAGAAGGGTGATGTCTTAGCATATAATAGAAGAGATGAGAGCAGCAAAATGTGTAAATAAACAAGGAAGAGAAGCACTGAGTCATACTGAAGACTAGAAATTGCAACATTGCCTTCACAGGGTTATAACTTCTAGCATTTACCTGTTTTCCTAAATTCCACATATTACATGGACTGAAAGGCTTTGTCCAAGAGTACATTCACCCACATTTTTTGCCCCTGAGGTAAATTATCCCAGGCCCATAGTACAGGTGGCTGTGCCCCCTTTTTCCCTGCTCTAACTACAGATCTGGTTGATCAGCATGTCGTGGGATAAGGAGCTATTCTCACAGTAAGGCTTAAGGTAAGAAAGGTAGAACATGTCTATAGTATGACAAAGAAAGGGTATATTATTAATGGGAGAAATTGCTATATCAGATTTATTTTTTAGAATACTGTGCTTGTAGCTGCATCCAAGAGCTGGAGCATTTTGGTGTTCTTCAGGAGACATGCCAAAGGCAGTAAGGAGCAGTTTTGGCTTGATGTTTTCAAATGCTGAAGAAGCAGTGATTTTAAATCTGAACATTGGCAGCCAGTTGAATGCAGAGTTGGGCAAAACAAAAATAAAGATAACTTAATTTTGGAACCGTAGACCCTGAAAAATAGGGCTGTGCTTGAGAAAAATTCTAACAAAATATTTTTTTCTTACAAAATAATTGTTAGTGTGAATCATGACTGGGACTTGCATAAAAGCTGAGGTCATGAAATAATAAAACCATTCTGAATACTGAATATGCAAATAGAAAAGGAAAAAAATAGATCAGTCTGAAATAAGGAGAAGCAAATGATATGGAAAAATGTAGGCATATAGGAATTATTGTTTTCTCCTATTTTTGTTTGTTTTCTTTTGACACATGATATTGGTATGACATTGTAGCATGCTACTTTTGACTATCTAATGGCCTTAATTTTTCCTAAAGTCATAGTTAATGTTTTATATTTTCCGTCCTTATAATACTCTAGTGTGAAGCTGTATGTAGCTGATGATATTTGTGGACATAAGAAGCTTTGTACGTTATATCAGAAGATTCATCTTTGCAGTGTTAAATAATTTAATATTTTTTGTCAGACATTTTCATTCATCAGTGAATGATGTAATTTATATACAGGGAGGAAGTATGATGGCAGATTGCTTTAAAATAATTTATGGACTGTTTACTAGATTGTAACCTTGCAGGTAAAGAGAGATGATTAGTATTCCTGAGGTCACCAGATTGTTTTGGGGGGTGGGTGTTACCATGTGCTTTTAGATCAACTTAGCTGGAAAGTTTTTTTACACATTCCATAGGTGAGAGAACAGGGTCTATATTAGATCATTGAAGTGTTAATACTTCGAATGGTCTAATATCGAACCGAAAACAGCGAACGCTGAAAATAGCAAAGCTGCAGATAACCACATTTTTTCCTAGGGAAAGAATTTGGTTGTCCATTTCTGTGGTTTCGCTATCCTAGGGAAAAAATTCAGTTGTCCGTTTCTGTGGCTTCGCTATTTTCAGCACTGTGGTGGAAAGATACGGGTTGGGTTCAGGTAAGTGTGCGATTGTGAGGGTTAGGATGAGGTATGTGAGTTAGGGTTAGGGCGCTGGTGAGGTGAGTGTGCGATTAGTGATAGACTAGGCTTAGGGCGGGGTATGTGAGTTAGGGTTAGGGCGCGGGTGAGGTGAGTATGTGATAGTGACAGACTTCAGGGTTAGGGCTGGGTATGTGAGTTAGGGTTAGGGCACGGGTGAGGTGAGTGTGCGATAGTGACAGACTTTAGGGTTAGGGCGGGGTATGTGAGTTAGGGTGCGGGTGAGGTGAGTGTGAGATAGTAGACTTTAGGGTTAGGGCGGGGTATGTGAGTTAGCCTTAGGGTGAGGTGAGTGTGCGATAGTGATGGACCTTAGGGTTAGGGTTTGGGTTAAGGATAGTGGATAGATAGTACTGTATGTACAGTTTAGTGTAGGATTAGATGTAGGATTTTAAGTGTATGTGTGTGCATTGCTGTTTTTTTGGTGTGCTTGTGTTGTGTGTATGCTTCTCGGACCAGTGAATTTTTTCCCAGAGAAAAGATTTGCTGTTCTGAGCTTTTGATGTTTGTAGATTTCGTGGTTAGAAGTTCGAGGTTGTTGTATTCGATGATTAGTTCGAGGTTGTTGTATTCGATGATGAGCTGTTTCGTTGAACTGATATAGACCCGAGAGAACAGTATAATAATGCTGAGCTGTTTTTTGGCTTTGATGTAGAGGACCGTAATGTCTTTGTAGTGCAAATTAAGCAGTAAAGCCTTTGTAGCAAATGCCCACTGAAAATGTTCAAAAGCTGCCACCCCCTCTTGCTGATTCATTTTCCTATGTTTGAACAGTATGAGAGTATGCAAAGAGTATGCAGTGTATTTTTATACAGCACAAATAAAGCTGGCTGATTGACAGAAACTGATAACTTTTACGGAAAACAGTATCCTCACATGTGCAACCAGTCAGGATAAGGTGCTTCTGTGTGAGAGGAGAGTTCAAGTCAGGTCTTACTTTAATAGAATTATGTAGTAGCATAGCTGTCAACTGTCCAGATTTTTATCTCATATTTTTGGTCTGTTCTTCATAAATGTTGTGGGTTTCTGGCAAGTCATTGAGGATTGAAGTCACTAAATAATGACAGACATCTGCGTTTCGGACTTCATATCCTCAGCAAATGCATGCTAACACAATACCTTTTATTCTAGCAACTTTCTAAGTTTATAAGAGCAGTGTTTAAAATTTGCCCCTATTTTGGGCCTTTGTCCCCAAGGTATTTTTGGCAATGTTCAGATTTCTTAAGATAAGAGGTTGAGAGGTATTTGTAGTAGAATGCCATAGAAATGAGAGAGATGTATCAGTTACAGGTTGTTCATAGTACAAATGAGCTATGCCATAGTCTTTAACGAGTACAGATCACAACAGTTTGAAATTGTAGCTTTTTTCTGTTGATTTTCTGCTTGCTGAGGAAAAGCCTTGCAGGTTATATAATTTGGTAGGATGTGGAGAACTGTCACTTTGCTATGTCTGCCACATCATTTGTGACTAAAGGCATATTTGGCCTCTTTGTGATAAAATACTTGTACGCAGTACTGAGCTCTATGGGACTTCTGAAATGCTTATTTAAAATGTATGCACAGAGAAGAGGAATTGTATGGGGTTCATGAAGTATTCATTTAAGTGCAGCTTTTAATTCTTGTTACACAAAAGGAGGAACTAGATCATGTGCATATATAATACAGTATTTATGTATATGCCCAAGCTCTTCCATAGTGTTGATAAATTAGATGGTGTGCAGTAAGATAGCAGTTTGTAATCCAGTGGTACAAGGTGAACTCTTAACAGCTGAAAGCTGCCATTGCTAGAAAAATTAATTTTATAGGCTGGCTAAAGAGTCACCTTCTTTAGTAGAGCTTCTTTGCTGTGTAAGAACTTGTATTCCTTTGTGTCCCCTATGGACTGAAATTAACAAAAATTAACAAAAATCTAGCAAATGAGGCATTGGCATGGATTACGTGGTAAAAAATTTCAGTCAGAAGTTTATTGAGCTCCTGCTCAGCACTCAGCAGTATTCAAATCAAAATAAAAATTACTATGTGAGGGAAAGTAATTAATATTCCAAAAGATGATCAACCATTAGTTGTTCATGTTGTGCTCATTGTAAAACAAGTCTTTCCCACTGGAAGATGTTTTTCACTTAAGTAAAACAAATATAAAACAAAATGCTAACATTCTGTATGGAATAAAAACACTACAGCTACCATAGTCTGTGCACCACTTAAGTACAGAAATTAAAATCTAACACCTAGATAAAAAATGTATTGCTTCCCAGAGTGAACATATACAAATAAAATAAAATTTAGAAAACTCAAGTAAGAGTGTATCAGTGAGCAAACATTTACTTAAACAGCTTTGCACATGCACACTCCTGACTCCCTCTAAAAATGGCAGCAAGTGCACATACATGACCAGAGCATGCACAGTACACCACCAAGTTATTCTCCAGAAACAAAAAGACATGGAGCACAAATAAAGTATGTTCCTACATTGACATTATTTCAAAAAGGTGAGTTTTTTCAAATAATGTCCTTGTGCGATAGCAATAACTCACATCTGTCTGGCTGTGGGTGTGGGTAATACACCTGTGGGTAAAAGTTACCATACCCACACCTGAATGTTGAGTTATTGCTAAAACATGCTATTAACATATGTGTTATGCTATATTGTAATACTTGGTATACTTATGGCTTTCTTTTAAATGTACTGGTGCTGTCCTATGAGATGCCCAAGGAAAGAAAGAAATAATGGTTATCTTTTTTGATTATCACTTTCAATGCAGTTCTGTATCCGCGGTGGTGGTGCTGCGGTAGCGTTGTCAACTCACAGTAAGACGCTGTCCGGTTCGATTCACAGCTAGAGCGTCTTCTGCGTGGAGACAGGTGTGAATGGGCATACTCTCGTTGAAGGTTGTGCGTCAGGGCTGGTAACTCGGCACGTAAAAATCAACTACCAATCATTAGTGGACCGGAGTTCCGCTGTGGCGACCCCTAACCAGGAAAAGCCGAAAGACACAAACAAAACTTTCATGCAGTTCTGTAGGTAAAGGTTACCTGATCATTCATTTTTATTTATTAACTTTGTATGAACTTTTACATTTGAAGTCATGTCAGACATTATCTGAAAACAAAAAAATTCTCTCTTCCATTTTTTGTCATCTGCACATTGCAAGGAAGCAGATACTGCACAGGGTGGAGCCGATGAAGCTCTCAGCATGCATTGCCAGACCTAGATATTTAGAAAGGTAGAGCAATTATTACTTTATTTTTGTGGTAAGCAAGATAGGTGTGGTTGTAGGAAAACTACTTTTTCCATTTGTAGAGCTGGGTGTACAGTCTTTTGTTATGACACTGAGCAAAACTCTTCAGTGATCTGTCTGTGTCCATTTAACAAGTGCAACAACAACTTCTGCTTTGTTCTTTAGAGGCATCTGATCTGCTCTGTTTTTTACATTATCAGAGATGTGATTGACAATGTGACCAAAATACCTAGAACCAGTTTTTACACTGTTGGGTGGGTAGCCCTGACATGGTATGCAGTCTTTGATCCATGTTCTGTTTTATCTGTTTTTTTAGTATTTTTGTTACAGTATATGCCAGGAAATAGCAAGATTAATACACAGGCATATATGAAGGCAGAATTAATAAATGCTGACAGCAGCAATGGCACCATGCATTCAATACTCAATGGCATTAACACACACCTCTCAACTGTACCAAATTCCTCCGTGTTTACTGGTTTTGAGGGCAATTCCTGAGTGGCCACTTCAATTCCTGATTTTTTTAATTTTTTTTTTCTATTTACAATTTGAAGATGTGGCTGACATCATCACGCATCGCCATGAACGTGCAGGGGCGTGGGTGATGACATCAGCTTTGTGAAGCAGACTGCCAGCCTGTCGGAGAGAGGGAGACTCGGACTATGTTAATTTGGAATAGCAGCACAGCAGGAAGCGCGAGCGGATTGTTTACAAGTTAACTTAAGTTCTGCCAGATTCTGCATAGTCCAGTCCACCCAGTGCCCACATGTGACTATACTCCCACAATGTGAAAATTTACTTTCTCCGGATGCTCGACCCTCCAGGTAAGTAAAAAATAATTAAAAAAAAAACACGTCATATCATCGCTAAGGACACATGGTACTTTTCCTGGTAACTGGGGAGTGAAACTGGAAACCATGTAGTGGTTTAATACTCCTGTGTTTAGGATATACCTGAAAAAAGGAGAGAACTTTCAGTAAAACTAATCTGCAGTTTCCAGCTTTCAGAAGGTATGTGGCTGTTCATAAGATGTGCAGAAACAAAACGATAAACTGCCCAAGCCTCCGGTGACTCTCAGTAAAAAAAACAAACACGTAAGGACAATCATTTTATAGAATGTAAAACTTCATCAGACCTGAAAAATGAAAGTGCTTACGTGTTTGTTTTTCAGTTTGAGTTTTACATGGTTTGCACCTGTATTAAAGGATTTTTTACTGAGAGTCACCCACTGGAGCCTTGGGCAGTTTATCATTTTGTTTTTGTACACTGGTTTGTCTCAGTTTTGTGTTTTTTTTTTTTGGAGTTTGGACTGTTCATAAAATGCCAAGTTCTCACTATTTTCAGTGTCTGTTAGATACATAGATTTATGCAAGTATTACACGAGTTAACCTTCTTGAATATACTGTAACCCATCCCTTAAGCCAGTGAAATGTGTAGTGGTTAGACATCTAAAAGATTACGTCCCAGTATCTAGAAATAGTCCCTCGCACACTTTCACATTTTGAACAGGTTATATCTTCAGAAGTAGATATTGTGAAAAAAGAGAGTGGGACAGGTGGTTTGTCTTAAATGTAATTTAATTCACTTTTGATGTTCTGATGCCTAAATTAATTTTGAATGGACTTTGCTAATGCCCAGCAGTTGTCTTATTTGTGTGTTATTATAAGTATTTATATATATTATAAGTACTAAGTATTTAAGAAGTCCTGAAGAAAGTCAAAGTATGGAATGTATTAATACCATTAGTTGCTAATAACTGTTAGTTGTACTCCCCCAGAGAAATACACTCAACGTGCAATTTGTTAATTTTTTTTATTTGAGTCCAGTACTCAGTTTTCACAAACTTTAGTGTCACTGTCTCACTACTGCTTGTACTCTGTGCAGCTTGATTTCTTCAAAGTTGAAATACGAGCCAGTCATGCTGCTTTTGAATGCAATACAAATAAATTCTCAAATACACATTAATTTGTAGCCTGGACAGTCCAGTGGTTAAAATGAGGTGTGCTGATCTTTTAAACAGCCTGTAAACAGTGACAGGTAGTATGGCTTTACATTTTGTAAACACGAGGACAGAAAAAGGATGAGGAAGACTGAGTGTCACATTAACATTTGATTCTGCTAGAAAGATGGTTTTGGGTCAGAACCTGTTGTCAGTTAACTTACTGACCAATCCATCCTAGTCTTCTTGGAAAGTGTTGGAACCAAGCAACTGCAAATAATTTTTTGAAAATCGACTACATTTACCATATTATTCATATGTATGCCTATTGCCTAATAGAAACTGTTTGCAGCAATTGGGGATGTGCATTTTTGTTAGTAAGTATGTGGATACATGTGGGCAGCATGTGGCTTATGTAATTAGATCACTTAAGATGAGCTATGGAAAGGTTGTGTGCCACAATACCCCCAAACATGTTTGTGGTTCTGAAATTCGAGTCTGACAGTTGTTAGATTGAGGGTTCTGTCAGTAAAATGAATATTACATTGCTAGACTTTTTATTCCCTCTTATGCAAGTCCTATATGCACACTCAGATTTTTTTGGGGGGTTGCTAAGCCTCTTATGTATGGAGTGGACCCCCTTGGAAAGAAGTAGCCAGTGGCTTGGGTGTGGGTAAGGCTGTTGTGTCGGTGGTCATTTAGTGAATGTACATAAACATTTTCTGCCTTCTTTCTGGGGGTGCTTCCCACACACATCCTGTATACACACATGATTCTGCTGATATGGTAACCACTGAGTGCAAAGTCTGTCTTCCAAAAGTTTAGGCAGCAGTTTCTTCCAATTTGAATGTCATACTTTGTAACCTTACTGGTTTCAAAGGTGGTGGAAAAATGTATTCACCTTCTTCCATATGTACTTTCCTAAAACATATAAACTCCGCACACCTCCTGATGGTTTAGGTAGATGGAAGGGAGAATTGAAAATGACAGGCAGCACAGCAGGCTGCATGTAGTCCTGGGTTTGAATCTCTCTCTCACTCTGTGCTATGTGGACCACTTAAGTACTTAGAAACATTTGTTTGTAAGAGACTGCCTTATTTAATAGTAAGCAAATGATCTGTTAACATCATACCCCTCAACTGTCCAGAATGTTTTAAAATGTTTAGTTTTTTTTTCCCCTCATGTTTTTGGTGTGCTCGTCATAAAATCTGCAGTTCTATTGTAAATCATTTTGGATTAAAGTCCCTAAATAATGCCAGCCATTTGTCTGTCAGACCTTTGTGTTTAGTATTTTATCTGTTCTTCAGTTTACATTTAAATGCTGGTATCCCACAATTCCACTGGAGTGGGAGGGGTTACATAATTTTGTATGCAAATTTTATGTTAACCAGCATACAGATTTTTGGCCAGTTGTAACTACTTTTCATGGGGCTTTGTTCAGATTTTTGATGTTTCCAGGTTGAGAGGTAAGCATTAACAACAATGATAGTTTTAGCAATAACAATATTACTAATGGCAGCCATGGCTAACAATATTAGTAATACATGTATTTATTTTCCTTTTCTTTTAAAAGGGCTATTCCCGCTGTTCCTGCTATTGAATATAGATGCTGTAGCTATCTGCATTCAATACCCAAAAGAGAGAGGAGAAATAAAGTTACCATTTAATCTTTTGGGCACTTAGTAGCCTTATATTACACTATATTAGTCAATTGTTCAGAATCTCCCTTTGTAGTTTCTGTTTATGTTCTAGTGAAGGTATGACTGTTTTTATTCATTAAAAGGCCTTAGCTGATTAATGTGAACCCATTTAAATACTGTTTCACCAGTGCTTTTTCTCTTTACTTCTGTCTGGTAGGTTACTGAGGAAATTATTTCTTATTAAGAATGGCCCATCCCTGCTTGGTGACATACCTTGTCACCGACCTGGTATTCCTTGGGGCTGATCTTTCAGTCATAATAGGTCCATTTTTTTTTCTCAGTACTAAAGTGCAATCCCTTATCAGATTCAACCCTTATTGGTAACCCCAAGAGACTAAATCTATGGTTGATGAGCAGCAGAGCAGTTCTTTCTGTAATGTTATTAGTAATAGGTAAGCATTCAGTCCATTTTGTAAATTTACAGATGACAGTAAGTACTGATTTCCCCCTAGAAGACCTTGTTACTCGGCCTTTCCACTCAAATTGGAGGTCAGACCAGGGCATTGTGACTCCTCTTGCCTGAAAGGGTGCCCAGTGTCTAAGGAAAACTGATTGGAGCTTGCAGCATGTTATACTTACCTGTATGTACTTAGTAACATCACTGCTCATGTGAGGCCAGTAAGCTACTTCTTTTAGTGTCTGATATGTTCTTTTGTCCCTCCTATGGGCTCCTGTTGGTTCATCATGTGCATGCTGTAGCATGACACCTCTGTGCCCCAAAGGTCCTTCCAGCTGGAATTTGTGTGAGGTATCACCTGTTGTAACCAGAAGACAATCCTTAATCAGAAACCTATCTTTTTTTTTGTTTATACATTGCTTTGAGAGTGCAGTTGTCTTGCATGTTATTTTCAGTAAGCTTATTCAGAGTTGGAGTTTGAATGAAACAATGGAACATTCCTACATTCTCATCTTCCTGTTGCATTTTTACTAAGTCAACATCAGATTTGTCACTATACAAGTGCAAAACATACTCCTTTTTTTGCCTTTTCTGTTGTTTGGTAACTACATTTATCCTTGCTTGGATTGGAGTAAAGTCCCAAATTTTACCTATTAAGGCACCTTCCTTAGCCAGAGTATTAGCTAGATTAGTTCCAGCTTTGTCTGCTCCCTGCACTTTGAGTGACCTTTGATCTTTTCCCAGTACACTGTTAAGCCATGATTTTGTGTTAACTGATTTGTAGCTAGGATTAGTTCAGCATGCATGACTCTGTTTCCTTTAGAGTTGAACATGCTATTTACTTTCCAGCCTGGCAAATGTGTAAGGAAGTTGTGAACTGCATAATCAGAATCTGTACAGATTACAAGATGCTAGAGTTAACAAAACTGTTATCTGTAGAGCTACATATACAGCTGCTAATTCAGCATATTGATTAGTTTGGTGTCCAAGATGGTACTTGATAGGAGGACGTGGTTTATCTTAATGTCATACTACCCCCAAGCCATTGTACCTGTTTCCTTCTTGACTAAAAGAGCAGCCATCCGCATATACTTTAGGAAGATCTTTGCACACATTTTCATCACAATCATAATGTCTGTTTTACTGCCTAGCAAGGTCTAATCCTGAGTCCTGCTGAGGTTGTTGCTTAGTTTCTGCCAATTTTGAGCAGTCATGTATTTTGCAGATCTACCAGTCCTTGGGCAATTGGGCTTGTCTTGCTCTGGGCATATTTTTATTTCCAAAGGTTGGTCCTGGAGGGTTAAGGTCCAGGCCACAATTTGGCTGCTAGACCAATTACATCTGACTTCGTAGAAGGACAGTAGGCTGATGTCGTGTCTGTGCTACAACCTTTTTACTACAAATATAGTTTTTGAATCTCTGTATTGCCATATAGTGGAAAAGAGAGCCTTTTCACAGTCAGAGAACTTTTTCTGTAACTCACTTAGGATCCTGGCTGGCATAAGGTATAACATGGTGATCAGAATAAATAAAAAGTAACTGACCAAACTCATTATTCTCAACTGACTTTGCAGGACTAATCTGATTTATGAAGAAAGTTAGATATATACTTCTCTGGCTACTGTTTTTGAAATATAATCAAAATACATTAATGTGGCCATTATGTTTGTGACAAAGGAGGTACTGCCAGCACAGCTAGCTGAAATTTTGTAAATAATTATATGTCATTTGTGAATATTGACATGATTTATATAGAAGTGTAACAAAGGGAGATACTGCCATTACAGCTGTCTGGAATTTTGTAAATGGTTATGTGACATTTGTGAATGTCAGCATGCTTCATGTAAGATGCTTGTGCTACAAATATATTAGAACTGTATGTCATGTATATATCATACTAGGTTTGTCGAGACATATGTGTTGAAAATATATTTTGTAAAGTACTGACCTTAAAGATGTAACCGCAGTATGCCCTACTGGAAATGAACAGAAATGTACATGCACTATTGCAACTGTTTAGATATACATATTTTAATAAATGTGGAGGAATGTAAATTGTTTTATGACTTCCAGAATCTGCAAAGATCTGAGGAAAAGCCTTTGTCTATGTATTTTCACAGGTGGATGCTAAATACTGCTAGCTTTCAGCAGTGGGGGTTTTACCTGGGATAGAGTCAGATGACAACAAATTATGTCATTCTGCAAGCTATCCCAGGAGTAAATTTAAGAACTCTCTGAGAGAGACAGCATTCTGTAGTTTGTCTTGGACCTGACCAGAAAACCCATTCACCACACATTTCCTTGCTATTAAGTAAGTTGACTAGGGTATAGTAATTCTCTTAGATATAGTCAGGAATATAGCAAAGCTTAGATTAGATATTTTTCTTTATTTATTTGAGACTGTCCTGCAGTGTTTTAAATATTTCTTGTGATTTTGAACCCTGAGGTCACTGTAAATATATATTTAGTATTGTCCTGTTCTTTTATTATTTATTATTAAATATATTGAAATCATCGTGGGTGATCTGTCTAGAGATATTTAAGTTCTGAGAGTACTTGCATATTTATTTGGTGACATTGTGGACCACTCCTAATAGCCTTGCTTTTGGTCAAACTACCATTTGTATTAATAGTGACATTACACAGTAAGATTGGAGGGTGGTGCTGCGGTAGCATTATCGCCTCAAAGTAAGGCGTTGTCCTGTTCGATTCTCAGCTAGAGCGTCTTCTGTGTGGAGACATGCGTGAATGGGCGTACCTTCATTGAAGGTTGTGCGTCAGGGCCGGCAACTCGGCACATAAAAATCTACTGCCAATCATTAGTGGATCGGAGTTCTGCTGTGGCGACACCTAACAGGGAAAAGCCGAAAGACACAACAACAACACAGTAAGATTGGACACCCTTTGTTAAGGGCCTTAAAGTAGCTGATAAGGAGCTAGCTGGTGGCAGTGATAACTACCTTATAGTCTGGGCAAAAGGGAGCATAGCTAGTAAACCTGTGCCAGCCTTCCCCAGGTATGTCTGTGAGTGTGTGTAAATTAAACCTCAAAGAGTGTGTGTGTGTGTGTGTGTGTGTTTGTGTGTGTGTGTGTGTGTGTGTGTGTGTGTGTGTGTGTGTGTGTGTGTGTGTGTGTGTGTGCCAGCTACATGAGCAGGGACACGAAGCACTGGTTGGACAGAGAGGGTGCTGGAGGTCTTGGACTGGCCACTCAGCTGAGGTCTCAACTCTATAGCTGCACCAGTGTGGAGTCTTATTGGAGATCTGGAGAAAGGAGGGAGAAACCAGCCCCGGACTGACTGTGGTCTCTATGTGCTCTTAAGGGAAATTGCACTTGATGCAGAGAGCTGCATCTGGAAATACTCTGTGTGTACCTGACATCCTCCCAATGTACGTCCCCCACTGGTGCTACTAGTGAGGATTGAGACTCCTTGATTACTGGTCTAGTGGTGGGTCATCACAATGTTGTATCAAATTCAGATGTCTGAGGTGTACACAGTCATTAAAGTGGTTATAACTGCTGGATTGGGCTGGGATGGTTTATTCAACTGCTGGGTTGGGGTGAGGGGGGGCTTCCTATGAATAAAATAATGTGTTCCTTGTTTGATATGTTTAAACAATTTGGCTTTGCAAGACTATTATGCATTTGTGTGAAATAAGTTGGAATCCTTTATTTTGACTTCAGTATGCTTGTTGGAAACAAATGTGAACTACATTACTCTGTTCTTAAACTAATTTTTACCAGAATCAGATATCTGTTGTGTATACTACAATGGGGTTATACTAGGTATGGATCTGTCTGTGGATTAAAACAGTTGTCTGCTCTCATTTTTCTGTCTGACTTTGCAGGGCTAATGTGATTTTATGAAGCAAGCTGGAATCTTTTATGTATGCTACTATAACTGCTGGGTAATTTGGAGGCACTTTGTGAAAGAAAATGACTTGCCCTCCTAATGTTTGCTTACTCTACACAGTTATGAACTGGTCACTGCAGGAAACAGAACTGATGTGCACTTGTGTTAATGCAATTAGAATACTTTACTGTGGATACTGTGTGCTTATAGGGAAAAAAGTATGTGCATATGTGTGTTTTGAAAACTGCCCAGGGCCCAAGATATACTTAATTTACTACTGGGTGAATGTTTTCCTTTTGAACAAATTTGTTGATCTGTGTTGATTTAATTGTCCCAAAGTTTTGGAGTCTGGCCTGAATTTCTTTTATTTGAATGTGCATTTAGGAGAAATTTCTAACTTTCACTTTGGTGTAAAGCATTCCTTGTTAGGCTCATTAGAAGTATACAAAGCCTTTCTGAGAGTATGTTTTTTTTTTCATAAGGCCACCAGTAAAATAACTTGTTCTTCTCTATGATCTTAACTTCATATTAGAAAGGTTACACTGTCTCCCTTTGAAATATCTTCAAATGCAAACTTAGAATTTGTAAGAACTCTTAACCTGGAAAGCATACCTGGAAAGCCGTGCTATTGGTAGCTGAAAGGTTTTTGGGTTGTAGACTTTGCATCCCAAATCTGATTTTTCACAAAGATTGTATGTTGTTATAAACTAAACTATCTTTCATTGTTTGAGGTAGCCATGGAGTGAAATTTATTTATTTGAGATATATTAATTTGCCTATCTTTTGTGCAAACTATTTGGCCAAACTTTAGAAACACAGAGTTCTCGTACCCAGCTGACATCCATAACCATTAGGGTGTCTGCAAAATATCCCAATTAACAAACTAAAACAATAAGAAAAAGGTCACACAGGCAAACCAATCAGTAAAAACCCAAAGAAAAATCTAGCCAAGCTAGAGTTTCCACTGTGTGATTCTTTAACTGTCTTATATTACAGGCACATGGGGTATATGCAAATTACCCTTTAAGGACACTTGCTTGGCTAGATTTTTGTTTTAGTTTTTACTGACTGGTTTGTCTGTGTGACCTTTTATTTTAGAACCAGATCATTAGAATGCTAAAGGGGCATTGCTAGAATCACAGGTAATTGCAAAATATTTTGTTTTAATCACTGCAGTTAGACTCTTAATGAGATGATGATGCACTATACTGCTTAGCTGAAATAGGGTGCTGTGAAGTGTGAGTTTGGTTTGAGCTTGGATGAAGCACTTTAAATTTTTGAGTGGCATTCATGGTGAACTTTGACAAAAGAAGACAGTTATTTAAATATAATGTTTCCAGAGTGGTCCAGATTATCTGAAATATAGAGACTGTTGACAGAAATTTGCAGTATTTTGAAAGCACAAAACACAAATCAGTGCTGTTTACAAAGTTGAAATGCAAAGAAATTCTGCAAAGAAAAAAAATGTCTAAGCTTGTTTCCTGCCTTTCCTGTAACTAATCTAGTCCAGATACTGATTTGCTGTATCCAGGACTGATGTTCATCGTGCATACAGCTGCAGTCATAACAGATGGATTATCCTGCTGTCAGGTGGGTCCTCGGTCAGCCGAATTCCAAAGTCTAGGTCCGGCGTCGGATGTCGTCGCTTCTTCCCTGACGTCAGTGCGGCAGGGGTATAAAAGAACCAGCCGACACCATTTTCTTCAGTCTTTCTTGCCGCGCGGTGCCCGAAGCAGAAGCAGTTCGCAAGTGCCGGTTGGCCAGCTCCTGAGATTATGAATATTTTTTCAACCGAAGTCTTCTTGAAAGCTAAGTACCCCGTTGGGGAAACTTTTCTTGCCTCAGACCGATGTCAGACAAAGTTAATAATTGCATTTCATGTGGGAAGCAAATACCGCATAAGGATTTCTATTCCTTCTGCATTCCTTGCTTAGGCCCAGACCACGACGTCTCGGCCTGTCGTTTTTGTACTAGCTTTAACAAACGCACTATTAAGCGTCGGGCGGAGTTCGCCCAACACTATTTTGGCAAAAAATTTAATTACATTATGTCGTCGGATACTCCGACTCCAGTTTTGAGTAAAAGACGCAAAGATAAGGACCGACATACGAGGTCCGTGACTTCTACCGACACCACGCTAAAGCCGACTGCAGGTGCTCCGGTTCTCAGCGAGGCGCCTACGCAGCCTCTGACTATGACACTTCCTTAGCGGTGTCTTCTGTGCCTGAGGTCGCAGGCTCTGTGGCCCACACCCCGATTACAGATACCGATGCCACTCTTGGTGGGGAAACTCAGAGTTCAGACAAGCCTGCCACCTCAAGGTGTCTTCAGGCCTTCTTCTTTTTCCATTAAGGCTTACACTAAATCTAAAGCAGCCATGCATACTAAAAGACAAGCTCCACAGGGCCACTCTCAAGGCCCCATGCCTAAAAAACAGATGCTCAAAATGGCTGAGGATTTGATTACTCTTATCAGGGGTTCTCAAACCCCCTCGGACAAAAGGCCCAGAGTGGAGGATGAATACCCTTCCTCGAACCAGGCCTCCATTACTTCAGAACATTCTGTAGACCAGGAACATTCTTACTCCCCTTTTGAAGATTCTGATGCAGAGGAGTCCATTCCCTCTGTCTCCCCTCCTGAGGACTATTCTTTTGGGGAAACCTTGCATACCTTGAGGGAACACTTCCACTGGGAAGGTCAAGATTACTCAGATTCCAAGAAAAGGCTCAGGGATTTTCTCTTGCTCCCTCAGCACAGGCCTCTGGCTATCCCTCCTGTCTTAGACATACTAGATGATGTGTATTCAGAGGCAGCCTCAACCCAGATTCTTTACCACCAGCTCCAGTTAAGCCTGACAGGTATTACCGGGTTCCTGATTCACACCAATTCCTATACAAAAGCCATGTTGCTGACCCGGAAACTATTTCACAGGGTCCCAAGGGAATTAAGGCCTCTACTGCCAAAAATCCATTACCTTCAGAGAGAGATTCCAGAGCTTTAGAAAGGTGGGGGAAAAAGGTATACACCTCGGCCACTTTAACCATGAGGGCATTAAACTGTCAGTTCCACATGTTAAAGTATCAACAGTTTTTGTTATCTTGGTTGAAAAACAAAATGTCACAACCTGAACAACCAGACTTGAAGGAGTTGCAGGATTTGTTGCATGGTGCAGAACAAGTGGGTAAACATACCTTGCAATGTGGTTTTGATGCTTTAGAGGCCTCATGTAGAGCTGCTGTTACAGGGTCTGTCATACGTAGACATGCTTGGCTCAAAGAGCAAACCTTACCAGATCATGTCAAAGCTAAATTACTAGATGCACCTCTTCAAAAAGATGTATTGTTTGGTGTTAAAGCTGAGGAGGTATTAAAGAAAATGGAGGAAAAGGCAAAATCAATGCAAACAGTGAAAGATTTCCTACAGGTACAACCTCCACGTTTCAGTAGAAACTGGCCTTCAAAAAATTGGTCCTTTCCAGCCACGGACAGACCTCAAAGAGATAGATACAGGCGCCCGAGGGGTAGAGGGCAATCTCAAGGATCATTTAGAGGCAGACAATGGCAAGCACCTACACCAAGAGGTGGAGAGGATAGATCACAGCCATTCAGAAAGCAGACACAATGACTTTCCCCTTTGCATGCCAAGCAAAGCTCTAATGGCAGCACCTTTAGGTGGAAAACTGGCATTATTTTCGAAAAATTGACATATTGTCACAAAAGACAAATGGATCCTGGACATTATAGACAGAGGCTACAGATTCCACTTTCACACCCTTCCAAAAATGAGAGGCATGCCAAACCTGCCACAAAATCAAAGGGCAGAGGCACAAAAACAAATTTCAGCTCTCATGGACATGAAAGCTATTCAAGAGGTACCTGCACAAGAACAGGGTCAAGGTTTTTATTCCAGACTATTCCTGGTACCAAGGAAGGACAAAGATTGGAGACCTATTTTGGACTTATCCATCCTAAACACATATTTACTCGTACCAAAATTCAAGATGTTCACATTACAGCAGCTTCTTCCCATGCTGGGCAAGGAGTCTTGGCTGGTGACATTGGACCTCAAGGAGGCATACCTGCATGTCCCTATCAGACAAGATTGCAGAAGATACCTCAGATTTCTTGCAGGTTCAACCCATTATCAATTCTCTGCATTGCCCTTTGGCTTATCTACTGCGCCCAGAGTGTTCACGAAATGCCTGGCATCAGTAATTGCCTTCTGCAGACTTCAAGGGATACAAATATACCCATATTTGGACGACTGCCTGATCCAAGCGGACAGCAAACACTTCTGAAACATCTGGCGTTTGTAATAAAGTTGTTGAACTCTCTGGGATACACAGTCAACAAAAAGAAATCAAAACTAATACCTTCTGAAGTAATAATTTTCCTGGGTGCCAGCTTGAATACAAACACCCAGATAGCCTACCTCACACCAGAGAAACAAGGGCAACTATCTCAATACTTCAGAAAATTGGCAACCTTCACCAGGCTAACTGCAAGGAAAATCCTGCACGCTCTGGGATTCATGGCATCTTGCATCCTGCTAATCCCATGTGCAAAGCTGCATATGAGGAAACTTCAATGGTACCTAAAAAACTTATGGTCTCAACTCAGCCACAGTTTGGAAACAATTATACCACTGATTCCATGTCTTCAAAAGGAATTTCTGTGGTGGGCTCAAGCATGCCAAAGAAACATAGGTCTCCCTTTCTGCCTGCCTCAAGCAAATCATATCATCACAACAGACGCCTCAGACTACGCCTGGGGGGTGCACATGACAGATCAGTGCATTCAGGGCAAATGGTCCCAAAAAGAAAAGCATCTACACATCAATCAAAAAGGAAATGCTAGCAGTAAAAAATGCTATTATGGCTTTCAAAGACCTACTGCATCCAGGCCAGCTATTGATAAGGACAGACAACACTACAGTGATGTGGTACATAAACAAACAAGGAGGAACCCATTCATATCCCCTGTGCAGGCTAGCCATGTCTCTTTGGAACATGGCTCTGGAATTACAAATCCAACTTCAAGCACAATTCCTGCCAGGCAAGGAAAACACGCTGGCAGACAACCTAAGCAGAAATATGACAGATCCACATGAATGGAAGTTGCATCCTCAAGTTTTTGCAAAGATAATTCAAGCATGGGGAAGGCCAGATATAGATCTCTTTGCTACCCACAGAAATTACCAATTGACAAAATTCTGCTCAAGGACCTATCATCCACAGGCCTGGAAAGTAGACGCACTTTCTTTCAGTTAGACGACAATGACAGTTTATGCCTTTCCACCTCTTCCTCTGCTGCCCAAAGTTCTATTAAAAGCCAGAGCAGACAGACCAAAGATGATTCTCATTGCTCCAGACTGGCCAAGACAACACTGGTACCCTCTCCTGAGGAGCCTGACCCATTTCCCACCATGGATCCTGCCTCTAATGCCTCTTCTGTTAACCCAGCACAATTTCAAAACTCTTCACAGTCAGCTGAAAACACTCAATCTAGCCGCATGGAGGATTCCTTAAATTCACAACAGACCCTCCTCTCCAAGGAGGTTCAGGATGTCATTTTGGAGGCCAGAAGGCCTTTCACTAGAAAAGCCTACTTCGCAAAATGGAAACGGTTTTGCGCCTGGAATCAGAAAAAGGGACAGAATCCTGGAATACTGAATTTACCTCGAATATTACAGTACCTAGCTAAGATGCTAAGCAGTGGACTTTCATTCTCCTCCATCAAAATCCATGCCTCAGACATTTCTGCTCAATACAACACTGATCCTCCTTTATTCTCTCATCCTCTCTTAAGACAGTTCCTCAGAGGGGCTAAGAATATAAATCCCCCAAGGAAGCAACCAGTGCCTGCTTGGGACCTCAATTTCATTCTAAAAAAACTGACCCTGCCTCCATTTGAGCCAGCTACTTCAACAGAACTGCAATTTTTGTCATGGAAAACAGCCTTCCTTCTGGCTATCACCTCAGCACGCAGGGTTTCGGAACTACAAGCCCTCATGGCTGTGCAGCCTTTCATCATTTTCCATCAGGACAGAGTATCCTTACGAACCAACCCTTCCTTTATGCCAAAGGTAGTATCCAGTGTAGCCTTGAATCAGGCTATCCACTTACCTACCATTTACCCTAATCCACAAAACAAAAGGGAGAGACTACTACATTCCTTGGACATTCACAGACAGCTTTGTTATTACTTGGACAGGACAAAGCCATTCAGAAAATCAGAGCAACTCTTTGTGTCCTATGCTACTGGTGCTCAAGGGAAGGCTATTTCCAAACAGACAATCTCAAAATGGATAGCCCACTGCATACGCTTTTGTTATTCTTTTCATGGTAAAACTGTACCTTCAAGCATCAGATCTCACTCCACAAAGGCCACAGCTACCTCTGCAGCTTTCCTCAGGGGGATTCCTACCAAGGATATTTTGGAAGCAGCCACTTGGAGTTCTGTGCATACTTTCTCCAAGCACTACCACCTACCATTATAGTCCAAATCTAGAGCAGGCTTTGCCACTGCAGTCTTGCAGGGCATCCTTGCTCCTTCTAGTTCCACTTAGTGCCTACCACCCCTTTTTAGCTTTGGGATTCTACCCATCTGTTATGACTGCAGCTGTATGCACGATGAACATAGTACAGTTTTGTACCTACCATAAATGTAGATGTTCGAGTGCTAATACAGCTGCAGTCCAGGTTTCCTCCTTCCCCTCTTGGGACAGGCCTAATGGCTAACACCTCCTCATACAACCTGATTGGGGTATTCTTTTATGGTGTATTTGCTTGCAACTACTGTTTTTTGATTATATTGCATTGCATTATTACATAAATTCATCTTTTGCCTTCCTTCTGGGGGCACCTGACATCTGGGGCAAGAAAAACTGAAGAAAATGGCGTTGGCTGATTCTTTTATACCCCTGCCGCACTGACGTCAGGGAAGAAGCGACGACATCTGACGCCGGACCTAGACTTTGGAATTCGGCAGACTGAGGACCCGCCTGACGGCAGGATAACCCATCTGTTATGACTGCAGCTGTATTAGCATTTGAACATCTACATTTATGGTAGGTACAAAACTGTACTTTTCTAAGCTTCTGAGCCCCCCAAGCCTTTCCGTGTTGGAGGGAAGCCTTCTAGCTTATCAGTGGGGGTGGTAAGCACTAGGTAGCCTATCTAGCACGAGTGGTTTCTGGCCCAGAAATTGTAGTTTATTGGCTGTTTGGAAGTTTCTCCATATCTTTCAACTTTCTGGTTTAAAAGCCCGCATTTGCGCTTGTTTCCCACCTTTCCTGTAACTAGTCTAGTCCAGATACAGATTTGCTGTATCCAAGACTGTTTGTCAGCTTCTGAGCCCCCCACCCCCCAAGCCTTTCTGTGTTGGAGGGAAGCCTTCTAGCTTATCAGTGGGAGTGGTAAGCACTAGGTAGCTTATCTACCACAAGAGTGGTTTTTGGTCCTGAAATCGTAGTTTATTGGCCGTTTGGCAGTTTTTCCATATCTTTCAACTTACTGGTTTAAAATCCCGCGTTTGCGCTTGTTTCCCATCTTTCCTGTGACTAGCCTAGTCCAGATACAGATTTGCTGTATCCAGGACTGCTTGTAATCTTCTGAGCCCCCCCACACCTTTCTCTGTTGGAGGGAAGCATTCTAGCTTATCAGTGGGAGTGATAAGCACTAGGTAGCCTATTAATCACAAGATCCAGGTACAGATTCTTAGTTTTAGCACTTGAATTTGCTTATTTGTGCTCAGCACTTGTTCAGAAGTTGTTGTTAGCACTAAATAAGCTACAAATTACTACAGCACTCAACCTTCCTCTTTACCTAGAGGAAAACAGTTTTTGTACATACTTTCCTCACTTGCTTAGATAAAAAACAGTGCTTATACTCACTTTCCTCACTTGTCTGGAGGAAAGTAGTTTTTTATTCAGGCATGTCCAAGGGCCAACTCCCAGTGTTATCTCCTGTCTATCTGATGAATCTGGGCATCTTGGGGCAATGTAGCAATTGCCTCATGTA
Source organism: Protopterus annectens (assembly GCF_019279795.1). NCBI lineage: Eukaryota > Metazoa > Chordata > Ceratodontiformes > Protopteridae > Protopterus > Protopterus annectens. The sequence continues at coordinate 339,661,660 of NC_056733.1, read as the reverse complement.
CACAGGCAACCCTCTCCTCCTACCACCCAACCCCACAACCTGTGAGAGATGCACTTATCTAACCAAACTGGGGGTAAAGCTCTCTCTAACCAAGACTGAACTTGACAGTCAAGAGGAGAAGGTAAACACTTGCACCACACCAGACTCATCACATAGTATCACTAAACCTACACCACCAAAATCCACACATAGAAACACAACAACATTCGTGGATGCTTTCAGTAATAATCTGCTCAAGCAACAGAGACCTCCAGAGCAGAAATGCTAGCAACCTCCACCCCCCCAACACAACCCAAATGACACATAGCCCACAGACTCAGTGTACTACTCAACCACAGCCCATAAGGCAAAACAACGTACCCAACACACTAGTCATAGGTGACTCTGTAGTCAGGCACACTGATGTCCCGCTCACCAGGCTAAACAAGGAGAAGGTTACTGTCGGCTGCCTGTCGAGTGCCAGGATCCGCCACATAACCCACGCACTCAGGTCACTCCACAACAAGTACAAATATGACTATCATTGTCCATGTTGGTGTGAATGACCTGAGACATACCTCTCTGGACTACATAAAAAGAGGCATGGAAGAGCTCTCCGATCTTGTAGCCCTGAGTAGCATCCTGCCATCGCCAGAATGATACCGCAGTACAAGGACAAAATGATTGACTTCAACAATTAGCTAATCATCTGATGTCATTCAAAGGGGATCCAGTATCTGTCTGCCTGGGACAACAAGGTCGACAGAACACAATGCTTTGCCAGAGATGGCCTGCACCTGTCACCCCTGGGATTCCACCAGATACTGGCTAAGGCTCTTGCTACCTCTATAGTGCGTTTTTTAGGCATGGTTCAAATGACAAATCCACCACCGTGACAGGAACAGGCAAGCAGAAATTGAGGGTAATGCTACTCAATGCTAGAAGTCTAAATCTCAAAATGCACTCCCTCGAGGCACTCCTTAAAATGGAAAACATTGATATCTGTGCAGTGACTGAGACCTGGTTCAAGGCTGTAGAGAGCACCCCTGCATTACCAGGCTATAACTCATATCACACCTTTCGGCCACCTAACCTGGACCGGAACATCAAAGGTGGTGGTGTGTCCATATTCATTAAAGATATCCACACCTCCAGGCTAGTTGCTCAGCATAATGCATCCGAGGTTATCCAAGTGCAACTAACTTTGGGTAAAACTGCAGTCCAAATTGTAGCTTGCTACAGATCCCCCACCATGCCCCAGGATTCCCACTCCTCTTTTCTTGTTATACTGGAAAATATTAGATCTGAAGTAGGATATTCATTTGTCTGCAACCTGTGGGTTATGGATCCGATATCGGATCCCGGAACGCATAGTTTCAGCTATGGGATCAAGCTCTCAGCTCCTCCCCTCACCCATAATGCCCTGCTCTACCCTCATGACAGAGCTAGGGAACCAAAAAAAAAGGGTCAAAGAAGGTTCCGATTCGAAGAAGCAGTGTGAGCTGCGCCGGACAACCAGTCCTTCCGCCGTGGCAGAGGAAGGAGAGGACGGGAGGGCCGCTAGCAGGAGGGAGGAGGGCTCAGAGACTTCGGGTCCCAGACTCTTTCTGAGCGGCCCCTCGCGGCAGCAGCCGAGGGGCTGCCCCGACTGCTCTACTTGGAGGCAGTACAGTGGACAAATTCTTGTCTTACAAGACAGCCTTTTGGTAGCCACAGGTTTAAACCTCCTTACTTGGTTTTTTATCCGACGTAATCTCCCTCAGGACCAACCCGCTCTTTCTTAAAAAAATCGCTTCTGAAGCAAACATCAATCAAAACATAAACCCTCCCTTTTTTTCCTAAGTATGAAAACAAAGGTGAATATAGGCTACACTCATAGATGTTTCACAGGCAACTAAGATTTATCTCAGAACAGGACAGCTGGTCATAGGCAATCCGACCAGCTGTTTATTTCCTTTGCAAAAATTTTGCTGGGCAATTTTTCTTCCAAAGTTTCTCTGTCCCGCTGATTTCACAGTGCATTTTATTGGCTTATCAAGCCAGGGAAGGGCCGCCAAGAGGAGAGGGTGTTCCATGCCCATTCAACCGGGTCATACCTACCTCAGCAGCCTCAAGGCTAGATTTCTCCTGATGATATTTCCAGCAGCAGCTACATGGGCTTCATCTCATACATTTATTTCTCACTATAAGTTCTGCTTGCAGGGGTAGAGCATCCTTGGCTCCGGTGTGCCGGGAATAATTTTCCATGATGGCATGATAAGATTCAGGGTAGTAGCTGGGTGTCTGTCCTCATTGTTGCAAATGAATATCCTACTTCAGATTTGTAGTTATGTACTCACCATAACGCTCCATCTGAGCAGGTGGTTCATTTGTCTGCAGTTTCATTCAAACACCCTAATAATGGGTGATTTCAACTACCCCACCATTAACTGGGAAAACTACTCATGTACCAACTCATTCGCTTAGCGCTTTCTGGAATTCATAAATTCCAGTGCCCTGGATCATCTTATCCACACCCCCACCAGGGGCAACAATATCCTAGACCTAGTCATTACCAACATGAGCGACCGTTGTTTCACACCTGAAGTCAAGTCCTCATTGGTCAGATTCGACTGTAAGCTAATCACCCTAGATATCCACATCCCTCCGAACATAAGCTGATCACCCTAGATATCCACATCCCACCCCCACCCCGCATTAAGGAAATCACGGTAAAAAATTTCTCCAAAGCCAACTTCATGCTTCTTAAGACAGAAGTGGTGAACTTCATGATACCCATGCAGATGGGCAATACAGTTACGACTGCTGAATCCTGCACAGATGCACTCTATAAGAACTTTCACGAGTACGTGGATCGTGCTATCCCATTCAGAACCAAGACGCTATCCTCCAAAAAAAGGAAGTCAATCTGGTGATCCCCTGACATAAACAAACTTTACAACAGAAGGAAGAAACTGTTGCAAAAGAGAATAAAATCCCATGAGTGGAGGAGTTCCCTGGTCAGCCTTAGTAAGAAGCTGAGATCCCTTATAAGATCCTGCAAAGCTAGTTACGAAAACAAAATTGCCACTGATTCTAGGGACAACCACAAAGCATTCCATAGCTATGTCAAGAATCTCAATGGCAACACCCAGATCTGCTCTGAGTTACAGCACAACGGCATGTAAATTGCAGAACCAACTGATATTGCCAATGTCCTGGTAGATAGGTTCAGTGCTAACTTTACCCCCCTCTCACCCCAGAAAGGGCCCATATCTATACAGGAAGAATCCAGAGTCCCTGTAATCACAACTATGCAGGTAAAAGCTGCACTCTCTAAAGCCAAAAACACAGCATCCATGGGACCTGACAACATCCCAGGCTGCGTTTTACATGAACTTCAGAACGAAGTGGCTCCCCACTTAAGCACCATGTTAAATCATAGTCTCACATCAGACTTTGTGCCCACTGAATGGCGCACAGCAATAGTTATCCCACTCCACAAAGGGGGAACCACCACTGATCCCAGGAACTGTCGCCCTATTAGCCTGACGAACTTGGTCTGTAAGGCAATGGAACGTATCATCATGGAACTCATAAACAAAGACACTGGTAACCTCCAAACTCTTGGCCCCACCCAGTTTAGGTTTGTGAAAGGCAGATCATGCCCCTGAACCTGATTGACTTCTTTGAGGCAGTCACCAAAGCTGTAGACGAGGGCAAGGTGGTTCACACAGCCTATCCTGACCTCGCCAAGGCTTTCGACACCATCCCCCATTCTGGAATTATAGCTAAACTCACTAAACTAGGTATAAATCCCTACGTCACAAGATGTGTTACCAATTGTCTCACTGACAGAACCTATACTGTAAAAGTTGCAGACTCCAAATCTGACTTCAAACCAGTGACAAGTGGAGTACCACAGGGTTCAGTCCTGGGACCTCTCCTGTTTGGTATCTACTTCTCTGAAGTACAGGCTAACACAGAAGGCCTTTGGCTAATGAACTTTGCAGATGACTGCAAACTCGAAGCCATAGTTGAGTCTCCAAATGTTGTGGACATCCTAGAGAAGGACCTCACTGAGACAGATGCCTGGTATCAGAGCCATGGCCTCAAGCTCAGTGCCAAAAAGTGCATTCTCATCCCCTTTTTAAAAACTCTGTACCCATGAACTACCACATAGGCGGCAGTCTACTTAATGCCAAATGTGTGATAAAAGACCTGGGGACCCAGGTAGATAGTAATCTTTCCTTTGATAATCACATCGCCACAGTATACAGGAAATCCTTCTACGTGGCACACCTCATCACAAAAGGGTTTTCTTCTAGGGAAAAAGAGGTAATTGTTCCCCTCTACTTGACACTCATTAGACCCATTATAGAGTACAACACCCCTTTTGGAATGTACCTCACAAGGCATCTGCAGCAGCTGGAAAGGCCACAGAAGTACCTCACAAAGAGGATTACTGGCCTCAAACAGATGCCCTACACTGACCATCTCAAAAAACTCCAGCTTTACTCTGTAGCATATCGCCTACTCTGAGGTGATCTCTGCCTAACATATAAAGCTATGTCAAACCCATTGCTGTTGGACATGCTACACCTAAATAAATCCCAATCCCTCCGAGCTACACGCTCTAGGGACCTAAACCTTGTCACCACAATAAACAGGACATGCTGCAGGGATAGATTCCTTTCCCAGAGACTTCCCATACTCTGGAACAAGCTACCCATCTATGTCAAGCAAAGTTCCTCATTAGCACTCTTCAAGAAGAATCTTGATAAGTGGATGGGAAATAGGAAATACACCCCGGGGATCACTTCTGTCGCTCTGCTCGACAGGGGCACACGAAAATAACTTTCTTGGGCGGCATAAGCTAGGGAGCCTTGTTGGCTAGGCTTATGTAGGGCCTTGGGCCGATAGCCTAGTACCTACCCATGAACGTATGAACCTATTATAACGATAAAACTTGTGTTCCACAAGTCTGACTAAATGCCAGTGTTGAGGAAAAAAATGTCAAAACCATAGGTAGGTCATTACGTACCCTGTGCAGATCTTTGAACTGGTGTTCCTTGCAACTGAAAGCTGAAGAATGAAAAAAAAGACTTCTTGAAAATAAAATGACTAAAAGAGCAGAAGATCTTTCTTCTACTTTGAAACTTCAGCAAGCTTCTCGCCACTAATGTAACAGGTGGTCTTTAACAGTTAACTCACTCTATACAGTTCTTCAACCATGACCACAAACACTGTACGTAACAGCATTCATTTATGAAGCTGCAGTATCCTTACAGCTTCATGAATTAATGCCAGAACTGCACCCCCCCCACCATCAGTATCTGCTGATGGTACCTTCAACAGCTTGCACCTATGGCAGCTGCCTGCTTCACCCCACACGTTATGGCTCTGAGTAATGTGGCATATATATTGAGGTTGTCACAGTAAATTGTGATCACAAGTCATGAATAAAATAATCTGATGTTGTCAATCTTCATTCATTTATGACAGTTGGGTCTCGGTTCCATCCTTGGAACCAACTCGGATGTTGTAACAAGCTCGCGCCAGCCAGAAACTCTCATGCTAAGGTTATCCATAGTGCCTGTTTTCCATTCCCTTCAGATCTCATTTGCCGCATAGAGTTTCAAGATGTGTTAGACCATGCTCTCAAGCTAAGTGTTTTATTTTCTAAATATTTTTTGACATTTTTTTCTCTCTTATAGCTCCCGTCTTTAATATTTTGTAGTCACTTATTCCTTATTACTGTATTAGAGTGTGGGTGCTGTTTTACCCTAATTTTTACCCTTTCATTTTTCTGCTTACCATAGTTGATATAGGCCCCTCCCTTTCCTCTTACCTCAGGTAATTCTTAAATACCATAGTTGGTATTCTTTCCTTACTTCTTCTTCTCCTTTACCCTTCTGGGTATTTCTCTCGCTGCCATTGTTGGTACGCCCCCCCCCAAAAAAAATCTTTCCTTACTTTGCTCTGTTATTTAGATGTTATTGCGTGTGTGTGTGTGTGTGTGTGTGTGTGTGTGTGTGCACGTGTGTGTGTGTGTGTGTGTGTGTGTGTGTGTGTGTGTGTGTGTGTGTGTGTGTGTGTGCACTTAGTGGTACTGTTAGAGAATGTGCGTGTGTGTGGTCGGATAAATGGCAGTTAATTACTCTAGTGACTTACCTTAGAAATGGCTGACAAGAAAGATACAACTGGATTCAAACAGTGTGACAAATTTGGCAGGAAGATGCCCAACTCCATTGGGTAGCTTTCCTGCGTTTATTGCTTGGGGCTTTCCCACTTTGAAATTCAGCCTTTATGCGACCTCTAGAAGGGTTTTAGTGCCCGAACCCTTGCAGAGCTTTGAAATAAGTTGATCCTAAAAGGGTTGTTAAAAAAACCCTTTTCAGAGGCTTTGTCTGAGTCAGAGGTATCAAAACCTCGTAGAAAAGAAGAAAAAAAGAGGAGCCATTGGGTTCCATCCTCTCCTTACTCTCAGGAGCCAAAATCATACAGAGGCCAGGTTTCCCTGGAACCGAGGTCAAAACAATTGAAATCGCCACTGATAACTGTCTTGTCACCAGAGTCTACGACCCCTTCCACAGTGTCGTCTATCTTTAAGGAACCGACTAAAGTTACTATGGTACCGACCCCTTCCACAGTACCTCAGATCCTCTTGGCAACAATAATAGTTTCTCCCATCAAACTGGTCACTTTCTCCCCAACACAACCTTCTGGTCATTCGACCACAGTGCCGAAGGTCGAAACCCTAGTCAGCTTAGTCTCTTTATTGATCGACCAGAATCTCCCTCAAGGATGTCCATTTATTCCACCAGGAGACTTTTGGAGCTTGGCAGCCAGAGGTATTTCAACCACACCTAGGACTTCCCTCCCACCTGGAGCCGAGGGTTTGCTCCATAGACTTCAACCTATCTTCCTCCTTTGACCTCCCCAGAGGATTTGGAGCCCTAAACACCGACACTCCTTCCAGTGCCAACTTGTTCAGTAGTGAAGGTAGATCTCACCATGATGCCAGAACCTACTCTGTGGACCTCGGCTCAGTTGGAGTCGATCTACCCCAGGACTGTGACTTGGCTGCTGGTTCTGGAATCCCTAGTATGGCACCGATTTTTTTCCACAGCGCCGTCTATGGTTCTGGTTGCTTTGACAGTTCCGAGTCTTCTCATGGCTCCTTTTCTGGGGGCGGGCTCATTGGAGCATGGTGTGACCCCAATTCTGAGGTTGTCTTTCTCGGTTCTGGGCTCACATCCCTCTTCAGGTGGGCCTGCCTTTCATATTATGGAGAGAGCACTTGCCTCAACAGGCTCACAGTTGGCTCCCTTGACGTTAGAATGTGATATCTATGTGTCTTCTGGTTCGCAGCTATCACAGTCTACTACAGTGGGGCAGCGAGCAAGGAGCAGGAAGACACCCCACTGCAAGGTACCCTCTTTCAGACCTCCCCAATGAGCCACCCCGTAAGAGATCATGCAAGAGGAAGAACGTCGATTCTCCAGAAGAATCTCTCACCAGGGATACAGACTTCGATGAAGGGAAAGGGTCCCCACGGTCACCCCAAGAACATCCTAGAAATCTTAAAACAGAGGGGTAACTGGAAGCCCACCAACCCTTCCTCCATGTAATCTGTCTTCTTGCAAGCTTTCCATGCCCTACCTTCTACTTCCTGGGTGACCCCGCCTGCAGATGAGTTACTCAAGCTCATCGTGCAGTGTGCTTGGAAGGTCCCTGACACCATAGAGCCAATCCCCTGGAGACCAAACAAAATACTGCCCCCCAGAGGATCAACCCCACTGGTCCAAGGGTTTAGTGGTAGATACTGTGGTGGTGGCGGTGGCCACAAAGAAGGAACTCGCAGAGGAGAGTTCTACTGTCCGTCCTCCAAACCTAGAGTCTCAGATGTTGGTCAGATTAGGGAAGTAGGTTTATGCTTCAATGACCATTGCCATTCAGTTGTTGAATTATCTGGCACATTTTACCCATCTTCAAAGGGACCTAATCACTGAACTCTCAGGAACCCTAGCAGGAGCAATGTCTGATGAGGTACGTGACAAGGTTGCCTCCCAGCTTGCGACCCTAGAATCTATCTCCAACTCCTCCATGCAGTTGATTGCACATACTACCGAAGGGCTGGCCAGAGAAGTGGGTGCAGGCATTGTCATGAGACATCATGCCTGGATTTGCTTGTGTGACTTTGCGGAACCTTTCAAGTCTTCCTTCGTCAATGCTGCTGTTGATGCTTCCTTGTTGTTTGGCCCAACAGTTAAAGACACATTAGCCAGGTGTGAAAAGGATGGAAAGACCCTTTCGGCTGTGGGTGCATGTTTTTCCTCTCCTCAACGATCCAGTTCCAGGAATCAGAGGAGTGGGAAGATGTGGTCCGAGACACACATGGCGAGGGGGCTCATGTAACCAGGGTTCCAGAGATTCTTTCTCTGGGCAACCCTATCAGTGCTCCTGAAGAGCAGCCTGATTGCATACCTCTGGAGGCAGTCAGAGGTAGGTTCTGTCTGCACCACTTGGCCTGGCATTCAATAACATCAAATTCTTGGGTGCAGATGATAATTACTAGAGGTTACCATATCTCCTTCGATCTTTATCCAAGGCCATAAAGTCGAATCCCCGATGTTCCACCAAGTGAGAGGGATGAAACAGCTCAAGAAATTCAAAAGCTGCTCAGAAAAAGATTCATCTAAACAGTCCCGCCTTTACTTAGAGGCCAATTTGCATATCAACATCCCAGAACTGAGGGTGCTGCTTTTAGTGTTGCAGGCATTCCGATCTGCCCTTCCATCGGGAACAATTGCTATCCAGTCAGACAGCATGTCCGTCGTCTAGTACATTAACAAACAGGAAAGAACCAGATCCTATCTGTTATGTCAGGAAGCCATGAGAGTATGGCAATGGGCGATCACCTCCAACCGCTTTCTGATATCAATGCACATTCCTGGGAGTTCCAATGGGATTGTGGACAAACTGAGCAGATGCATTCTCCTGTCTCATGAGTGGTCTCTCAGTCCAATAGTAGTGGCGGAGATCTTTTGTTGTTGGGTCAGCCCTGTTGAAATCTGTTTGCATCTCCCACGAACCACAAATGCAACAGATACTTCACTCTAATCCCCCCTCAAGGGGAGTACCCGAGCGATGCTGTTCTGTACAATTGGCCCCCCAGGACTGTTTTATGCCTTTCCTCCCATTCTCCTGATACCCCAGTTCTTGAAGAAAGCACAAAGGTTGAGAAGCAAACTGATCCTCATTGCACCCTGATGGCCTCGTCAAGTCTGTTTCCCCTTTTTTTGGCCTCACCTAGTTCACCATCCGTGGATGCTGGTCCCAACTCCAGGGCTTCTGTCTCATCTGCAGTGGCCACTCCATCCCAACCTACCAACTCTCAAGCTGACCGCTTGATACCTCCACTTCCGGTAATTGCCAGGCAGAATATTCTATCTTCCCCAGTACAAAAGATACTTCTGTTTTCCCATAAACCATCCACCAGGAAACTTTATCTTAGTAAATGGAACAGATTTGTGATATGCTCTCAAGGAGAAAGCCTAGACCCCTTTTCAGTCTTGATTAATAAAGTGCTGGAATATTTTTCAACTTTACTTCAGTCAGGAGCTTCAGCCTCCACTAATAGAGTTCATTTGGCGGCTGTTTTAAATTTCCATAATGGCTTTGATGATTTTTCCCTGCCTTCTCACCACCTCTGCAAAACTTTCCTAAAGGGAGTTATACATTACCCCCTCCAAAGGCTCCTGGTGGTTTGGAATTAGTCTTGGTTCAGTAGTAGGGCAGTTGCTCAGACAAAGTTTCTGCTTTTTGTTTTCTATGGGCAAACTCAATCTGAAGGGAAGAGAGGCACTATGGCTAACCTTAGCTCGAGAGTTTCTGTCTGGCCGAGGATGGAATCGAGACCCTCAGTTCTACCTCACAGACCTTCCCATCCTCTTCCACCAAAACCTTATGTATTCTCTCCATGAATATACAAAGCATCATGAACAAAATCTCCCCATTTCATGCCTGGATATCCCTACACACCTCTAACATTCTCTCCCTCTCTGAAACGACTAAGCTACACATATCTGACTCAGAATTTCTTCCCCCAGACTATAACATCATTCGACAAAACAGACTTAAGAAAAAAGGTGGTTGTTGCAGTTTTATTCTCTAATCAGCTCTCCATCTACCCATTATCAATAACCCCCCAAACGTCTACCCAGAAGAAGTACTCATTGTCACCTGTAACCTGAACAATCACAAAAATTAGCAATTTCTTCCATCTAT
>NC_056733.1:339566409-339646409 GCF_019279795.1 Protopterus annectens | reverse complement strand
TACAATTCATACCTATCCAATTAAAGACATACACACTATATTTCAAGCGCAGAAACAATTCCTTGTAATGATTGCTGTTAATGCATGCATATTTAAAATAGAAGCATAAAAATAATAATAAGAATACTAAAAACAACCTAACTACTCATCAATAAAACCATATTAGTGGGATGTTGTCCAAATGAAATATAATAACTAACAATAAGAACACTGTTACCATGCTACAATGAATTATAATAAACATAATATGTTACATATCATTTCAGAGCCAAAAGTGGCTTGATAGATATAAAATCATTAAGGTCAGGTGAGGTAGCAGCATCCGTGTATATTTGCCACCAAAGTTCTTTATATGATAATATTCCCTTGTAGTCTCCCCCTCTTTGATCAATTGGCGTTATTTTATGGTTTTATTTTGCTGGCGCCGCTGGTTTGATTAGAGCAAATAGAGGAGCTGTGTGGTTTATCCCAAGACACAGAGGTCTTCAGCATATTGGTGGATTCACCTTGTATGTTCGCAGTAGTTCCCACTAAACGCAACAGTTGGTTTTACTTTTGAAATATAATTGCTTGTTAGGTACATTTTCTAGTGAAACCCAGAATAATAATGCCTGTGTCCTGGCATTATTGGGTGTGTGCACAGATAAAAAATCAGTGATATTTTTAGACACACAAAGACACACACAAAAATAAGCCATAGATCTTAAAATAAGCCATAGCAGTACTAGTTTTGTACATATTTCAGCATTACATTGTGTAGCAGTGGTACTGCCACACCAGATCAGTGATGGCTGTTTAGCAATCGTCAAACAGCAGCAGGGGTAAGTAACTCTTATTTGCCTCATTGAGCAGTAATGCATACCCATCACTGTACCTGATTTCACAGACCTTCCATGATTCTGTTCATAATTTGCTTTCTCCTTCACAAAAAGTTTGATTTGCTGGTAAATCATTCAGGATTACAGTCAATCAATCCAGACATTTGAGTTTTACACTTATTGTCCAAAAATACATATTGATACAAAAGGTGTTATTCTACTAACTTTTTAAGCGAATTAGAGTAATATTTAAAATGTAGTCCTGATTCTGACCCTTTATTCTATTATTTTTGGGATTGCATTGAATTCTTAAGCAAAAAAAATTGAGAGTTATAGTATCTGGTGTTTTGCTTGTATTTATAAAACTCTCTGAAAGAGAAAACCATCCCTGATGATCAGACGTATCAGCTCTTCTTAAAATCCAAAATTTGCACTGAGATAAGTCACTCTGGTCTGCTGATCTCTCTAGTGCTTACCTTGCCCATGTTCATTATCATCTTCATCCTAACAGGGTCATATCACAGCCCTGTTCAGGTTAAAGAGCTGAATTAGTAAATAAATACATTTCCTCATTTTTCCCCAACCAGCAGCAGCTTTTGTATGGCCCCCACACAGTCAAGGATGATTAAGGGGGGGGTCCTCTGCAGTCACAGACATAGCAGGGACTTAAAGCTGGCTGTGTAGTTAGCTTTAGTAGGGAAAATGTCCAACAGCAGGATTTTACTAAGCCAGGGGCACAATGTCACTTGTAAAATATTTAACGGTATTCTGTTGCCTGTTACTTGACAAAACACTGTTACTACAACCAGAAATATATTTGAATTTTAAAGGAAATAAGAGTTATTACCCATGTGGTTTACTAAGTATACAAGAATGCTGTACTAGCTTTTGTTGGTTGACAGACATGTTACAAAATATCAGGATAAGATAACTTGCTGTGGTTGGCGGCCCCCAGGGAACAGGGGGCCCCCAGCGACCACAGGGTTCGCTGGTGCCTAAAGCCGGCTATGCAAGTAGGAACAGTGTTTTGTCTCACAGTGGGCTTCCCAGTAGGAGTGGGTGTGCATCAGGGTTCAGTGAGCCCACTGCTGTTCATAGTGGTGATGGACTACCTTAGCAAGCAGATCACAGGGGACAGATCAACAAAATTACTGTATGCAGATGATATGGAATTACAGGCAGACTCTGAGCAAAAACTTAACCAAAAAATAGGAGAATGGAATGCAAAACTGAAGGCACATATGATGAAACTGAGTACAGATAAGATGATTGTAATGGCAGCAAATGGGGGAATCAGAAGAAACAGAGAACTGAGACAGAAGGAAAAGTAGTGGAACAGATTAATGGTGTCAAGTATCTCAGAGGGGTGGTTGAGGAGAAGGGTAGTGTGAATAAGGAGGTCAAAGCTAGAATCATAGAGCCTGCAGCCAACTGGCAGAAATGTCAGGGGTAGTGTATGACAGAAGCATGCCAAAGAAGCCCAAAAGTAAGGTGTACAAGAAGTGATGTGACCAGTACTACTGTGTGGTACAAGAACCTGGGCAGTAAAGGCAGAGCAATTGAGGATGGTAGAGGTGATGGAGATGAAGTGTCTGAGATGGATGGTAGGATACACACAGTGGGACAGATGAAGAAATGAGGACTTAAGAGGAAAAACCAAAGCAGCTCCAATTGCAGAACAGGTCAAAGGGAACAGATTATGATGATTCATGAACAATTGCAGCAAATCAGAAGACAGTCTGATGAAAATGATTTGGGTCAGAAAGGAAGAAGGCAAGAGGAAACAAGGGCATCCATCAAAGAGGTGGATGGATTGTGTGAGAGATCTTCGAAAGTAAGGCATGAGTGTTGAAGAAGGTACGAGAGTGGCATTGAATAGAGAGAGATGGCAACAGCTGACACAATACCTCAAACCCATGTAGAAAATGGGAAAAAAGGGGGTTGATGATGATCAGAGAAGTTCCCCTACGCTTTTTGATAGATGTTGTGGGATGTTTACATCCACCTGAGCTACCATTGACTCAAGCAGATGGGGAGTAGAGTAGCTAGGGCAGGGATAGGGGCAACTGCCCCGGGTGCAGAGTGTTGGGGGTGGGCACGATCAGTCAGTCCAACTCTTTCTTTAATGCAATACCAGCTTTTAAAAGCTGGTGTTGCATTTGTAGTCAAACCTGAGTGCAGTAGTATTCTTTGTGTGGTCTAAACTGTAGCAACTGTTTGCTACAGTTTAAAAGTAAAAGTAGATTTTTTTTCCCAGACTAAAACCTGAGCAATGAAGCGCTCCTTGCAGGCAGGGTGGCAATGTATGAATTGTTTGCTACTTTTATAGCAAGCTGTTTGCTACAGTTTAAAAGAATTTATTTATTTATTTTAAGCTAAAACCTTGAGTGCCATAGAGGTCCATGCAGGCAGGATACAAACTGTAGCAACCAGTTTGCTACAGTTTAAAAGAAAAATATTTTTTTAATAAAAAATGTGGAAGGTGGGTCATGAACAGGGCACAGAAATGGAACATGAATGGCTGGGGGGGTGACACATGGAATAGGTCATGGGGGCATGAATCTAACTATAATAAGCTGATTACAGTAAAGTGGGATTTTATTGCTTGAGAGGTGGGGGTGGATCTAACTGTAGCAATCGACTAATTACAGTAAAGTGCCTTTTTTTTTTTTTTTTTTTGCTGATAGGACCTTGGCTTAAGACTTGAATCTGCCAGGAGGAAACTATGAGAGTCCAATACAGGGTAGAGAGGGGGAGCAGGGGTGGAAAGGAAGGTGAAGAGATGGATGAAACAAGAACATGGAGGCTAGCAAAGATAATAAGAGCAGCAAAGGAGAAAGTTAAAAAGGAGTTAACAGAAGGAATCAAGAAAAGAAGCAAAGACGTATTTGGTATGTAACAGAAAGAAGGGATGAATGGAACTGGTTAGGCTTTGCAATGAGGGGAGGGAGATCACAGAGGGCCTGTAAAATGCAGAGGTACTGAATGAACACTTTACTTAAATCTTCACAAAGAAAAACAAGGAGAAGGTACCATGTCTTGGGGGTGAGGATGCACGCATTAAATGGAAAAACAATGTACAGACACTAGAGGGAGAAGGTGGTGGGAATATCAGGTTGCTGTTAGGGAAGATAAAGGACAAGGACCAGATGAGATACATCCCAGAGTACTCAGGCTTCTGGTCAAGTTTGCTGGCAAACCGCCTGAAGGAGATTTTCAACAGATCACTGGCTCGTAAAGAAGTGTCAGAAAACTGGAAGACAGCAAGTGTGGTACCCAGGTATAAGTAGAGATAAGAGAAAAGTTCCAGGAAACTTCAGGTCTGTTAACTTAACAGCAGTGACACAAGGCTGGCATTATTTTTAGAAGGCAGCAGTCTCTAGGATGGCAACCACCATGTGCTTGTTTCAAGCATACAAGGGGACAGAGAAGTGGAATAGCCTCTTTCCTGATGGAAAAACAGTAGGTGTAGAGTGGATGATAGTCTAGGTAAGGGTTTGGAAAGGCTGAACAAGTGGGCAGAAATTGGCAGTTCAGTTTTTTGGGAAAAAATGCAAAGTATTTCTCTTCAATCATAGCAACCCTAGTGTGAGATATCCGCTTGGGGAGTGGAACTTATCGCAGCCGAATAGGAAATGGATTTGGTAGTGTTGATCACCTTTTGGACTGGATCACTAGAAGCAGAGTGAGAGGGCATTGGTAACAGCAAAGAGAACACGGATGTATCCTCAGAAGCCAGACTCCAGAAGCAAAGAGGTAATGCTTCTGTTCTACAGGACCCTGGTCATACCATACTTGAGTAATACTTGCAGTTCTGGAGGCCATATAAGGAAAGCAAAGTCAGGCTGCAGGTAGGAATCAAGAAGAAAGCCATCAGTAAGATCAGTGGGGTGGATGTTTGTGAGCCTTTCTCATTTAGAGAAGAAGAAATGGGTTGCATGACACTGGTGCAGAAGATTTTACCCGGGAGATGTGAAGGGAGCATCCTTAACAAGAGGGATAGTTGCAGAAGCGGAGGACATAGGAAGCAAATTTCAGGAACTAATTCTTCTTTGGATCTTCGAAGATACTCCTTCACAGAGATGGTTGTGTAGCCATAGAATGAGTTACTGGAATACGTGATGGAGAAGGAATACACACAGACATTCAAGATGGCATATGTATGGTAGAAAAGGGTAAAAGGTAAGGTTGAATGTTGAATGCACTTAAAGGGCAGAAAAGTTATCCTTATTGTCTCCTACCATCAAACCAATATAATGTTAAGTTCAAAGGAGGATGGTAAAAGAGGTGTTCCAAAAGCCTTATAAAAAAGTGAGAGGAAAGCTTATTTAGCATGTATATAGCCTTGAAGAAATGAAGTAGGAGATATTGTAGATATTATAGGTTCTATACAAAACCAAGATACATGTAAATTACAGGACAGTCTGACGATACATGGTGTCTGGCTCAGGGATTTATGAGGGATTATTATTTCACAAAAATAATTGATGTCATTAGAAGGCTGCCTGAAATACAGTAGGGTCAAAACTAATGAGTAAATGAATGCATAGGATAGATACATCAGCTTTGCATGATGGGAATGGTGGTAGCTGTTAACTAAGATGTACAATCTGTTTAGTCTGATGAGCTAATATTTTGAGTTTTTTGTATAGAGAAGTTAAACTGATGGGAACAATAGGGCAGTGCATGTTTTACTGTAAGTTTCAGTTTTCAGTTGTTTTTCAGCACTTATAACTGTGCGTGAGAAAAACGTACAGGTGATGCTTTTTACATTGACAGTTCCAAAACTTTTATTTTTAAATATGTGCATGTGCGAGTACATAAATATGTACATATGTGTGTCTGGGGGGGGTGGAGGTGGGAATTACATTTCCAGAGAGATAACAAGAGAAGAAAGAATAATAATATTGCCTGACTGCTTGACAGAGAGAACTTGTTATCTCCGCTTACGGGGCTCATAGTACTGAATGAAAACAAGTTTTGTGCTTGGTATCATTTTCTTTTTTCTGAGGAATATAATACCATTTAACCAAACAGTACCCTGCATGCATACGAATATCCTGAAGCTTGGAGAGCAGTCCAGGAGATGGACAAATGTTCTTCCCAAATAACTGTGACAAAAATACATCAGAAGCATGCTGACCCTGGACTGGAGCCTCAGCTGTACATTTCAGTCATACATAAATAAGTATCAGAGTACAGCTGTGACTGTGCATATGGGTTAATGAAGTTATTTCAAACTCCCCAATGATTTGTTTTTAGTGTAATAACACAGCAGTGTGACTGAGTTACACTGCCGTCATCTACACAGACGTGCTGTTATTCAAGTTGTGTAATTATTCAGATTTACAAGCATAACAAATTTATGAAACAGCTACAGAAAAATCACTTTCTTAACTTAAGTTTACAAAGCTGACCCCTGGCTAATCTGATCTTTGCAGATCCTGATATTCAGTGACAATCCCTGTCTTCCTTACTGTCTATTATAATCTAACTCATAGAGCTTTCACTTGTTTTGATCTTCACAAGCTCTGCCAGTATGTCTTTAAGCCACTTAAAACCTTCTCACTGCTGCATAACATACTTAGTGCCTCCTAACTAGCACTTCCCACACAGTGCACTTTATCACTAGATACATAAAGTTATGTTTACATTCTCCCTTGATGTAGTATCATTTAGTATCTTAAAAAACTTCCCTCCATATTTTGTTGTCTGGGAGCATGTTGAAATTCAGATGACTGTACTTGTAATCCTCAACAGTGCAGAAGTATTCAGTGCGAATTAGGGGAAATACTAAATCTGAGATATTTTGGAATATTCCAAATTGTCCAAGGTAGCATTTTTGGATAACACACACACACGTATCAGTATATTTATATATATATATATATATATATATATATATATATATATATATATATATATATATATATATATATATAGATCTACGTTTTTAAATCGAAAGTACAGTTCACTGAACCGTACTTCCTCAAACTTACTTCCGCAAATTAAAACACAAAAACTAACTAAAAAAAGTAAAATAATACACAAAACAGTGTTATGCAGGAGGGCAAGTCCCCCTGCACCCCCCCATGTGGGGGGCTGCTCCCCCCACTTTAATATTCTCACTCCGATATCGCACTACAGTGGGGAAAAGGGAATATTCCCTTAACCCCACTATACTACAATCTCAACAAAACTTTCCTTAGTTGTATATCAACAGTATACGTTGATGTACAACTAAGGCAACATGCAAACTGCATGTTTTTCTTTTTATTTGTTTATTTTAGCGAAAGTGCATTTTCGACAAAATGCACTTTCGCTAAAGTAATTTCGACAAAGTACAGTTCGATGAACCGTACTGTCGATAAAACAGATAGGACCCATATATATATATATATATATATATATATATATATATATATATATAGACAGATAGCTATAGATATATACACACACACACACACACTCATATATGTAGGCAATGTGTGTATATATATATATATATATATATATATATATATATATATATATATATGTGTGTGTGTGTGTGTGTGTGTGTGTGTGTATATATATATATATATATATATATATATATATATATATATATGTGTGTGTGTGTGTGTGTGTGCGCATATGCATGCACAGACTCACAAACACACACATATATATGTAAAAAATCAGTAGGTAAACAATAGTTAAGTATTTTCATCTTCATCCTAGGACTTCAGAAGAAGTCCTAGGCTGAGGATGAAAGAGCTTAACTATTGTTTACTTATTGATTTTTTTATGTATTTTAAAAGGTGTGGAATGAATGATTAAAGAATATAGAAGTAACCCTGACTGCAGTGAGCTATGTTCGCACTTTGTGGTAAAGTTTGCCTTGATTTTGCTTTGGCATTGGTTCCTGGTTCGGTGTCATATATATTTAAGCAATATACATGTGTGTATGTGCACTTGTATATACACACACAAACATATGTTTTTTATATTTGTATGTGTGTGTGTGTCTATATATATATATATATATATATATATATATATATATATATATATATATATGTGTGTGTGTGTGTGTGTGTGTGTGTGTGTGTGTGTGTGTGTGTATACACATACATATATATGTAAGTAATAGGGGCCTGAGATGTTGGGGGCAATGGTCCCAACATCGCAAGGAGGCAGGGAGGTGAAACTCCCATGCAGGAACTCTTTAAAGGTGTAAGCGAGATTCATAATCTGCTGTCATTTGTTGGAATCACAATTCTGTCATTTATTGGAATCACAGCTTATGTTTCAAAGTGCTAGAACTCACATAGTTTTGGACTTTTTATAAGGACCAAAACTCCATGGGTATTGTGACAGTTTAAAGTCTTTTCTTGTTAGTGTAGTAAGTTTTGGCTTAATTTTGACCTTTGGCTGTGCATGGCTTCTCACCCTACAACATCCTTCTAATTTTCAAAATAAAAAACAAATATTCTTATGCAATGGAGTATGATACTGATACAACTGTATACTGTATATTTTATACATTTATTACTATGCCCTTGTTTATCTTTTTTATCATTTATTATTGGCTTGGCTAAAAACGTCACAGTTAGGATCATCTTAGCAGATTAACAGTTGATGTAAGCAAGTAAAAATTTCTATAAAATATTTATAAGATGCTGTTATGGCTGTGAAGAGTAATGTTAGATACAGTGTTATTTTTGTTTTTGCATTGCTGAAGGTCCATTAAGTGCAAGGGAAAACTGCCTGTATTAAGTTATATATTCAGAAGAAATAAGTAGCAATGACCCATGCATCAGAAACAGCCGCTCCTCCTGTCCTTATGGAGTGTATTGTAGTAACATTTACTATCTTTGTTATGACACTAAGCAGTATTTTTGATGAAGGTGATTATAACTATGAAGAAACTGCCGATCATAAAACATATAGATCCTAATTATCCTATCTGTCCAATCTGATTGATGTGTCTTCAGGCCGCTTCTTGGATCAGAACTAGCAAAACAAATGCTCCATCCTCAAGCTTCTTTAACTTTCCTTCCCATAGTGCATCCGTGTGATCAGGTTTCATTTGCTGCCCAAGCAATCCGATGCAGGTCTTATGCTGCAAAGTAAGTGGTCCTTCTCAACGATAATTCGATTTACATTATATGATATTTGTTTCATAAGTTTTCTCTTCCTTTTTCTTCCTTTTTGTAACATGGACCTCAGGCCAGTCTTGGATCTCAGCAACCTAAGCACATGTGTAACAAAGACCCCATTTAGAATGGTTATGGTATAAGCAATTTTAACTTGGCTGCAAGCAATTGGATGTGTTGTATAGATCTTCAAGATGTTTATCTTCATATCAAAATAGTCAAAGCTTCCAGGAGGTATTTATGCTTTAGTCTGGGAGTCAGTCAGTTTCAGTTTGGGGCCCTGTCCTTTGGCCTCACCACAGCCCCTACCTCCCTTGGATGTTCAACAAGTGCATGACTGTGGTTGCAGTTCACTTTGCGTGTTTCCATATTTTGACAACTGGCTCTTTGCTGCCTTAGCAAAAGATTCCCTGAATTTTTCTGGAGATTACTTGCTTGAACTCTGTCTGTCCTTGGGCATTTCTATAAATATGAAAAATTAAAAATTGCAACCAGCTCAGACAATTAATTTCGTAGGATGCCACTCACACACAACAAGTTGGAAACTTTCTCTTCTCACAGACAGCCTGAAATATTGAGAAACTTGATCCAAACTTCACTTTCTTTCTCTACCAGCAATCCGAGTTCTTCTAGTCATAGGTATAATGACTTCTTTCATAATAATGGTGCTGTTTGCTTGATTTCACATGAGAATACTTTAGTGACTGCTCAGAGCACAATGATCTCCGGTTTCAGAGCATTCTTTTGCTTCGATAATAATCACAGGTTTCAGACCAGCCTTCTGCTCCGATAATTATCACCTTACTTTGCAGAGTTCATTTATGATGATGGGTGACTTCCCTCTTCATTTTGCTAGGAAAACCATTTGTAATGTCACCTCCTGCAGCACTGTTAACTAAGAATGCCTTTTCTTTGTGGTAAGTGGGGGCATTGTTAAGGGAGAATGGTCAGTGAAGTCCGCAAGAAACCACCTTCACCTTATTGTCCTGGAGATGAGAACAACTCTCCTTACATTTCAGGAACTACAGAACTTCTTACCTCCAGGGATGATTTCTCGTTGTTGCATCAACATATAGGGAGGGACCATGTTTTACCCCTTATGCTGAGAAGCAATGAAAGTGTGGTAGTTAGTGAGCAATCGGTTTGTATTGCTTCCTGACAGCACTGCATATCCTTTGAAAACACATCTGTCTTCCTGACAGGCTCAGCAGATCCATCCTGATGCCTCACAAGTGGTCTATTTATATAGCAATAGCACAGCAGATATGCAGCCATTGGGGCCATACTTGCTGTGACCTTTTTGACTCCCCACCTAATACAAAGTGCATCAACTTATTTGCCTTAATCACCCTGGAAGGTCCATTCCTTTCTCGTCCCCTTAATGTTCAGGTTCATCAGTGTCAGTAGAGCAGCAGATACTAAACTCACTTTTGGTGCAGAAGGCTGTAGATTATATTCCTGCATCAGGTAGATGGATTGATAACACTGCAGTATAGTATGGGGGGGGGGATGTGTGCTGTACACCTGAGTGTGCTGTTCTTGGAATGAGACATTAAACCATAGTCTCATCTGTTGGAGTTGGTGGTGGGTTTAAAAGATCTCATGGCATCTATCAAAGAGTAGGGTTCCTTTATTTATATAAAAAGAAATTGCAATTTACAACATATTTACATATTTATAAATATTTACAAATGTACAAATATATAGATATACAAATCTGTTTACACATATTCATAATTTTCTTTACAATCATACTAAATGTTCATCCCTATTAGATGCCCACTCTTTTTCCATAATGACAATCTGATTTTAATTAATATTTTTGCTAAAATCCATTTACCATTAAACATAATTTTATTTATTCTTTCATTTCATAAAACCCAGAAAACATCAAATAACTTTATCTATTCTTTTAACATATTTTTTACTTCTCTTCGTATAATATGTACATTTAATCATGTTTGTTTGTGTTTGTGTCTTTCGGCTTTTCCCAGTTAGGGGTCGCCACAGCGGAACTCCGGTCCGCTAATGATTGGCAGTAGATTTTTGCATGCTGGCGAAGGAACGCCCATTTACGCATGTCGCCCCACAGAAGATGCTCTAACTGAGAATCAAACGGGCAACGTCTAACTGTGAGGCGACAACACTACCGCAGCACCACCACCGCAGTAATTATATTTCATATCCTTGTTTATTTTATCCACTTTTTTATTCTTTTACATTTCAAAACACATATTCTGCAGTTTCTTAAACATATCTATCACTTTTTTACAGAGGGCATATTTCCTTTTACTGGCAATTTATATATTACCAGTGTCCACAAAAGAATCTTGACATTTTATTTACTGATTACACCATTTGCTTCTTATTTTTATAGCTGTATTTTTTCATCTGTTAGCTTTACCCATGGCTTTACACAATAATGTTTTATCATTACATTCTTATACCATATTTTAAATCATCAGTTATTATATTCAACAAAAATATTTTTTTTGTGGTAACATTTTATTTCTTCATTTGTACACTCTTTTTGACCATATCCCATAATTTATCATACTTATATTTATACAATTTTACTACTAATCTCGCATCTTTTTCATTTATCCACTTTAACACTTTGTACAAATTTAATGAAACAGCATATACCACTGGGTTAATTAACCCTAAACCTCCCTCCTCTTTATTTACATACAAAACTCTTATTTTTACTGGGTTTAATCTAGAACCCCATATAAATGAAAAAAACAAAATATCTGCAATAATTCCTTTTCAAATACTGTTGGTACACTTGCAAAGTACGCTGTTTTTCCCATCAGTACTAAATTTGTCAAATAATCATTTTTTTTCTGAATGGTATTAATCTAGCACCTCATATAAATGAAAAAATATCTGCAATAATTCCATTTCAAATACTATTGGCAACATAGATATACTTGCAAAGTATGTTATTTTTCCCATCAGTGCTAAATTTATCAAATAAGCCTTTTTTTTAATAATAATTTGTATGTTCTCCAGAAAAGACAGGTGTGTTTTATTTCTTCTATTTTTTCCCCATCAAATTTTACTTACATCTTTATTCCCAAATTTTATACCTAACACAGGAATTTCATTCATTGTAAAATATATACCCCCTATCTTTATTACATCACCTAAACCTTTACTTTTCTCTTTATTTAAAGGCTTCCCTGCCACCTCTAGATACTCATATGTGGTCTGTTCTTTGACAACCCAAAATGTATCCCCCTGCAAGTACGGCAGTCCATGACTTAACGTCCCAAAAGTCATTCAGAAAGAGAATAGCCAGCACAAATGTGGTGTGAGAGCAAACATTTTATTCCAAATATGGCAAAAAAACAGACCGGTTTCGGCAATCTAAAATAAGCCTTTCTCAGTGTCACTGAGGAAGGCTTATTTTGGATTGCCGAAATCAGTCTGTTTTTTTGCCATATTTGGAATAAAATGTTTGCTCTCACACTAGTTTTGTGCTGGCTATTCTCTTTTTGAATGACTATTCTTTGACAACCCCTACTCTTCCCAGTCAAACTTACTCCAGTATGCAAAAAATATATTCACTGGTGGATCCAGTTGGACATTTACATAGGTCATCCCTTCTTTCTGTCTTCCCACGACTCTGCTCCCCCACTCCAGTGACCAAGGACGCCTCCCAGCTGGAGTGGGGTGCATTTCTTGGGAAGGATGGTCCAAGACACGTGGTCTCCCAAGAGACCAGTTCACATATCAATCTCCTGGAGATGAGAGCAGTCCTACTAGTGTTGCAGGTATTTCAAGTTGTTGTCCCTCCTGGGACCATTGCGATCCAAACCAACAACTTGTCTGTGTCCAGATTTGAAGTGGGAGGGATTTCTAAATTTTTGCAATAGTACTACAATAAAGGGAATCTCCTTAGATGTGTCTGCTTTTGGATACTTCAACCAGCCCTTTGTTGGTGTATCTTAGCTGATGGTTATTAGTGTAATGGTCAATTAGGCATGTAGGGTTGGGGTTTTGTTGGAGTGATAAAGAGTTTGGTGAGCTAGAGTGAGTTGGTTTAGGGTCATTAAGTCTGGTAATTCAAGCCAGGACAGTTTCTGAAGGGTTTGACAATGGTGGGATCTGTAGGAAGAGTCTGTAGTGAATTTAGCTATTTTGTTATAGCAAGTGGATAATTTGTTTAGATCACCTTTATTTAGGTTAACTAGAACAGGAGAAGAATAGAGTAATGTGGAGAGCAGGTGGGTTCTTGCTATGATAGTTTTACTATTAATAGTCATATAGTTTTTGCCTCTATAACGTGTGCCTAGTTTGTTGTGTACTTTTGTTATGGTTTAAGCAATGTGCTTTTCAAATTTCATGTTTTGGTAGATGGTGACCCCCAATTAGCTTGGTTTCTACAACTGGTGTGATATGGGTATTGTCGGAAGCAATAATTGTAAAAGGGGGAATGGGGTCTATAGCTTTGGAGGGCTGAAAGAGCAAAAGCTGGATCTTTTGGGGTTGAGTATTAATTGAGATTCTGATAACCAGGTTTTAATGGCTGTGAAGGATTCTTGGGTTATTTTCTGTAGAAGTTGGAGAGAGGAGGCTGAGCAGATTAGGGTGGAGTCATCAGTATATTGGACTAAGCTTGTGTGAAGGGTGGCTTTATGGAGGTTATTGGTGAATATTGTGAAGAACAGAGGTCCGAGTGTAGCTCCTTGAGGCTCACCTAAGGTAACAGGGAGAAGGGGATAAAGAGTCCTGCCACTTAAAGGCTTGCTGGCAGTTAGAAAGATAGTTTTTAAACCATAGGAGTGCAGAGTGTTTTAGTTTAAGTTCTGAGAGTACATTCAGTGTTTGTTATGGGAGACCATATCAAATGCTTTGGAGAGGACCAAAAAGACAGTGGATACCAGATGACTTACATTACGCTGTTGATTAACAAATTTGGTGAAGCTAATAAGGGCAGTGGTGGTGTTGTGGCTAGGGTGAAAACCATGTTGAGTTTCAGCTAGGAGATTGTTGGATAGAAGGTATTTTAGTAATTGAGAATGTATACATTTTTATAATAGTTTTGACTGTGGGTATAGTATGAGTATTGGATGGTATTTGGATAACTCAGCTGAGTTTCTACTTTTGTGAGATTTTCCAGAGGAGTGGGACCTGTTGCTTGGAGATTGACCTGTTAATGATTATAGAGACAGGCTATGAGATAGCTTTGACTGCAGTCCTGAGGTATTCTGCTGGGGGTTTATCGGTTGCTAGGGTAGTGGGTTTTAATTTGGTCAGGTATCTGAAGAATGTAATGGTCTGGACCAGATGGAGGGAGAAATAATTTTGGTTAGTTGGGAAATTTAGACAGTTTAAAAATTTTTTTTTTTTGTATTTAACTGTGGCAGAGCACTGATCTGCATTGACCTTTTTAGACCCACCTGGCAGCATTGTTTGGTTAAGCGACTTGCTCCTGAATCAGACTAAAAAAAATCATATTCCTCATTTGGAGATTCATGTTATTCTGTTAGTTGTCCACCGCTTTTGTCTTGAGCTTTTAGACTAGCTATAAATGTGCACTACAACTGGATATTGGAAATGTAAGCAGTCTCATAGATTGCATTACACAGGCTGAGATATCCAGAGCTAATAAAGAATGTGGAACATTCCAATACTCTGAAACCAAGTGATCTTATATGTGTATCTACGTAGCATACATGTCATTCACCAGGCCATGGATATGGGCACAAGGATGACCTAAATCTTAGAGAAGAAACAGAGTAGGCTAACTGCCATGAAAGGCATACATTGGGGAGGTGCCAAGAGACCCAGCTTCAGACAACACACTCAAGCTACCTTTCAGGACTGATGACAGTATACAAGATTCAGCACAGTGCTGATACATTACTGCTTCTAATTACTAAGTACAGTCTACAGTGTGTTGCCAGTGTATGCTTTCAGGTGAAAAATGGCATATTCACATATGCAGCATTCCTCTTCCAGTAGTTGTGCATGGTGCTATTTTCTGTTTCATGTAGCTCAAAAAATTTCCCCCACAGATCTACTGCTGAGTGATCTATTGGACTAAGGACTGTTGTAGAGGACTGGTATACACATTACATGAGGTCACAAATTACAGTGGAATGGTAGTTTAACTGAAGTGTATCTTTAATGATTTTGAGATGGCACTTCCGTAGCCTGCAAGTTCAGACTAGAATCGCTTTATTAGAGATGCCACTTCACTTATGCAGTCTGTTTTAGAAGTGCATCCAAGTAGAATAATGCTGTGTATGATATGAAGTGATACAGAATTTGCTCTGTCTGTGTGGTACCTTACCACAGTTACCTGCTTGCCACATTCTCTATGCCAGCTGCATGTCAGGTTACTGAAAGGCAATATACTGAAAGTTATAATACTGAATGTACAATGTTGAAAAGTCAAAATGTTGAAATCAAAATACCCACATCCATGCATGTATGGAGTGCTGGATTTGCACATCCCCCCCCCGCATTGCAAGACACATGTTTTTAGACATATATTTAGACATTTATAATGGTGCATATTCACTCTTGTTTATTAGAATATATATGTAGTAAAATATAACAGTGCATATGCACTTTTGTTTGCTAGAATATATGTAGAAAAATATAGTCACAAAATATAGTACATTTTTGTTTGTTAGCATGTATACATTAAAAGGTTAAATTGCTCTTAGCTGAGAAGCAGGAAAAATATATATGAAAGGCATTCAACTGTATATAATACATTTTGTGCCTAGTACAGGTTTTAAGCAAAATTACAGATAAGATACCATGTGCAGAGAGAATCGGAACAGAAATGCTCTCTAAAAGTTTAAGATTATTTACCGTGACACAGAATTCAGTGAACAGCCTTCATACATTAGAGAAATACCAAAGTACTGACTTTGAAAGTTTTTAACAGACTGCAATTTTTAAAGACTGGTTTTATAAAAAAATGTATATAAAGGACATCGAAAATGTATGATGTTAGATCTGATTTTTTGTTAGATCTGGTACATGTAGGAACACGTTTGTTCTGAGGTAACCGGACATTATCATTTATGCTGCCTGAAAAGTCTAACCTGGTACATTAAAAACTGTAAAGGGTGGCATTATCATACGTGTCGTCTCTTACATAAACAAGTTATTTTATTAATTACTGTGCAAAAGTTAATATATATAGTGCTGAAAAGGTTAATAGTCTGCAAAGTTCAGTGAATTAATCAGACCTTGGTTTCAGCAAGTAGCAGCAGTACAAACATCTGCATTTAACTTTTTACATGTTAATGGTATTTTCTAATTTTCACTGACAGAGGAGTGATATTCTTTATTGACTGACTATGTATTAGCAGAGTGTAGGTAGTTGACATTTTGAGTTCAACATTTTGACACTGCGGAATTCTGCATTCAGCATTATGACTTTCAGTACATTATTAATAAAAATGAATAATGTTGAGCTGACAAAGGTAACGAAGGAAAAAATACAAATGCTAAAAAAAACTTCAGTAACCACCACGGAATAATTACTGTAAAAATCTTATCTTTAATAAACTACAGTTGAAGATAAATAAAACGAATTCCAATAAGCGCTTTGGGCAAGAAATGCCTTATTCAGATCGTTGAATTCATAAGATAAAAATCAAGCTTAAAAACCTATCACATTGCATTTCTGTAAGTCCATAGGCCAATCAGCATGCTTCAATTTCCTTCGCTTGGAGCCATTCAAGATAGCGTTAGGAATTCTCCCGCGTGGGCCAAGTATATTGTTATCAGCCAATCACAGTCAAGCCCCTCAAATTCAGTATCAAATGAATGAATATTAAAATAAACCAATCATAGAAAAAGTTGGAAAGTCATCCACCAATCACTGTGGGTTCTGAAGAACTCTTCCATACTGACTGAGGTTAAGAACCTTTTCTTAGACAAAGTGGCAAGTGATTGAACCTTTCATATCATCATAAACATATGGACTTGATGAAATAACAAAAAAATCGCCAAACATAGTGCTGTACTATATACCCAAAATAGAGAAATAGTAAAATGCTTTCTCAGTATGCCCGTTTCTATGATATACCATTTGAAAAAATGTTTAGTTAGGGGCAATGACACCTTTGCCATGTAGGTGCAACGTAAACAGATGTAAAATTATTCATAAGCATCTACGATGCATTGCTTCCTTGTATCCCAAGATCCAAAATTTGGGAAAGATAGTGTTTTAACAGAGAAAGGCCATATGGCAAATCAAATTTCAAAAAACAAGGAAACTGTAACAAACTCATGAAACAAATTTGTGTGCTTTGGCCAATCAGAAGTGGTTCCACAGTTATAAGACCAATAAACAAATGGTAGGGATACTTCATCTCATTGGTTAAGCATGAAGATGGATCACCAGTCACATCTTACAATGTGTTGTTCCTATCCAAGGTCAAGCTTTTCATGTCTTAACCACTTAGAGGCCATCTATGAAGTAAGTAACCAATAAGGACATTGGAGTATCGTTTCCATAACACCACACAGAAATCATCCTTTTCTAAATGTTTCCCTTAAGAATGTTTTCGACCAGTTCTTTTGTCTAATTTAAATTTTGTTAGTTTAGTTGTAACAAAGCTACTAAAGCACGGAACGCTAAATACCTTTACAATACAAGCGCAGCATAAACAGCTGTGAAGTTGTTTAGCTTCTTTTATATAAAAGTGCTCTTAAACAAATATTAGCACTCTTCAAGAAAAATCTTGATGAGTGGATGGGAAATAGGAAATACACCCCGGGGATCACTTCTGTGTCTCTGCTCGTCAGTGGCACAGGAAAATAACTTTCTTGGGTGGCGTAAGCCAGGGAACCTTGTTGGCTAGGCTTGCATAGGCCCTTGGGCCGATAGCCTAGTACCTACCTATGAACCTATGAACCTATAAGGCATTGCTTCCTTTTATATCTCAAGAGCCAAAATGAAGGAAAAACAGTGCTTTAGCAACAAAAATCCATAAAGCCAAATAATCGCAAAAACAGAAAAGCTGTATCAAGTTCCTACAACGAGTATATGTACCATGACCAACCAAAAGTGGTTTTACAGTACATTTGACCAATAGATGAATGATGAAAAACTTCATCTCATTAAGCTTAAGAACGGATCACCAATCACATCTATCAATCTCCAATCCAACGTCAGCTCTTCGTGTCTAAACCATTTGGAAGTCACCTGCAAAATAAATGACCAATGAGGTCATTGTAATTGTTTTCCGTTACACCAAGCAGAAATTCTCCTTTTCTGAATGTTTTAATATTAGATCAAACATAGTATCAAACTTAAACAAGGACTCAGCTCTTTTCAGCTATTAATGTCTAACTGTATTTCGTCTGGTCTTCGATATAGGTTTAAATGGAACCACCAAATTTAGGCCAGGTGGATGATTCGCTTGTAAGTTGACAATCCAACTTATTTCTCTAAGTTCGGTCCTGTTCATGATATCACCATCTCTTGCAGTTAAGTTAGTAACCTCAATAACTTGAAATTTGAAGCTATGTGATGGATTCATTGAGCAGTGGGTGGCCAAAGCATTATTTGGATCATAGTTTCGAATTTCCCTTAGGTGTCTCAAAATACGATCTTTAAGGCGCTGATCCATTTTACCAACATAGAAAACATGACAATGGGAGCAGGTAGCTAGATAAATTAGATGTTGAGTGTCACAGTTTGCATAAGCATGAAAAGTATAGGACTGTCCTGTAGTGGGATGCTGGAAAACATTAGAATTTCTGATAAAAGGACAGGCTTTACAACGTAGACATTTGAATGTGCCTTTCCGTTGGGAAACAGGTTTCTTAGTGAAACCATGTTTATTACACAAGAGTCTGTTTAAGTTTTTCTTATTTTTGTAGGTGACTTTCAATATATTATTAGTCAGTAAGCTGTCATGTACTCCTGTATGCACTGGGCAATTGCTGAGGTTGCCCCAAAATGTGTGTGAAGTGTTAAGAGTTGTTCCAGGAAAAACATGAGTCTCTCACAAAATGCTCAGCAGAAATTTGTGCATCTATGACACCCACAACAACTTTGTACTGGGGAGCTTGTCTCTGAAAATGTGAATATCCCCCAGAGTTGTATGGAGCCATAATGCCACAGCTGAAAACATTAATCAGCTTCAAACTTCATATACTAATCAGTTGGTTATTTCATTATCGTGATAATATAAGGTTTGCAGAATGCCATTTAATATAGGATGCTGCTCACACCTTTGCACCATTCTTCTATTTGAGTCTTCATGAAGGACCTTCACACTAATGTTTGTATTTTTTAAAAGCAACTCCCTAATGTTCTTCAGCTGTCTAGCTTCTAAAGCTTCAGGGCAAAGTCCATCCGCCCAAACTGCCAGGCAGCTTAAGCTAAGTTGACTAAAAGACAAGTCAGGGCTCCACGCACCTCAGAGCTTTACTGCCACCAAAAAGTGTGTGCCTTGGAAGCTTTTCAAGGATCAATGGTCGGCTTGCTGTTCAATTGCTGGGCAGATAAGTTCCATTTGGGGAAAAAAAACTTCCATTATTTATTTTTGTTCATTAGTAATTCTTTCCTCTTCTGGAAAGTTATGTTAAAGCTAGGAGTTTGTGTTTTAATGGACTGTCACAAGACTGTACTGTACTGTACTGTAATTTTAAACATGAGGGCTACTTTTTCCTGTCAGTTTAAAAGTTGTTTAAAGTAACTGTAAACTGATTTATCTGTGGATAAAATGTATTTATTTTACTTTATGGGGTTAGCAAAGTGTTTTAAAGTGCTTTTTACTGTCTTTGTTTTTGAAAAAAGTGACTTTTAAATACTTTTGTTTTTACTGGCATTTTTGCTGCATGCTTTCCCCAGGAAAGAGGCACCATTTTCAGCATGACCATGGATCAGTCTGTCTTTTCTTCTTACAGACACAAAAATAAAAAGAGTTAAGAAAACAGCATTTGCCATCCCAGCAGGCTAGCAATTTGCTTCATTTGCTGGTGAGTAACTTTGTTATGGCAATTAGTGGTGCCTCATACCACTCATCTTTTACTCCATATCCCTCTGGTGTAGCACCTACAGCCACTGTGAACCGGAGGTTAGCCATGCCCTAAGTGGGCAAGGCAGTGCCACTGATTTCAGTTCTGGGAGAGGGAACAGGGAAGACTTCCCTATTTTGTCATAATGTTATGCCCATAACTGGGGAAGCGTCTGTTGCCATTAGTAACACTGGTGGTCCCAGTTTTCCTGTGAAAAAGAAACCAAAAACTAAGTGTGTATCTACTCCTCTTCATATTTCCTTAAACAGGAGTCATTTACTGGGTTATCTCAGGATATAATTCAGGCTATTGATCCTTCTTGTAAAGTAGTCTCTGGTAAAAGAAAGCAGGATTCCTGCTTTCCTGAAGAGATTCAAGATTCTGAATCTGAACAGGAGGATGTAGGGGCATATGCAGGACTTTCTTCTCAGATTTCTGATTCTGCTTCAGAGGAAAGCTCAGATGTTCATCGTGCATACAGCTGCAGTAATCACAGGGATCCTTCACCCACTCAGTTCCTCAGAGGGAGCTAAGAATATAAGAATATAAGAAGAAACAAACCCACCAGCAGCTCACAACAATTACTATACTAGAAAAGAAAACATTGCCTCCCTTCCCTGCTGCTGCCTCAAACAGATCTGCCTGCAATTTGTCCTGGAAAAACAAGCTTTCTTCTTGGCCATATCACTTCTTCATGGGGGGGTTTACTAACTACAGGCCTCATGGGCGGGTGCACCTTTCCTCATCTTTTCTGACTCTCTTTCCCTATCAGAATTTCTGTTTCTCTGAGTCTTTTTCTAGAATGTGCCAGTGTTTGCAGTGGGAGAATACCGAGGTTTTCAGTGCCTCAAAAATACAACAAGTTGTTACAGAAGGATTTTCCAGAACCTTCATCTAATCCTCTAGCTCTGTCAGCTTTGGATGATGTGTGTGTCACTGCCTGCAATTTTCCTGATAGTCAGCTGGTTGCCCCTAAAAAGGCAGATAAGGTGTAAATAGTTCCACAATCTTTTTTAAGTTTTATACACTCTTCCCAAACCGTATTCAGTAGGTATCGCTTTAGTTACTCCTACAGCTGCTAAGCACTTAGATAATTCCAATCCTACTCTTTCTGATAAGAATGAGAAGATTATTGATAAGTATGGGAAAAAGTGTATGCTTTGGCAACTTTGATTTTCAGAATCTTGAATTGTTAGGCTCATATATTAAAGTTTGTTCTGAGTAATTGTGAAAGTATGAGGAATGTTTTGTCTGCAGTTTCTTCTTATGAGGAAAAATCTGCTTTAAGTAATTTAATTTCTTCTATAGTTTAAGCCAATACTTATTGTATACAGTGTGTGTATGACTGGGTTGATACTTCTTCTAGGGCTATGGCCACTGGTACTGTTTTCAGGATGTTTGCATTGCTGCATTCCTAGAACTCGCAGATGATGTCAAGATGAGAGTTTCAATTCTCCTTCAGAGAGAGATTTAGTATTTGACCCCTGTGCTGTATGGGTGATCAGAAAGTGTGATAAAAGGGGTAAGCTGATACATAGGTTCATAGGTCTGTACTAGGCTAATGGCCCTGGAACCTTTACAAGTCTAGCCCATAAGATTACCCTGGCATTGTGCCACCCAATCTTAGTTCTCAGTGCCTCTGTCAAGTAGAGCCACTGGAGTGATCCCTGGGGTGAATTTTCTATTTCCCATCCACTCATCAAGATTTCTCTTGAAGAGGGCCAGTGAGGTGTTCTTTTTGACATGTATGGGAAGTCTGTTCCATAGCATGGGCAGTCTCTGTGTTATGAACCTGTCCCTCCAGCATGTTCTGTTGATTGCGATAATGAGGTCGAGGTCTCTGGAGTGTGTGGTGCGGAGCGATTGGGATTTCTTTAGATGTAACATTTCTAACAGAGCTGGGTCAGACATGGCTTTGTAAGTCAAGCAGAGATTGCCTCTAAGTAGGCGATATGAGACAGAGAATAGTTGGAGTTGTTTGAGTCTGTCCATATAGGACAAGTGTTTAAGGCCTAGGATCCTCTTTATGAGGTACTTTTGCAGCCTCTCCAGTTCTTGCAGGTGTCTAGTGAGGTACATGCCAAGTGGGGCATTGTACTCGATGATTGACCTAATGAGGGAAGAGTAGATGGAGACATTTACCTCTTTCTTCCTGGATGCAAAACCCTTAGTAATGAGATGTGCCACATAGAAGGACTTTCTGACCACAATGGCAATGTGGTGGTCAAAAGGGAGCTTGCTGTCAACCTGTGTTCCCAGATGTCTTATAATGCGTTCTGTGTTCAGTGGACTACCATCAATGTGGTAATTCATGGGAACCGGGTTTTTCCCAAGGGGGATGATGATACATGTTTTGGCATTGAGCTTAAGGCCATGGTTCTGACTCCAGTCGTTGGTCTCAGAGAGGCCTTTCTGTAGGATGTCAAAATAACTTGGGGAGTTAATAATAGCTCCCAAATTGCAATCATCTGCAAACTTTGTCAGCCAGAGTCCCTTTGTGTTGGCCTGGACTTCAGAGAAGTAGATACCAAACAGGAGAGGACCCAGGACCAAACCCTGTGGGACTCCACTCATGAATGGTCAGCAGTCTGACTTGGAGTCAGCTACTTTCACATTGTGTATTTTATTTGTGAGCCAGTTTGCAACCCACCTAGTGATACAGGGGTTGATGCCTAGCTTAGTGAGTTTTTCTATGATTCCTGAGTGGGGAATTGTATAAAAGGCCTTGGCCAGATCAAGGTAGGCTGTATGAACCACCTTGCCTTCATCCACAGCTCTGTTGACTGACTCATAAAAGTTGACCAAGTTGAACAGGCTTGATCTACCCTTCACAAAACCAAACTGTTTGGGATCCAGAGTTTGGAGATTCCCTATATCCTTGTTTATTAGGTCCATGATGATGCATTCCATAGTTTTGCATACCAGACTTGTCAGGCTAATGGGGCGATAGTTCCCAGGGTCTGTAGTCGCTCCTCCTTTGTGGAGAGGGAAGACTGTAGCAGTGTGCCATTTGGTAGGGACAAAGCCTGAGGTGAGGCTGTGATTGAATAGGGCACACATGTGAAGTGCCAGTTCCCTCTGTAGTTCATGTAGAAAACAACCAGGGATATTGTCAGGTCCCATAGAAGCTGTATTCTTGGCCTTGGACAGTGCTGTCTTAACCTGTGCAGCAGTAATACTGGGTGCCTGACAATTTACTGGTATTGTGATTGATCTTTGGGGGGGGGGGGCAAAGTTGGCACTGAATCTGTCAGCCAGTATATTGGCAATATCTGTTGGCTCGGTATACGAGGTGTCATTGTGCAGTAGCTCATAGCAAATCTGGATATTGCCATGGAGATTCTTTACATAACTCTAGAAGGCCTTGTGGTTGTCTTTACTATATGCTGCAATTCTGTTTTCATAGCTAGCTTTAGAGGATTTGATGAGGGATCTCAATTTTTTGTTGAGACTGATAAGGGAGTTTTTCCAGTCTTGGGACTTCACTTTATTCCGCATCAGTTTCCCTCTTCTGTTATAGAGTTTGTTTATGGCAGGAGATCACCAGATGCGCTTCCTTTTTGTGGAGGAGACCGTCTTAGTTCTATTTGGTATGGTGAGATCCATGCATTTGTGTACGTTTTCGTACAGCACATTGGTGTATGATTCGGCAGTCATGCAACTATTCACCATTTGCATGGGTGCCGTGAAGTTAGCCACCTCTGTTTTTAGGAGCCCAAAGTTAGTTTTGCAGAAGTTTTTAATGGTGGTTACCTTTGTAGGTGGAGGGTGGGAGGGATGTGGATTTCCAAGGTGATCCATTTGTGGTTGGATCTAACCAGAGAGGAGATGACTATTGGTGTAGAGCAGCGGTCACCCATGTTAGTAATGACCAGGTCAAGGATGTTGCTACCTCTAGTGGGGGTAAGAACGAGCTGGTCTAGGGCATTGGAATTAATGAATTCCAGGAAACATTGGGCAAGTGTATTGGTACATGAGTAGTTTTTCCAGTTAATGGAGGGGTAGTTGAAGTTGCCCAGTATGAGAGTGTTAGGTTGGACCCTAATATTCTCCAGGGTTCTTAGGAACGTGGAGTGTGAGTCTTGGGACATGGTTGAGGACCTATAGCAGGCTACGACCCGAATCGCTGTTTTACCCAATGTTAGCTGCACCTGAAGTATCTCAGATGCATTATGTTGGGCTACCAGTATGGAGGTGTGCGCATCCTTTATGAATATGGAAACACCACTGCCTTTGGAGCTTCGGTTCAAGTTCTGGGGCCGAAAGGTGTGAAATGACTTATAGCCTGGTAGTGCAGGGGTGCTTTCTGCTGCCTTGAACCAGGTATCTGTTACAGCACAAATGTCAATGTTTTCCATTTTAAGGAGTGATTCGAGCGAGTGCATTTTGAGATTTAGACTTCTAACGTTGAGCAGCATGACCCTCAGATTGCATTTGTTTGTAGCTGTTTCAGTGGTAATTTGGTCTCTGGAACACTGCTTAAAAAAGACACTATAGGGGTGGCAAGAGCCTTGGCCAGTATCCAGAAGCCCAGGGGTGACAGATGCAGGCCATCTCTGGCAAAGCATCGAGGTCTGTCAATTATGTCATCCCAGGCAGACAGATACTGGATCCCCTTAGAATGACACCAGAAACATGGCCAGTTGTTGAAATCAATCATTTTCTGCTTGTACTGTGGTATCATTCTGGGTGATGGTAGGAAAATGCTCCGGGCTAGAGTCATACCCGCCTGGGCTTCCTAATCCGAGAGCTCCGTGTCTCTTTTCTTGTAGTCCAAGAAGGTACGTCTCAGGTCATTCATACCCACATGTACAATGACAGAGTCATATTTGTACCTGTTGTTAAGGGACCTGAGTGCGTGCGTTATGTGGTGGATCCTGGCGCCTGACAGGCAGCTGACTGTTATTTTCTCCTTATTCAACCTAGTGAGTGGGACATCAGTGTGCCTCACTATCGAGTCACCTATGACTTGTATGTTAGGCATGCTGTTTTGCCTTAGGAGCTTTGGTTGAGTGGCACATTGTTTAGGAGAGTTATGTGTCTCTTGATTAGTGTTGTGTTTTGGTGGTCGAGTGCGTTTCTGCCTTGGAGGTCTCTGCTGTTTAGGTAGATTTTTATTGGGAGCCTCCGCGAAGGTGGGTGTGTGGTTTGGGTTTTTATGTGAAGGTAGTGCTGGTGTGTGTTCTGGAAGGCTGTGTGTTCCATGTGGTGTGGTGAAAGTGTTGACCTTCTCCTCTTGACCAGCTATTCTTGGATGGAGAGTGCGTGGCTTCCAATTTGGATATATAAATGCATCTCTCGCAAGTCTGAGTGTGGGAGGTAAGAGGAGAGGGTTGGCAGTGTACATGAGGCAGTTGCTATATTGCCTCAGGATGCCCAAGTTCACCAGGTTAATAGGAGAAACCACAGGCAACTGACCTTTAGACATGCCTGGAGGGTTGGGCATAAATAATAAGTACTGGAGCGAGCTGTTTCCTTGTAGAACATTTAGTGCTGGTAGCACTTTTCTGTGCTACAATAATTGCTACAAGAAGTCTGGTAAAGTGCTAGACTAATAAGCTAGTAAAAGTACAGGAGAGGAGAGAAATAGCAGATCTAAGGGAAAAATTGAAGAGCAGACTTTGGCACCACTCAGAAGCTTACAAATAGTCCTAGATACAGCAGATCTGAATCTGGACTAGACTAGTTACAGGAAAAGCAGGAAACAAGGGCAAACACGGGCTTTTAAAGCAGAAAGTTGAAAGAGATGAAAAAACTGCCCAAACGGCCAGTGAACTACAATTTCTGGGCCAGAAACCACTCCTCTTGTGGAAGATAGGCTACCTAGTGCTTACCACTCACACTGATAAGCTAGAAGGCTTCCCTCCAACACAGAAAGGCTTGTGGGGGGGGGGGGGGCTCAGAAGCTTACATACAGTCCTGGATACAGCAAATCTCTATCTGGACTAGACTAGTTACATGAAAGGCGGAAAAAGAGCAAATGCGGGCTTTTAAATCAGAAAGTTGAAAGAGATGGAAAAACTGCCCAAACAGCCAATAAACCAATAAACTACAATTTCTGGGCCCGAAACCACTCCTCTTGTGGTAGATAGGCTACCTAGTGCTTACCACTCCCATTAACAAGCTAGAAGGCTTCCCTGCAACACAGAAAGGCTTGGTGGGTTCATAAGCTTACAAACAGTCCTGGATACAGCAAATCTGTATCTGGACTAGACTAGTTACAGGAAAGGTGGTAAACCAGCGCAGATGTGGGCTTTTAAATCAGAAAGTTCAAAGAGATGGAAAAAACATGGAATCTGTAAGATTTTTCAGCCTTCTTTTTCTTAGATTTCCAAGAGATTATTTAACTCCTTGTCCATTTTTGGTAAGAATAACAATAGACTGTTAGGAAGAAATGGCAAGGGGGTTCAAAGAATAATTCTGGAAACTCCCAAAGCCAAGGACAATCCAAAAAGTAAGAATGACTATTTAAGAGACTTTGTTCCCCCTCCCACTCTGGTAGTGCCTTTTTTCCTTACAGAAAGTCTGAATCTCCATTTCTGTCTTTCACAACAGATAGTTTCAAACAAATGGGTTTTGAAGATCATTCATCAAGTTTACAGATGACAGAGGGAGGAAATCACTCCTTTCCATGGCATAATTCCTCAACCACTAAACCAGATTCCCTATTACTCTGCTCTTCAACATATGCTGTTTCAGGGAGTGATAGAACCAGTTCCTCCTTCCCATGTGGGGAAAGGCTTTTATTCAAGGATGTTTTTAGTGCCAAAGAAAAAAATGCTTGGAGACCAGTTCTGGATCTTTCTTTTCTAAACCTGTTTGTGGTAGTGCCCAAATTCAAAATGATTTCACTTCACAACATGTTGCCTTTTCTTTATTATTCAAGTTTTCTTATAAGATTACATTTAAAAGATGCATATCATTACATTCCTATTCATCCATGTCAGGTGTTTCTCTTATGGGTTTTTGTGTCTGGCACACACTGTCAGTTCTGTGCCTTACACTTTGGACTGTCCACTTCACCAAGAGTGTTCTCAAAGTGGCTAGCTCCAGTTGTAGCTCTTTGCAGTTTACAGGGCATCCACATTTTTCCATATTTAGATGACTTGCTTATCTTTGTAGAATCGTTTTCAAAGTATCAGGAATTTCTCTCTTCGGTGAGAGAACTTTTACTTAAGCTGAGATTCCAAGACATCATTCAAAATTTTTTTTTTTTTTTACTCTTTCTTACAGTATTGTGTTTTTGGAGTGTCAGCTAGACATCGCACTCCAAAGAGCTTTTCTTCCACAAGAAAAATAGACTTGTATATACATCTATTTCTACAGTTTTCCACCAAGACTTTGGTCACTGCAAGGGAATACCTCAGAATTTGGGGTCTCATGTGATTCTCATGATACCACTGGCAAGGATCCACATGCGAAAGATGCAGTGGTATCTTGAAGTCTCCTTGGTTTCAGCACCAATATCCCTTATCTTTTCACATCCCTCTGCTGGGGTTTGTCAGAAGAAAAATTACTTGGTGGGGACAATAGATATCCGTAAATCCAGGTCTCCCATTCTCCCACCCTATTCCAAAGCAGTCATTCACCACAGACTCCTCAGACTCCGCTTGGACAGCAGTTTCAGGAGGGATACAAGTATAAAGGACACCAGTAACAGATGTAAGCCCATAAATATAAAAGAGATGCTTGCCGTGATCAAATCACTCAACTTTCTGAATTATCTTCGATTCCCAGGACTTCTTCAAGTTGTTGCAGACAGTAACATAGTCATGAGATACATCAACAAGCGACGGGGAAATAAGATGTACCCCCTTTACAGACTAACGATGCTAGCTAGGGGTAGTAGATTCACAGCACAGTCTCAGTCTACAGACAACTTACATTCCATCAGAGCAAAATTGTGAGGCGGACAAGCTGTGCTGGACAAGGCCAGACCCTCAAGAATAGCAACTAGATCAGGTGTTTTTACAAGATTTAATCCATCTGTGGGGAGTTCCTGAAGTAGACCTCTTTGCTTGTCTGAACAATAATCTGGCAAGATTTTGCTCCAGGACTGATATTTTTCTTTTCCTTTAGCAAGAATGTTCCTGTATGCTAACATCCAGAGTACTTCTGATGATTCAGAAGGAGTCCCCCAAGATTATTGTGGTAACTCCTTTCTGGCCCAGGCAGCCATGGTTATCTCTTCTTTTGGAAGTGGCCAGGAACAATTACCACAAGCTTCCTCACAGGCCGGATCTACTCATGCAAAACAGGGGTGGTTGATACACCATGACACCAATCAACCTCAGTTGACTGCCTGGATGACAGGGTCTTAATTCCCTTTAGGCACTTGCTTAATGATGACAAGCAGCAGGTACTAAGGAGGCAAAAAAACCTGATACAAGCAATTCATATATTATCAAATGAAAATGTTTTCTAGTTGGTGCCATCAACATAACCAGCACCCATTCAGGGCTAGATGTTCTGTGGTATTACAATATTTATGTGCGTTACTATCCTATGTGGCCTTTTGTACTCCTCTGTCAGGGTTCATTTATTGGCCATTTCAGCATGTCTGCATGTGGATCCTCCTCTTGCAATACATTCTGATGTCAAAATGTTTGTGAAAGGGGTTTTGCTTAAGAGGCCTCCAAGAAAAATGGTGGCCCTCCTTGGGATCTTAGTTTTGTGTTAGAGAAGATAACACTTGCTGCATTTGAATCAGCTAACCTGGCTGACTTGAAGTTCTTAACATGGGAAACAATTTTACTGGTTGCTGTGAACTCTACAAGAAGGGTATTTGAGTTGCAAGCTTGTATTGTGAGTCAACTCTACCTCCACAGGGACAGTGTTTCTTTGAAAACTAATTCTTTTTTTATCAGTCCAGAATGTTCCCCTGTAAGTGCAGCAGTGCACGGCTTAAAGAGACAGTGATCCAAAAAATAGCCAGCACCAAGGTGTAAAAAAAGTGTAACTTTTATTATAAAGTTATCACAAACAGACCTGTTTCTGCATTAGTTTCAAGCCTTCCTCAGTATAACCATAGAAATAACAAGACACTCCTTGTATACACAGACCCATATAGAAACAAGAAAATCATTGGCTGTTCACAAGAATTCATTTAATCCTGGAGGAATTAGACCCCCCAACTTAATTATCCATCTTTTTTCTTTATTGTTCAATATGCTGTGCCAGCCACTCTTATTTGTTCTGTCTCCCTTAATAATGTCAATGACCGTAAATCTAAAAGTTGCAGAGGGATGTTTGACAACATGCTTATATAATGCATTTGTCTGCTTTTTAAGTTTGATGTCACTCATGTGTTTACTAATCCTAAATTTAACGGGCCTGGATGTTTGGCCCACATAGAAAGCCGAGCATGTACAAGTGACAAGGTATATAACACAATCCGATGAGCAGTTGGCAAAAAAAAAATTATATCATATACTTGACTGGTATTGCGGCTGCTAAAAGTTTTTGTTTGGTTAAACCTGTTGCAATGAACACAATGACCGCAACTGAAACATCCCTGCAGTGTATTACCCGAAAGTGTAGCTTGTTGAAATGGAACGGCTACCTGAGTACCCACCTTGTAGTGATTGAAGTGGGACGCTAGGGTCCTACCTCTCCTAAAGCCAAATCGGCATCTAATTTTCTCATCTGCCAACAGGATGTTCCAATTTTCCTGTACCACCTCACAAAAAATACTGGTGTTGCGTCCATATGTAGTGATCATTCTGATAGGGGCTGACTCATTTGTGGATTTATGTTGGTATTGTAACAGTTCCTGTCTGGCCATACCACTAACCTCCCTGCAAGCCATAGTGATTACCTCAGGTTTATATCCACGTTTCTTAAACCTCCTGACCATATCAGCTTTATAATAATTATGTCTGTCACTACCAGAACAAATGCACTTCACTCTCATGAATTGAGATTTTGGTATATTACAAATGACATGTGGCGGATGATAACTGGTCGCATGTAGAAGTGAGTTATATTCAGGGAATTTACGAAACACCTGTGTGTCCAAAGTGCCAACGACATTCTTGGTAACTAAGACATCCAAAAAAGTAATGTGGTTAAGATCTTGTGTACAGGTGAACTCAGTACCCCATTTATTCCCATTGAGGTAGTCAACAAATTCCCGTAAATACTCCAAATCAGCCTTCCATATAAGCCAGCAGTCATCTAAATATCGGCGCCAGATGTCCATTTCTGGCAAAAACAGATTGTGTAGGGGATCATATAAAAGATGTTGTTCTTCTATATAAGCCATGAATAAATTGGCGTAAATGGGTGCAAAAGATGCCCCCATCGCCATCCCCTTAGTTTGCAGAAAGCATTTGTTCTGGTAGTAAAAAACATTTTTGGTCAAGACATGTTCCGTCATGAGTATTAACAAAGTATTAAATCCTGGGGGATATAATTTGACATCTCACAGCCAACACTCAATGGCCAAAAGGCCAGCCCAATGGGGAATATTGATATATAGAGAGGCCACATCCAGTGTACAAAGGAACCAATGTGATTCCACCTGAGCATCAGATAGTATTTGTAAAAATTCAGTGGTATCATGTATTCTAGATCTCACTAGAGGCAGCAGAGGTCTCAAATATTGAGTCAGAAAAAACAGCCAGTGGTTCAGTCAGTGATCCCCTACCAGAAACAATTGGTCTACCCAGAGGATTGGTTAAAGATTTGTGAATTTTAGGTAACAGATAAAAATGTTGCCTTTTGGGATCTTTTATCATGAGGTGTTTCGCAGTGTTGTTGGATATAACCCCTTCATCCACAGCATTTTGAATGAAATCATCTATCTGGTGTTTAAATGTATAGGTGGGGTTCAATGGCATAGACATATAATATAAATGGTTGTTGAGTTGTCGCCCTTTGTTGAATCTTTGAGAGGTTATGAGGTTTGTTCTGTATTTCACCGTGATAAGTATGCAGATCTTTGAGAGCTTTATGTAAAAATAATTGTACCACAGGATGCATGGTATTTTATCAAAAAAATAGTTTTAAGTTCAATGTTCTACCAAAAGAGTATAAATCTGACACAAAATCATTTTCAGCAACAAAGACTTTGGACTTTGATACATATCCAACAACGCATTTTTATCTGTTACCTAAAATTCACACAGGTAGACCGATTGTTTCTGGTAGGTATAATGGGTCTAATGAGGGATGAGTACAGTGGGACAATGACCTCCTTTTTTCTGGATGAAAAGCCCTTAGTGATGAGGTGTGCCACATAGAAGGATTTCTTGACTGTTGTGGTGATATGGTTATTGAAGGTGAGACCACTGTCCACCTGTGTCCCTAAGTCTCTTATCACACTTTCGGTGTTTAGTGTACTGCCACCTATGTGATAATTCATGGGTACATGTTTTTTCCCAAAGGGGATAACTATACATTTCTTGGCACTGAGCTTGAGCCCATGGCTCTGGCACCAAGCATCTGTTTCTGTACGTCCCTTTTGTAGAGTATCCACATCATTTGGGGATTCAATAATGGCTCCCAGTTTGCAGTCATCTGCGAACTTTGTTAGCCAGAGTCCCTTAGTGTTGGGCTGTACTTCAGAGAAGTAGATGCCAAACAAGAGAGGTCCCAGGACTGAACCCTGAGGTACTACACTTGTCACTTGTCTGGAGCTGGATTTGGAGTCAGCTACTTTTACAGTGTGGATTCTGTCAGTAAGCCAGTTGGCAACCCATCGAGTGATGTAGGGATTAATGCCCAGCTTAGTAAGTTTATCTATGAAGTCAGTAAGGTTCAGGAGACAAGATCGGCCCTTGACGAACCCAAACTGAGTGGGGTCCAGTGTTTTAAGGTTGCCAGTGTCTTTGTTTATAAGTTCCATGATAATACGTTCCGTGGCCTTGCAGATTAGGCTCGTCAGACTGATGGGGCGATAGTTCCTGGGATCCAAGGTGGATCCCCCCTTGTGGAGTGGGATAACTGTAGCTGTGCGCCACTCAGTGGGCACGAAGCCTGAGGTGAGGGTATGATTAAACATGACACTTAGGTGAGGTGCCTTTTCATTTTGTAATTCATGTAGTACACAGCCCGGGATGTCATCTGGTCCCATGGATGCTGTATTCTTAGCTTTGGAGAGTGTGTTTTTACCTGTGTGGCTGTTATTACTGGAATTTGGCAATCTTCCAGTATTGAGATGGGCCATTTAAGGGGTGAGTGGGGGGTGAAGTTGGCACTGAATCGATCTGCCAGGATATTGGCAATATCCTTGGGATCAGTATATTTAATGCCATTCTGTTGTAGCTCAGAGCAGATCTGCGCATTGCCTATTCTTGACATAGTTGTAGAATGCCTTGTGGTTGTCTTTGGAATTTTTGGCAATTTTATTTTCGTAACTAGCTTTGGAGGATTTTATGAGGGATCTCAGCTTCTTACTGAGGCTGGTAAGGGAGTTTTTTTGCATCCTGGGATTTTCCTCTTTTCTGCAACAGTTTTTTCCTTTTGTTGTAAATGGCAGGGGATCACCAGATTGGCTTCCTTTTTTAGGAGGAGAGCATCTTGGTTCTATTCGGGATGGTACGATTCATGCATGAGTGGATGTGCTCATACAGTGCCTTAATGTAGGACTCAGCAGTCGAACTTTCAGTTCCCGTCTGCATGGGTGTCATGAAGTTTGTAACTACTGACTTGAGTAGCATGAAGTTGGCCTTGGAGAAGTTTTTTATGGAGGTTTCCTTACTGGGGGGTGGGGGTGGGATGTGGATGTTAAGGGTGATTAGCTTATGGTCTGACCTGACCAATGAGTGGGTGACCATAGGTGTGGAGCATCGATTTCCCATGTTGGTAATAACCAGGTCTAGGATATTGGAGCCCCTGATGGGACTATGAATTAGTTGATCCAGGGCATTGGAATTTATGAATTCCAAGAACCGTTGGGCAAAGGTGTTGGTGCATGAGTAGTTTTCAAGTTAATGGCAGGGTAGTTGAAATCACCCAGTATTAGGGTGTTTGGTTGTATATTAATATTTTCCAATATGTTTAGAAAGGTGTAGTGAGAATCTTGGGGCATAGTGAGGGATTTGTTTTCTGTGCGGGCATTTATGTTTAGGTGATATGTGATTTTTAGAGTTTCATTGGCTTGTCTGCTTCATAAAATGTCATGAAATAAGCAGGTAATCGCACTAAGAATGGCTGCTAAACCGAATCATTTTGTTGGCCAAACAAGTTATAATGATTTGTTGTGCAGATTTCAAATGCCCATGCTGCCACTCCTGATTCCATGAAATTATTTTCTTGTGGATAAGCAAAGGATTTTTGTTGTGATTATAATTTATATTATTTGGAGCTGTTTTCCGTTATCTATTCATCATGTCACTAATATAGTTATCAATGGTCATCGCCTTAAGCCCTTTGTGTCTGTGACTTGATTCTGTTTATCCTTAATAGCCTTTCAAATATTATCAATTAAGGAAGTTTCTGCATTTTTAAACTAGTTCATTGTCAGTGTTACTAATCCCACAGCTTCTCACATTTTTTTTTTTGCAAAAGATAACTTTAAAAAGAACTCAGCAAGTTCCACTATTGTGAAAAAATGAAGATTTGGCAGGCTATTCATCTGACTTTCAAGGGATATTCTACTATATTCAGATTGCCAGTTAAGGGGAAAAAATATTTGATTATTGTAAGTCAAATGCATTCAAGATGCATTGCATAAGAAATATTGTTTTAGATGCATTTATTTATATTTGCTTAGTGGGGTAGAGCACCGATCATTACTCACTCATATTACTTGATTCTCAGTGTATTTGATTTTACAGTTTTCTTTCCTTGAGAATCACAGACACACTTTCAGTCTAACTGCTGCTGTAATGTTCTACTGCTAAAAAACCCAGGAATGTTTTTAGAGATTTAGTATTTGATTTATGTCTTCAGGTATATTTACATCGGAGTCCTTTGGCATCAGTTGTCAGATATTTTTACCTGACACCAACACTGCATGTATAGCCTACTGCTGCTACATAAATCTATCTGCCTTGACATTTAGGGCAGTATGATTACATCAGGGACAAATGAATGACGGGACAGATGTAATTCTGCTTGCTGGAGCTTGATTTCT
Organism: Protopterus annectens; assembly: GCF_019279795.1. Taxonomy (NCBI): domain Eukaryota; kingdom Metazoa; phylum Chordata; order Ceratodontiformes; family Protopteridae; genus Protopterus; species Protopterus annectens. The sequence goes on along the minus strand of NC_056733.1, from coordinate 339,612,363 downwards.
TTTTTTTTTCTTTCCTGTCTAGCCTTGCATAAACTCTTGCAACAGATGTGAACATGACTTTCATGCACTTTCTGTTTTACATTTTCATGTGGCATGTTAACATCAAGGCTAGAGTAATGCAAACACTGTATTCGGTTGCTGGCTGTATTTTAACATTGCCACCATTGCTTGCAGCACTGATTTTATTCTCGCTGGTAACTGTGTGACACAGAGGGATGAAGCTTGAACTGTGACACATTACTTGAGTGCATTTGTGATCCAGGCACTGCAGGAGTTAACTAGGAGTGAGGAAAATGATGAAGTAGCGCTGGGGGTGAGCTCCGAGATATACATTCTGCCTGAATCCCTGGTGGAGACTAGAGACTCCCAGACTCTTAGATTCTGTCTCAAAATTATTTTTTATTTCAAAAACCCAGAGAAGATCATTGGAACATTGCCCACTTCAAAATGATGATTACTCACTTTTCTTGTCTGACCATAAAAACTTCTTAACACGTTACTTCCATTACTTCTCTTCCCCTTTTGTTTTATTTATCTTATATTCTTAATTGAGTGGGCTGGCTGCTTCTGTGAAACCTTTCAGTCATGACCTGCACACAGTGACAGTGTTAAAATAATTGATGCTTACATTTATTTGATGTTAAATTTCTTTGTGTAGACTTGGTTGATGGAATAGGTAATAAATTCATAAAATACACAAAGGAAATTTAGTACTGTTATATTGCAGGTTAAGTTTGCAGAGGTATTTACTGGTATTTTAGGGAAGGTATGTAAATTAAAAACATTCACACTTATGAGAAATCAGTGACTGCTAATATGTTGTAGGCATGAGTTAATATTCACCAGGAAACATATTTCATTATCCTGAGAGCTGTGTGCGATAAAGCTGGATAGTGGCAAATGGGGGAGAGTATAATTTTAGTTGCTATTTATGTGTACAGTAACAACAGGCTTATATATCTTTCTTAGTTCTGAATTGTGGGCACATTGTTTGCAGATCATCAAAAGCCAGATGGTTCCAACTAGCAGGTACTGTATATAAAAAAACTACTTTTTTTTCACCGACAATGTGGCATATCTGGGGAAAACTTATTTTATCTACAACAAAATGGCTGAAAATGTGTTTTTTGAAGGGATAGAGAATTTTCCACATCAGTTAATGGGTTGTAGGGAGAATATCTTATTTCTAGTATGATGGGTACCAGTTGTTATGGATGAGTTTAAAGGTAAATGCTGAGAGAAGCAATGTAGCATGGGGTGAATCACTCAGCTAGTTAGCATTTAGGGATGTGATACAGTGCTGTTCAGATGTTCATTAAATTGATCATTGCAGCAGCAGCCTTAGCTAAATGGGCTTTATCCTGCTAAGGATATAACAGCCTGCCAGCTTCCAAAGCTTAAGGGCACCTTCCATGTACCCAAAGCATTAGATGGCTTCAGCAGCGGTGAAGAAAAATAGTGGTTTGGGTAGTAAGCCTTTCAGAACTGTCCTGTCACCAGAGAACGCTCCTCTTGTAGGCTTTTAAGGATCTCAGTTAAGCTAAAGCTGCTCCATTGCTGGACAAATAAGTTATTCTCAAGGAAAAAACTTCTAATTTTACCTTTTTGACAGAAAGTGAACTTTTATTATGAAAATAATAATTTTAAACTGGGAAAAAGTGTTTATATTGTCATGTGACTTTTACTAACTTTCAAACGGGAACATTACTTTTTACTTTTGTGGGAAAAAAGTTGCTTAAACTAAATGAAAAATATTTTTCCTTGGTAATAGTTCTGTTATTTTACTTTTGGGCTCTAGGTAAGTGTTTAAAGTGTTTTTCACTGTGCTTTTTGTGGAAAAATTGACTTTTAATACTTGTCTGATTCACTGACTACTGCTGCTAGGCTTCCCTGAGAATCAGGCATATTTTTTGGCTTTACTATGGATGAAGCTACCAGTTCCTGGTTATTCCTTCTTGCAGCCAGAAGAAGAAAAAAATACTAAGCACCCTTTGCTATTTCATCAGCCTACTAAAGTGCCTCAGCCACAGATAGATGATTCTGCTGTGGCATTTCGGAGCCTTCAAACCATTCATCTTTTCCTTAGCTTCCTCTGATGTAGTTCCTACAGCCAACATGGACCATGGGTTAGACATGTCCTCTGTGGTTGTTGGAGTGCCTTTAGTGGGCAAGAAGGAACCACTCTTACCAGCCTTTGAAGGTAGGTGCAGAGAATCCATCTCTGTCTAGCCAGATTGGAATGTCTGTCCCTAGGGAGATTTTGTCTGTCAAAAGTTGGTCTGCTTCTACAGAAATGCCTATCAAAAAGAAACAAAAAGCTAGATGTATGTCTTCTGGTGGCTCAGTTACTTTGGATAAGAATGATTTATTGGTCATGACTCAGGGTTTAGTTCAGTCTCTCAATCCTTCCAGTTTTGAAGTTTCTAGTACAAAAAAGGAATTTCGTATTTTCTGAGGAGGTTTAAGATTTTGAACCACTGAATGATTGTGAAAGAACAATGTGTTTTTCCCTCAGGTTTCTGATTTTGATTCTGAGAAAAGTGTGGCTTCTAATAGTCCCATTGAAGGATTTTTCTTTTTCTGAAACAATTTCTAGAATTAATCATTTTGTTCAATGGGATCATAGTGCTTTTTCACAGTTTCTTAATAAGTATTATGACTTACTGCAACTGGAATGTCCTGAACCTACTCCAGTTCTTTCTGTGCTTCCAGCATTGGAGGATGAGCCTGTAGAAAGCCAGACAGTCAGACAGCTGCCTCCCAAGAATGCAGATAGATTATATAAAATTACTCAGTCTTTTCCATTTGTATTTTCTAACTCCAGATCAGATTCTGCATTGATATCTCTAGTAAACCCAACTGCTGCTAAACATCTGGTTAATGCAATCCCTAACCTTTTGACAAAAATGGGGAAGCTTTTGATAGATTCAACAAATGTATATTCTTCTGCAACACTTATTTTTAGGATTCTCAGTTGTTAAGCTTGTATAATAAAGTTTATGATTGTTTCTTTTGGGCATATAAGGAACAGCATGGCTTCTTTTTGCTCATCTGAGAAAAAAAGCATCTTTGTATAATTTTATTGCTTATGTGTCTCAAGTGGCTATTCTCTCTTTGAAATGTTCTTAATGATGTGCCTGATGCCACTTCCAGGCTACTATACAAACCTCCTTTCCCGAGAATGCAAAAGCTAAATTTTGAGGAATTTAAAAATTGTGGGGAGAGAGAGGAAAGATTATTCAGGGAAATTCACAGATTTTTCAGCCTTGTCTCCAAGTTTGTCAATGGGTTTAATGCAACCTCTGAAACATTTTACAAAAAAACAAATAAGAAGATACATCAAGTTGCTGGTAAACATATGTTTTAAAAGGCAATATCAGGGAGGCTCCAAGAAGAAATCTAGAGCCCTTCTCTCAGAATAAAGGGCAATCTAACATGTATGAATGACTATCATCAGAATTCCCCCATACCATCCTGGCAAGCCTTTAATCTTTCCCCAAAATCTGGGTCTTCATTTCTGTTTAGCAACAGATAGGCTCAGACAAATGGGTTCTGAATGTGATTAATCAGGGATGCAGATGGCAGTGGGAGACTCTCGTTCCTTTCCAGGGAATTCCTTCACATCTGACAGATCAGACTCTTTTTCCCTCCCATCCTTCAGCATCTGCTGACTTTAGAGGTGATAGAAGTGGCCCCTCCTCTTCAGTTAGGAGAAAGATTTTATTTAAGAATGTTTCTGTTGCCAAGGAAAGAAGCTTCATGGAGACCAATTCTAGATCTTTCTTTTTAAGCCAGTTTGTGTTAGTTCCCAGGTTCAAAATCTTATCTCTTCACAACCTGTTACCTCTCATTCCCTGTTTAAGTTTTTTGGGTGACTATAGATTTGAAAGATGCTTATCATTGCAGTCTTGTAGCTCCAGATTTCAGGTGTTTCGTAAGGTTTTCTCCATCTGGATCATACTTACAGTCCCCTGCTTTTAGTCTTTGGGTTATCTACTGCTCTAAGAGTATTTACAAAGTGTCTAGGTCCTCTGATTGCCTACTGTAGACTGAAAGGTGTTCACATTTTTTTCCTTGTTTAGACAATTTGCCTATTGTTGCAGAGTCTTTTCCAAAGTGTCAGGAATCTCTCACTTGACTGAGATATCTCCTGCATAGATGACATGTAAAAGTCTTGTTTAATCCCTTCACATAGGTTCATAGGTTAGTACTAGGCTAACTGCCCTTGTGAGCCATTTTGAGCCTAGCCAGTTATCCCCTGTGAGATTCAAACCCTGTACCTTGTGTTTGTAAGGCAAACACCTTAACTATTAGGCCACCCTCCCAACCCAGGATTGTTTTCCTGTGATGTTTCCCAGATACTTCAGTTCCAAAAAAAAAAATTCTTCCAGAGGAAAAAGTCGATCTGTTCCTAGATTTATTCCTGAGTCTTTTCACTTTAGTTTCAGCAAGGGAATTTCTCAGGATACAAGGTCTCATGGCATCCATGATTCTCATGATTCCTCTAGCAAGACTACACATGAGAAAAAAAATCAATGGTACCTAAAATAATTATAGTCCCAGCATCAACATCCCTAAAATTTCAGATTCCAGTTTTGGGGTTAGTGAGAAGGTAAATTCTTTGGTGGAGAGACCAATTTTATCTGAATCTAGGCCTGCTGTTTTCCCTTCCATCTCCAGTACAGATTTTGCTCAGGGAGCAATGTCTATGGGAATAAAAGTGCAGGTTCTTTAGAAACAAAAAAGACAGACCAGAACACATAGCTGTAAAAGATATGTTGGCAGTCATAACTGCTGTCAATTCTTTCAGTCACCCAGAGTTCCCAGAACCATTACAAAAGGGTGGTTACAGACAATACAGCAGTGATGTTGTACATGAACAAAGAGTGGGGAAACAGATCCTACCCTCTGTGCAGACCAGCTTTGTTAACCCGGGATATAGATTTCCAGCACAGTCTCACTCTATGGACATCTTACATTCCTTCAGAGCAAAAGTTTGCGGCAGACAAGTTGAACAGGACCAGGGCAGAACCTCACAAATTGAAAATGAATCTGTGTGTCTTCTAGTAGTTGATACAACTGTTGCAAACACCTCAGGTACTTCTTTTTGCCCTAGTCAAAACAATCAGTTGGCAAAAATTCTCCTGGAAAACAAATACCTTTTACTTGGAAAGGAATGTTGTTCATCATATTGATCACTGCTTTACTTTGGTTTTCAGGAAAGTTATTTTAAAGCTAAGAGTGTGTGTTTTAATGGGTTTACTATTAAAATGTCGAACGGCACTACGTCGACTGTACTATAGTCGAACACAGAAGTTCAAAAATAGTAATGTCGACGTCAAAAAAACAATCTAGGAATGGTTTTAACATGGGTCGAGGTCGGTGTTCAGTATTATTCAGAACTACAAACATCTCCCCTACCTTGACCCATGTTAAAACACAGTCCTAGATTGTTTTTTTGTCATCGACATTACTATTTTCGAACTTCCGTGTTCGACTATAGTACAGTCGATGTAGTGCCGTTCGACATTTCAATAGTAAACCGTTTTAATGGACTGTCATGAGACTGTACTATACTTTTGAACAGAAGCACACTTTTTCATGCCAGTTTAAAAGTTGCTTAAAGTAACTGAAGGCTATTTTTTATATGGAGATATTGTGCTTTTTTTTACTTTGTGGGGCTGGCAAAGTGTTTAAAAGGGGTCTACTTTAGATCGCCGAAAACTTAAAATCTCAAGCGCTCACATGAGTGAAAATGCAGATACTCGATATTCATTTTTTTGGATCGCAGTACAGTGGAGATCGGGACATTTGCCCTTTCCTCACTGTAGTGCAATCTCAGAGTAGGAATATATATTTAGCGGGGGGTGTGGGGGGTGTAGCGATTTTGAATACCTGCATATTCACTCATGTGAGCGTTCGAGTTTTTGATTTTTCGTTGTTCTGACACAGACCATTTATAAGTGCTTCTTATTGTGTTTGTTTTTGAAAAATGTGACTTTTAACAACTTTTGTTATTTTACCAGCATTAGCTGCTTGCCTTCTTTGGGAAAGAGGCACCGTGGATCAGTCAGTTGGTCGCACGGTCAGGTCTGTCTTCCAGCCATAGAAAGAAAAAGTTAAGCAAACAGCCTTTGCCACCACCTAAAGCTGGCAATTTACCCCAGCTGCAGGTGGGTGACTCTGCTGTTGCCATTTGTTGTACCTCAGACCATTTATGTTTTACCCCAACTCCCTCTGGTGTAGCACATACATCCATTATGGATCATGTGATATCCACATCCTCTGCAGCTGTTGAGGCCCCTTCAGTGGGCAAGGCAAAGCCACTCTTGTCTGTCCTGGGAGGGGAACTGGGAAGGCTTCTCTGTTTTGTCAGAATGTTGTGCCCATCCCTAGGGGAGCTGCTGCTACTGCTAATAATGCTGTTGGCCATGATTTTTCTGTAAAAAAGAAGCAGAAATCTAAGCATGTATCTATTCCTCATCAAATTTCCCTAGATAGCTGTAGTTTACTGGGTCTGGCTCAGGGTTCAATTCAGGCCATTGATCCTTCTTCTGAGGAAGTTTCTGGTGAAAGAAAGAGGAATACTTCCTTTCCTGAAGAGATGCAAGATTCTGAATCGGGATAGGAGGATGAAGGAACAGACACAAGGTTCCTCAAATGTTGGGGGTTTCGCTTTCTGCGAGACTATTTCTAGAAAATGCCAGTGTTTTCAGTGGGAGGACACCAAGATATTTCAGTCCCTCAGAAACGTCTATGAGCTGTTTCAGAAGGAATTTCCAAAACATGCACGTATTCCTCCAATTTTGTCTGCCTTGAAGGATGTGTGTGTTACTGCCTGCAATTTTCCTGACAGTCAGCCAGCTGCTCCTAAAAAGGAAAATAGGATGTACAAAGTTCCACAATATTGTAGGTTTTTATAAACTCTTCCCAAACAGGATCAAACAGTTATAGTTTTAGTTAATCCTTTTGCTGCAAAAGACTTAGTTAATTCCACTCCTACGATTTGTGATAAGGATGGAAATATTACTAAGTATGGTAAAAAGTGTATGCTTCTGCAACTTTAATTTTCAGAATTTTGAATTATCAGACTTATATGTTAAGGTATATCCTGAATAATTGTGAAAGTATGAGGAATGTTTTGTCTGCAGTTTATTCTTATGAGGAAAAATCTGCTTTTAATAATTTAATTTCTTATAGGTTCGTAGATAAGTACCATGATAGCTGCCTTTGTGGGCCATTGTAAGTTTAGCCAATTCACCTTCAAAGTTGGGACTCAAGCCCTGTACCTTGTGTGTCTGAGGTTAGCACCTTAACCATTATACCAACCACAACAAACTGCTTTTTGTTAAGTACTAGGCTATATGCCCTTGTGGCCACTTTAAGACTAGCCAGTTTTCCCAAATGTGAGACTCAAACCCTGTGTCTTGTATATATGAGGTAAACACCTTAATCATTGTGCCATCCCCCAACCTGTTGTTTTCCTCATGTGTGGAATTTGATATCTTGTCTGTACAGGAAACTGTTAAGTACTGATATTGTAGCAAATTTTAGCCACACACAGAAGTTAACCACTGTGAAATGTGAACCTCATGCCTATCTAGTTACACAGTCTAGAGCAGTGCTTCTCAAACTTGGACAAGGACCAGTTGCTTTTATATTAGATCTATCATGGACTGTTACTTCTGTAAAATAACTGCAATAGACAGCCCATGGTATTTAAACACATACAATGAAGTTGCACCACCTAGAAGAATTCTTTCTTGCGTCTTACCATTTGTGTTAAGCTGAAGAGCAAGACTGGCTAAGACTACACTGAAGTAACTGATTAAGCCAGGGCTGGGGGGGGGCAAGGCCTCCCAGAAGCCATGCGTTTCTAGATGCTGTGAGGGGCATTTTAGAGCATTTTTCCAACTTTTTGTTCCACTCATGACCTTAACTGAAATCTTAACTAAAGAATTTTTTTCTTTCAATATATAAATAATTTGTGCTACTGCGGTGGTGGTGCTGCGATAGCGTTGTCACCTCACAGTTAAGACATTGTCCTGTTCGATTCTCAGCTAGAGCATCTTCTGTGTGGAGACATATGTGAATGGGCATACCTTCGTTGAAGATTGTGCGTCAGGGCCGGCAACTCGGCATGTAAAAATCTACTGCCAATCATTAGCGGACCGGAGTTCCGCTGTGGCGACCCCTAACCGGGAAAAACTGAAAGACACAACAACAACATATAAATAATTTGTGCTCAAGATTTAATCTTCAAAGTTTACAAAACTAGTATCTCCCAATAAACAGACAACAGGCGCTTACAAGGATACAAAATGGCAAATCTGGAAGTACCGCAGTAGCCACTTGTAATGTATGACTGCATGAACCTCATCTGCTTGTCATCAAATAAATGCATAAACAATGGAACAAAACTGTATTTTAGCTCACAGCTGTCAGAACCATAAAGTGCAGCCGATTGTAAACCCCCAGTTCCCTCTCTACCTCTTAGCTCAAGAATCTGCACTTAGAAGATTGCTAGAACAGGCTTTATATGGCATTTTTTGAAGGATATGAAGTCCGAAACAAAAAAAAAATGTCTGCCATTATTTAATGACTGCAGTACTTAATTTGCCAGGAAAAAATACACTGAGCATGTTTTGTGGGTCCTTAGCTTCCCTGATAAATCCACCACTGAAAATAATAATAATGATAATAAAAAAATCTAACCTCATGATTCAGTAGCTACTTCCACAGTCAGCCAGTGACATTCCATTCTCTCCTTTATACTCACAGGCCTTTTACTCCTGCAGGGAAATACAATTCTGTAAGACCTTACTATAACAGTTGATGTCCTACTGATCACTGTTGCAATATTCCAGTACTTGTGAGTGAGTCTCAAAGCTAATTAATAGTTGGTGGGGGGGGAGTAGCACTGGGTATAGGGGTGCTGTCAAGCAGTCCTAAGATGACAGGTCTAACGAAAGAGGTTATAGATCGGGAAAATGCATCTCTATAATGTCTGGTGAAAGTGTGTACAGAGGTCCGAGTGGCTGATTTTAGGATGGATTTGGGATCAATTTCTTTGAAGAAGGTGCCAGAGATGGAGGCTGCTCTGGTTGGGTGGGTCTTCACTGTGGTTGGCAGGGTCTTACCATGGAAGGTATAACAGAAGGAGATGGACTTAAAAATCCATTTGGAGATGGTCTGTTTGGATACTGGGCTTCCCTTCCTATCCTCTTGGAAGGAAACAAAAAGTTATTCAAACTTTCTGAATGGTTTATTTTGCTTTTCAGGTAAAATCTCAGCTGCCTATGCACATCCAAGGAGTGAAGGATTCTCTCACTTCTGTTTTGTGGATTAGAGGAAAAAGGTTGGCAAAAGGATATATTGGTTTAGAGGAAACTCATTTACTACTTTGTGTATAAAGAATGGCTTAGACCTTTAGTAGACCCTATACCTATGGAAGGTAAAGAAAAGAGGGGTCACTATATGAGCTTGCAGCACAGAAGCTCTTCTAGCTGAAGTAAGGGCGAAACATAGAACTGTTTTTCGCATGCAGAATTTTAGTGAAGCTGAAGCTGCACTGCAAGTTCAAATGGAGGCAATGCAAGTTTTTCCCATGCAAAGTCCAGATCCCAGGAAGGAGGAATAGCCTTCCTGGTAGGGCTGAGGTGAAAGACACTTTTCAAAAACTGTTCTGGAGAGTAAAGGTGGATTTAACGGCAGGTAAGCAGAGATTGCAGATAAGTGGTCTTTGATGGAGGAGTAGCCCAGACCACTTCTGAGCAGCTCACACATGTATGACAAAATAGTAGGGATAACTACCAAATACGGGTCCTCATTCTTCTTGTAACACATTATGGAAAATCATTTCCACTTGGAGATACAAGATTAGTAGGTTTACTCACATCCTCTGAAAATTGGTGTCTGAATGGAATTAAAATTGTAGCAAGATATTCAGGCCAAGAGCCTGAAGGTTGGGGTGAATCAGTTCTATGGATAAGTCTACTTTGTGGGGTAAGTTGTGGTGGTTGTCCCTGGCCAGGTGAAGTACAACAGAGAAACAATGCTGGCTGGGCTAAAAGGAGTCACTAGTAACAATTTTAGTTTGTCCCTCTGTATTTTTAGGAGTACCTTTAGGATCAGAGGGAAGGCGGGAAGGCATGAAGGAACTTCTCCCCAAGTTGAGGGACATGGTATCTATCCTCCAGGTCTGGTGACAAGGGGTCCAGGAGCAGAATAGTCTAAGTTGTCCGTTCTGGCTGGAGGCAGACAAATCTATCTGAGACATACCTCATTTGTGGACTATGCCCAGGAAGATCTCTCTGTATAAACTGCCTGTAAGGAGAGGTTTCTTTCTGATGGCTTGGGGCATAGCTATAGAAAAAAACCTGCCTGTAGGGACAGTTTTTTTTCTATAGTTATGTCCCATGCAATCAGAACTAGCCTGCACAGTTGTTAAGACTTGGTACCCCCCTGTTTGTTGATATACCACATGACCAAAGTGTCTATGAACACCTTCAGGGGGCCTGGGCTCCACAAGTGAAAGAACACAGGCCGAGCCTGAATGAGAGCTTTCATTCCTTCACATTAATATATTCCTTGAGTTTTCTAGGTGACCCCTATCCCTGAACTGTAGTGGAACCTGTCTACGTCCCCCAGAGGGGAACATTGACCTCTTTTGTCCTGGATGAGAAACCTTTTGTGATGAGGTTTTCCATGTAGGATTTCCTGACTACTGTGGCGATGTGATTATCAAAGGAGAGACTACTGTCCACCTGTGTCCGAAGGTCTCTTATCACACTTTCAGTGTTAAGTAGACTACCACCTATGTGGTAACTCATGGGTACAGAGTTTTTACCAAAGGGGATGACAGTGCACTTTTTGGCATTGAGCTTGAGGCCATGGCTTTGACACCAGCCATCTGTCTCAGTGAGGCTCTTTTGTAGGATGTCCACATCATTAGGAATTTCGATTATGGCTCCTAGTTGGCAGTCATCTGCGAACTTCGTTAGCCAAAGACCTTCTGTGTTAGCCTGTACTTCAGAAAAGTAGATACCAAACAGGACAGGACCCAGGACTGAACCCTGTAGTACTCCACTTGTCACTGGTCTGAAGTCGAATTTGGAGTCTGCTGCTTTCACAGTGTGGGTTCTGTCAGTGAGCCAGTCGGCAACCTATCTTGTGACATAGGGATGGTTTCAAAAGCCTTGGCAAGATCTAGATAAGCTGTGTGAACCACCTTACCCTCATCTACAGCTTTGGTGACTGCTCCAAAGAAGTCTATCAGGTTTAGGAGACATGATCTGCCTTTTACAAACCCGAACTGGGTGGGGTCCAGAGTTTGGAGATTGCCAATGTCTTTGTTTATAAGTTCCATGATGATACATTCCATGGCCTTGCAGACCAGGCTCGTTAGGCTAATGAGGCAGTAGTTCCCAGGATCTGTGGTGGCTCTCCCTTTGTGGAGTGGGATAACCGTCGCTGTGCGCCATTCATTGGGTGCAAAGCCTGAGGTGAGGCTATGATTGAACATGGTGCTTGGGTGGGTTGCCAGTTCATTCTGTAGTTCATGTAGAACGCTGCCTGTGATGTGGTCAGGTCCCATGGATGTTGTGTTCTTGGCTTTGGAGAGTGTGGTTATTACCTGTACAGCCATGATTACAGGAACTTTGCATTCTTCCGGTATAGAGGTAGGCCCTTTAGGAGGTGAGAGGGGGGTAAAGTTAGCACTGAATCTGTCTGCCAGGATGTTGGCAGTATAGGTTGGTTCTGTATATTTAGTGCCATTGTGCTGTAACTCAGAGCAGATCTGAGGGTTGCCATTGAGATTCTTGACATAGCTATAGAATGCTTTGTGGTTGTCTTTAGAATCAGTGGCGATTTTGTTTTCGTTACTAGCCTTGTAGGAGTTTATGAGGGATCTCGGCTTCTTACTGAGGCTGACCAGGGAGTTCCTCCAATCATGGGATTTTACTCTTTTTTGCAACGGTTTCTTTCATCTGTTGCAGAGTTTGTTTATGGCAGGGGACCACCAGATTGGCTTCCTTTTTTGGAGGATAGCATCTTGGTTCTGTTAGGGATAGCACGATCCATGCACTCGTGTAAGTGCTTATAAAGTGCATTTGTGTATGATTCAGCACTCGTACCTCTGTTGTCCGTTTGCATGGGTGTCGAGTTGGCTTTGGAGAAATTTTTTACGGTGGTTTCCCTAATGGGGGTGTGGGTGGGATGTGCATGTCTAGGGTGATTAGCTTGTGGTTGGATCTGACCAACGAGGAATTGACCTCTGGTGTGGCACACCGGTGGCCCATGTTGGTAATGACCAGTTTTAGGATATTGCTGCCCCTGGTGAGGATGTGTATAAGTTGAAAGAAAATTGCGCAAAAGAGTTGGTACATGAGTAGTTTTCCCAGTTAATGGTGGGGTAGTTGAAATCGACCATTATTAGGATGTTGGGATGTACCCTAATATTTTCCAGTGTATAAAGAAATGAGGAGTGGGAATCCTGGGGCATGGTGGGGGATCTGTAGCAAGTTACAATTTGGATTGCAGTCATGCCCAGAGTTAGTTGCACTTGGATAATCTCAGCTGCATTATGCTGAACAACTAGCCTGGAGGTGTGAATATCTTTAATGAATATGGACACGCCTCCGCCCTTAGTGTTTCAGTCCAGGTTAGGTGGGCAAAAGGTGTGGTATGAATTGTAGCCTGGTAATGCAGGGGTGCTCTCTGTTGCCTTGAACCAGGTCTCTGTCACTGCACAGATGTCGATGTTCCCCATTTTAAGGAGTGCCTCGAGTGAATGCATTTTGAGGTTTAGACTTCTAGCATTGAGTAGCATTACCTTCAGATTTTGCTTGCTTGTACCTGTTACAGTGGTGAATTTGTCATTTGAACCTTGCCTAAAAAAGGCACTAGAGGGGTGGCAAGAGCCTTAGCCAGTATCTGGAATCCCAAGGGCGACAGGTGCAGGCCATCTTTGGCAAAGCATCGTGGTCTGTTGATCATGTCATCCCAGGCAGGCAGATATTGGATCTCCTTAGAATGACACCAGAAGCTTAGCCAATTGTTGAAATCAATCATTTTGTCCTTGTACTATGGTATCATTCTGCGTGATAGCAGGATGCTACTCAGGGCTAGGGTCATACCTGCCTGGGGTACAAGATCGTAGAGCTCCTTGAGTGGCACGCTGAGTTTGTGGGCTATGTGTCATTTGGGTTGTGTTGGGGGGTGGGAGGTTGCCTGTGTTTCTGCTTTGGAGGTCTCTGTTGCTTGAGCAGAGTTTTATTGAGAGCCTCCACGAATGAAGGTGTGTGTTTTGTGTTTTTATGTGTGTGTTTTGGTGGTGTAGGATTTGAGGGACTGTGATGAGTGTGGTGTGGTGCAAGTGTTTATCATCTCCTCTTGATTATCTAGTCCAGGCTTGGATGAAGAGAGCTTTGCTTCAAGTTTGGCTATATAAGTGCATCTCTCACAGGTTGTAGTGTTGGGTGGTAGGAGGAGATGGTTGTCTGTGTACATGAGGTTCATAGGTTAGTACTAGGCTAACTGCCCTTGTGGGCTATTTTAAGCCTAGCCAATTACCCCATTTGAGAATCAAAACCTGCACTTTGTGTCTGTAAGGTAAACACTTAACCATTTTGCCAACCTCCCTCTCACATTACACACCCTACTATCAGTCTCCATGCCATTAACAACCACCAGACACACCACAGTGTGGTGTTTTTACATTACAGCTTCTTTGGGATTCCCTGCATTTGTACCACTCAAGTGATAACCTGTGACTCTGTACAGGATAAGCTGGAAGCCTACTCAAGAGAATGGTGCTTGGGGTCTACAGGCGATATTCACTGACCACCACAGCTATGCACTATCCAGATTTCCTAAGAATGGTGGGAAGCAAATGAATAGAAGGTGCAGACACTGGAAGTTCCTTGGGTACCACTGAAACTTCATGTGCAGGCAAGAAGTTAGTGCAGCCTGAAACCTTCAGGAAGACAGCCTTGTGGGAAATGCAGCCTGCGCTTCAATGTTCAGTACAGCTATTGGGAAGGTCTTTGCAGGAGAGAAATGAAAACAGGTTTTTATAATTTCCCCAATACCTCTACAAGGTTGTCAAATTGGAGTGTGTAAATCTGTGGCTCTTGCCAATTTCAACAGGGAATGTGTCTGAAAACAAAGTATAGACATAGATGTCTTTTAAAGCACAGAACCAAGTACCCCTTGAGCACCCCAAAAACAGCGAACTACCGAAATGTCAAACAACTGGCCAAATCAGATTCTTCCAAGGCCTTTTATCCACTAAGAAAAAGACTATGCCAATTTGTATGTCAAAAAGGGATGTAGGCCTGCTTTCCACACAACAGTATAAGACCTCCAGAAGTCTGAAGGACAAACATCTTGAAGAAAAAGGGGACAAGCCTCCATGGCCTTGCTTGCCTTTTCATTTGCTTTGAATATCCATGGCAAAAAACAACCCCCCCCATGCCAAAACAAAAGACCCCCCTATGCCACTCTTAAGAGCTCAACCCTGCCAACAAATCATTTAAAATGGCTGAAAAATGAAGCAGGACTTGGTCACCTCCATTAAAAACCTAACCAAGTAAATTTATGTCATGCAGAGTTGTGGAAAAATATAGCGACGCCAAAGTATTTTTTTTAAGGTTACACAGCACACTAGATTTCCTGCAGTTCACTGCAGGGATGGTGCAAGAGCCATAAGAACAAAGAAGGCACTCAACCCTTCCAATCAAGGAGGCGCATGTGTCTTAACACACACACACACACACACACACACACACACACACACACACACACACACACACACACACACACACACACACAAAACTAAGACTAGCAACTGAATTAGAGAATGCCCAAGCAAGATTAACCAAAAGTATACTTATCACCAGCAATTAATCCCAGATGCCAACATTTAGTGCCCTTAGTACGCTATCTAAATATATATTTAGTCATTATGAAAATGAAAGGCAGAAACTGATTTTTTTATCTTAATATTACTTACTGCTGTACAATTGCTACATTGCCCCAAGATGCCTAGATTCATCAGGTAGACAGGAGAAAACACTGGGAACTGACCCTTAGTCATTCCTGGATAGGTGCTTATTTATTAAGTACTAAAAACTGTTTTCCTCTAGACAAGTGAGGAAAGTTGAGTGCTGTAGTAATTTGCAGCTTATTTAGTGCTTACGAGTTCTGAACAAGTGCTGAGCTCAAAGAAACAGACTTGAGGGCTAAAACTAAAAAAACTGGCTAGTTCTAAGGGAAAATTTGAAGAGCAGCCTTTATGGCGCCGGGAATACTTTGACCCTACCTAAGTGGTGATTTAACAGTAGCAAATAAGCAAACTGATTTCAACCAATTAACCAATAAAAGCTAAAAATTGAGCCCTGTTCCAGCAGTCTTCGATCAGACAAGTTCTGACTGCACACTCCTGCCACTGGGGTGCAGGGGAATGTTCTCCAAAAAAAGATGGTCTGTTAGGAAGGGAGCTTCTGTGTTGTTTTACTTGGAATATCCACCAGTGCAGCTTCCACTTTAGAAATGGCAAGGCAGGGATTTTGAAGTCCAAGGGGTTACAATGTTGAGACCAGAGGGACTTCAAGTACCACTAAATCTTTCTAATGTGCACACTGGCATATGGCACCATCAGAATTGAGGCTGACATGTACCCTAACATTCTAAGAAGCTCTCTTGCTGAGGCCATAGGTAACAGTATCAAGGATTGCAAGTAACTGGTGAGAAAGGCTGACATTGCCAGGGTATTCATTCTGCAACCTAGGAAGACTATGTCTTGGGAGGGAATTAAGGAAGATTTCCTTAGGTTGAGAGTGAGTCCTAATCTTTCTGGAAGAAACATAGTGAATCTGAGATGAAACATTAGGGTTTCCTTTGGAATAAGCCAAGGGAAAAATTTGTATCCCTTGGGTTCTGCAGAGGGTGATAGCTGGAAATAGCCACTTTAAGAAGACCCTGGGAGTTGTACACATGTCAGAAGGTAAAGCTGAGAACTTTAAGTGTAATAGAGACTGAAAACCTGAGAACTTTTTTGTAGGTAGCATGAATAGGGATATGCAGGTATGCAGCCTTCAGATCTAATATGACCAGAAAAGTATGAGTAAGGATATGGGGAAGCAGGGACTGGAGAGATAGAGAGACAGCATTGTGAAACACTTAAATTCCAGAAAGGTGTTGAGATAAGACAAATCTAGGATGGGCATCCATATTCCCTCTTTCCTGGAGATGAGGAATAGTCTTGAGTAGAAAGCTTTTCCCTAGGCCTGAGAAGGAACTGATTCTATCATTCTCTGGGAGAGCAGTTACTGAACCAAGGGGGGAATTTGAAGGGGAAAAGAGATCCCCTTTGTTGATGGGTGCACTTTCCAAGCCATTCTTTTGCAGACCGCTTTGCCTGAAGTAATGCATTCCCAGGCAGCGGAGGGATGGGCTGAGCCTTTGTGAAAGAGCAATGTACTAATGGAGAGCAGCAACAGTTATTCCCCTCCACAAAGGTGGCTTAGCAACAGACCTAGGGAATTATAGACCTATAAGTCTGACCAGCTTTGTCTGTAAAGTCATGGAACGTATCTTCATGGGCCTCATAAATAAAGACATAGAAGACCTCCAACCCCTGGATCTGATCCAATTTGGCTTCGGCAAGGGCAGATCCTGCCTGTTAAACCTGATGGATTTCTTCAAAAATGTGATCTGTGCCACTGACAAGGGCAGATCTGTGCACACAGCATAGGCCTCTGACACAATCCCGCACTCAGGCATTACCAATAAACTTAGCAAACTAAATGTAAACCCCACTGTTGTAAGATGGGTTTCCAACTGGCTCTCAAACCGGTCACTCACTATCAAAGTGGGTGACTCCAACCGACAGATCTATCACCAAAGGGGTGCCACAACTGCCAGTGATGGGCCTCCTGTTGTTTGGCATATACTTCTCAGAAGTTCAGGCCAAAACTAAGGGCCTGTGGCTGACCAGATTTGCAGACAACTGCAAACTGGGTGCAATTATTGAATCCCCAAATGATGTCAGTATACTTCAGGAGGGTCTTATGCAGACCAACAACTGGTGTCATAGTCACAGTCTCAAACTGAATACAAAGAAATGCATCATCATTCCCTTTGGTAAAAACAATGTCCCTTCACACTACCTAATCAACAACAATACTCTGTATACCTATGAAGTAGTAAGAGGTCTAGGATCACAAGTAGACTGCAACACTAACTTTGACCACCATGTGTCTACTATAGTAAGGAAGGCTGTCTGAGTAGCACACTTGATTAACAAAGGCATCGCCTTTGCAGCAAAGGAGATTATAACCCCTTTATACTCATCACTTATCAGGCCCATAATTGAGTATAAGGCACCTGTTGGCATGTACCATACAAAGCACCTGCAGCAATTGGAGAGACCACAGAGGTTTCTAACTAAGAAGCTCAAGGGACTCCAGCACATGCCTTACACAGAGAAATTAAAGTTCCTATCACTATATTCATTATCATATAGACTTCTTAAGGGAGACTTATGCCTGGCTTACGGAGCAATCTCCGATCCAAACCTAATGAATTTGCTGCACATCCATAAATCAAACAGGACTAGAACTACCAGTCCCAGGGACCTGAATATGGCCTGCAACTTGAATAGGATGTGCTAGAGGGACAAATTTGTCTCCCAACAACTGCCGTGCCTTTGGAATAGGCTGACAATTCATGTAAAGCAGAGCACCTCTATGGCACTGTTGAAAAGGGACCTGGACGGGTGGGTGGAGCACCGTAAATTCTTAACAGGGATAGCGCCCACAACCCTCATGGACATTAGCAGTCATTACTAAATACAATCCTGGATACTGACTAGAGTATCTATGGTATTACATTGGGATGAAACGGCTAGGGTTGAAATGACCTCCGGGTCGATAGCCTAGTAACTTCCTTTGCTCCTGTGTGATCAAAGGTGGTAGGAAGGAAAGAGACAGAAAAGATAGTCATTTAGAAGCAAATTTCTCTGGAAAGGAGGTTTTCCCAGGCTTAAAATCTCTCTGAGGTTTCTCATGAAATCTTGGTAAGTTTCTTCACCCTTTGGAGGGATTTGTGTTCTCTACAAACAAAAATAGTGGGTTTTGAAGGATAGTTCCTTTGGTATGCAAGGACTGATGTAAGAAAAATCTGCTTCAGGTCTTGCATGACAGACTTTTCCTGTAGTGTTTTAAAATGCTCTGCAGCAGGAGGGTCAAAAGGACGTCCCATTGAGGAGAGAAGTCCAGAAGTATGGCCTTAACATCCTATGATAAGGACTAAAGGTGAAGGCAAGCAAACCTAAGTATGGACAAACCACAGGTCGCAGCCCTAGTGTAAGCCTTTCCTGAATCAAAGCTGGATGTAATGGAATGTCTGGCTACATGGGTGGCATTATAAAGCACAGAGACAATTTGGGATTTATGTTTAGAATCCTCTCAACTCCAACTCCATTGTTCACTATAAATTGATGCTTTTCCCCTAATAAGTGTATTGCTAGACCTTAATTCCACACATTAACTGCATCAAAAACTTCAGTAGATTGTGCTTTTATGTGCTTAACACAAAAATGTCTTTTACTTCCATCTGAAAATGTATAAAATTGTACTTTAAATAAGTAATGCTGCTAGGCCTCTTTCTACTATAATGTACACAGTCATTTTATGTGATAACTTTATTGAATAGTACTACTATATTCATAAATACGTAGTGCAATATTACTTTCATACAAAACTCTATAAGAAATATAACTTTAAATTGTAAACTAAATATGCAGTTGTGCTGGAGCCTTTCTCCCCAGGCCTCCACTGAAAATGGGCCCTACCAACTCAAACTTTTACCGTCAGTAAAGACAAATAAAATAAAATTCAATTAAATTATTCAGGTTTCCTAAAATGGATAATAAATATTTAGTAATATGTGTTTGTTAGTTAATGGCTCTAAAGAGGTATAGCCTTTTTTGCAGTACCTATCCATGGCTGTGCTGTCCCTGTCAGATGGCAGCATACTGGGAATGGAGATGAGCTTGACAGGTATATCCATAGACAGAGAGAAAACTGTGGGGTCTGCTACCAGATATTTGTACAGTCATTTTGATTCTCAGGTACTTTCTCTATCCTGTCTGGTTTTTTAAGAGCAGGTGGCTGTGAATCTGGATTAGAGGAAGTGGAGCAAAAGCATCCATAGGCTCTCAGAACCGGGGACACAACTGAAGGCATGGGGCCAATACTTCCAGTAATTGATAGCATCTTTTCTGTACATATGAAACTTGTTTAGTGTCCCACTTAAAAGTGTTGTATCATCCTGGAGATGGTCTCCCCAATGGAAAACTCTTCTAATGTGAAATCTGGTGCTAATGAGTCTTCACCATAGAGGCCAATTGCCAAAAAGAAAGAATTTGAAAGGAGTAGACCAGTGAGTCCTCATTTGAGTCAGATTTCTCTTCCTCTGAGGAGGAATCATGCTGCTTTTTCAAAGGTGGAGGGGCATGAGAAGACAGGAAGGATGGAAGGAAGGAGGCTTTAAAGATAAGATGGTTTTATATAAGCTTGAAAAAAATCTAGTCATTCTTTTTCCATAGAATCTCTCCTGAGGAGAGGCATGTTAAGTTTCTTGCTTCTTCTTTGATGGGATTATATACACCTTGAGAAAAATCTAGCCATTCCTACTCATAGGACCTTTGCTGAGTAGAAGCATGTTGAGTTTCTTGCTTCTTCTTTAATGGGATGTCCACTCTAACAAAGCATAAATGTGTGTAACCTTGTCAGATCTTGATAAGCGAGCCAGGTACATCTTCCCTAACTCGGATCTGAAATATGCTCTCAGGACCCTCTGAATTAATCATCCACGGTTATACCTTCTGTCTCTCTCTGTCTCTGTGGTAGAAGTAAAAGTTAACAGTGTCATCAGATATGTGAGAGATGCCATACTGACATCCGCTGACAGAGAGGGCACCTCAAAGAAGGTATGTCTGAGTCAGAATGGGCATCCAAAGAATCCATTTTCATTTAAAAAAATTTTTTTTTTGGGTTATGAGCGGGATGCCCAAGGGATCCAGCATTTTGGAAAGCGTAAAAGTCTTGAGGTGTTGTGTCTCCTAAGTAGGTATTAAGGGAAGATAACCTAGTTCTGAGAGTCTTGTGGATAAATGATTTGCAAGTATTACAGTTATGATAATTATGTTCAGTCACTAAGCAAAACAAACACTGAGCGTGGAGGTCTTTATAAACAATCTGCCTTCCACAGTTGTGCCTCCCTCTCTTAGTTGTTATGTACACACCTTAAAAATAACATGAAGAAAAAGGAGATTCCCCAATGGGGCATTTATTTAACCAAGCCCTGGCAGTGGTAGCAGCACAATGACATGGTATTCAGACCGATGATAGTGAAGCTTCTGTGTTTAGACTGACAACAAGATAGTTTGAGGATCCCATGCTCATACATCCACTTTTGTATCCTTATGCCCATTTGCTAAGGTCATATGCTGGATGTAAGACGCATCAAGAATTTTTTTTTGGCTTCAGTTCCCTTGCCAAACATCAAGTTACCCTCAGCAGGATAACCCACAACTAATGTAATACATACTGCACAGTGATCTAAGGAAGGACATCAGAAAGCCAGCAATCAGCAAACTGATTGGAGTTCATTGACCTCCCAAAAGACAGTGCATTAACCAGTTACCTCTCTTGGTAAGTGCTGGAACCCTAGCTAAGGAGGCCCATGGGACTCTTAATATTTTATTTTATCTCTTAAAGTAATGAAATGCATTTATTTATGTAAAAAATAAAAGGAGTGAAAAAAGAACAGCCCAGGAAATGGTAACAAACAGCTCATGGACCGGCAGTGGTCCCTGGGCCACACTTTGAGTAGCTTGGATCTAGAGAACACGATATTACCTGCAAGCATCACAGGAGAAGTCTAAAAAACATTAGTACTGGAGGCAGCTGGAGTTGAACTGGGGACCTATTGCTTTGCAGTCAAATGCTCTACCAATATTGTTCAAGTCACTACTTATTGTATATAGTGTGTGCATAACTGTTGATATTTCTTAAAGGGCTATGGCCAGTGGTACTGTTTTAAGGAGGTTTGCATGTCCGAATTCTGAAAACATCCCAGATGATGTTAAAAATGAGATTTTAAATTGTCCTTTAGATAGAGATTTTGTTTTTCACTCCTCAGCTTCAGAGGTGATGAAAATGTGTAATGAAAGGAGTAAGCTGGTACATGGAATCTCTAAGATTTTTCAGCCAATGTTTTCCAATTTTTCCAAGGGATTCTCTAACTCCTTATCCAATTTTGGTAAGAAATGAAATAAACAGTCTCAACAAAATACAGGCAAACAGATGTTTAAGGAGAAATAGCAAGGGAATTCCAAGAAGAATTCTGGAAACTCACCAAATTAAGGACAGTCCAATAAGTCAGAATAACTATTTAAGAAACTTTGTTTTCCCCTTCCACCCAGGCACCCCATTTTGTCTTCCAGAAGTCTGAATCTCCACTTTTCTCGTTGGAAACAGATAGTTTCAGACAAATGGGTTCTGAAGATCAAAACTGACAAACCGCAAGTGGAGGAAACGAGTTGAGGTTGCAGGACAGTAGTAAATCCAAATAGCGTAAGTAGTTTAAAAATCCAAATACGTTTATTTTGGCACAATCACGTTAAACACACTAAGCGTTTTTCGTCCCAGCAGTGCCGGAACTTCATCAGACAAACAACTTCCTTTCCCATTGTTACCTTTATATAGGTTAACAGTTGTTTACAATTAATCATTTTAAAACGCCCATAACACATTAAGTTCTTAACACAGGCAATATGTTAAAAATAATAATAATAAACAATAAACAATAATAACATGGTATACTAACAAGTAGATTGATCCTATATGTCTTCTTTATACAGTAATAGATTGCAAATGACAAGTAAATAGTTGCGATGATGTGTACTGTATTTTACACCCGTAGCTAAGTACAGAGCCCGCTTTATGAAATAAGTATGTTTTTATACTGCTGTATTTAACATTTGTCTGGCAATACAGGTTTTAACCTATAATGTAAAATGTGTTAAAGAATAATGTTAAGAATGTAAGGTACCTAGTTATTAGTATATGTGTAGTACCATTCTAATTAAAAATAAACAAATATAGTTCGATTAAGTTTTCCCCTACCCAATTATTTTATAATCAATTAATAACCATAGTGTGTTTAATATATTCGATATGGTCAATCCATATAATTCCATTAAAATTAAATAAATCATAATATAGTATCTATAAATGTATAAATATACAAATGTAAAAATGTGTATATGGTTATTTTAATCCATAAAACTTAAAAATAACTTATTTATTTAGAAATATCTTATTTTATTTTATTTTGTAAAATTCATAACAACTTATTTTATGGGTGTTTTATTTAATGTCACAAATAATAATTATTGGTTGCACAAATACTCTATAAACCCAAAGTTGTGTAAACAAATTCCATGCTAGGTGTGTATAAGACTCATCTAAATAGACTTTTGATTTTAAGAATACAAGCTATAGAAAAAAATTCATTCAGGCCTGGATAACTACAGGCCATTAATCTTATTTTAAACTTATTTTAAATTGTAAACAACTGTTAACCTATATAAAGGTAACAATGGGAAAGGAAGTTGTTTGTCTGATGAAGTTCCGGCACTGCTGGGACGAAAAACGCTTAGTGTGTTTAACGTGATTGTGCCAAAATAAACGTATTTGGATTTTTAAACTACTTACGCTATTTGGATTTACTACTGTCCTGCAACCTCAACTCGTTTCCTCCACTTGCGGTTTGTCAGTTTTGCTTTTCTCAGTTGCTTTAGTCTTGGTTACTTGGGTTCTGAAGATCATTCATCAAGGTTACAGATGGTAGTGGGAGGAAACTCCTCCTTTCCAGAGAGTTCTTCCTCACCCTCCAGAGCAGAACTATTTTATTTCCACCTATCCTTAATTACATGCTGTTGTAGGGAATGATATAATTTGTTCCTGCTTCCCACATGAGAAAGGGGTTTAATTCAAGAATGTTTTTAGTGCCAAAGTAAGAAAGAAAATGCTTGAAGACCAGTTCTAGATCTTTCTTTCCTAAACCTGTTTGTGATTGTGCCCAAATTCAAAATTAGGTCACGTCACAAACTTTTACCTCATATTTCTCATTCACGTTTCCAGGTAACACTAGATTTAAAAGATGCTTATCCTCGCATCCATATTCATCTAGATTTCAGGTGTTTCTTAAGGTTTCTCTGTGTCTGGATCACAGTATCAGTTCCATGCCATACCCTTTGGTCTAGCCACTGCACCAAGAATATTCTGAAAGTGTCTAGCTCCATTTATAGCTTATTGTAGGTTAGAGGTATCCACATTTTCCATATTTAGATAACTTGCTTATCTTTGCAGAGACTTTTTCAGTGTCAGGAGTCTCTGTCTTGGGTGAGAGATGTCTTACACAAGCTGAGATTCCAAGAGAACATTCAGAAGTCTTTCTTGACTCCTTCTTACAGAATTTTGTTTCTGGGATGTCAGCTAGACACCACTGTTCAAAGAGCCTATTTTCCACAGGAAAAAAATAGATGTATATCTATATCTGTTTGTAGAGTTTTCCACTCAAATTTCAGACACTGTGAGGGAATACCTCAGGCGTTTGGGTCTTATGGCCTCCATGATTCACATGATACCCCTGGCAAGACTCCAGATGAGAAAGATACAGCAGCATCTGAAGTCTGTTTGGTCCCAGGGCCAACATCCTTTGTCTTTTCAAATCCCAGTACTGGGGTTTGTCAGGGGAGAAATCACTTTGTGCAGACAACAGATATCCCTAAATTCCAGTTTCCCCTTCTACTTCCATGTTCCAAAGCAGTCATTCATCACCGATGCCTTGGACTTTGCTTGGGGAACAATTTCAGGAAGGATAAAAGTACAAGGTGGGTGGGACATCGACAGATGCAAACATATGTAAATCCCTGATCAAAGCACTCAACTCTCTGAATCTGTCCCCAGGACCTCTTCAAGTTGTTACAGACAATGTCACAGTCATGTGGTACATCAGTAAGCAAGGGGGAGCCATGTCATACCCCTTTCGTAGGCTAGCCATGTTAGCTTGGGATATAGCTTCATAAGACATCCTCACTCTACAGGCATCCTACATTCCAACAAAATATAATTGTGTGGCAGACCCTCACGAATGGAAACTAGATCAGGAGGTCTTCCAGGATTTGATCAATCTGTGGGGAGCTCTTCAAGTAGACCTCTTTGCCTCCTGTCTGGTAAGATTATGCTGCAGGACTCCATGCAAGAAGACCTGAAGGATGCCTTTTCTTTTCCTTGGACAGGAGTGTTCCTGTTTGCTTTTCTACCCTTTCCACCAATATCCAGGGTACTTCTAACGATTCAGAAGGAATCTCCCAAGATCATTGTGGTGACTCCCTTATGGGCCAAGCAACTGTGGTTCTCCCTTTTTCTGGAAATGGCCAGTGGTAATTAACTCAAGCTTCCTTGCAGACTGAATCTACTCACACAAGAACAGGGGTGTTTATACACCACAATCCCAATCAATTTCAACTGACTGCCTGGATAAGAAAGGTCTTAATTCCCTTTAGGCACTTGCTTACTGAGAACCTGCAACAGAAGCTAATGGAGGCAAGAAAACCTGCTCCTAGAAAATCATGTAGTATCAAATGGAAAAGGTTTTCTAGTTCATATCAACAAAATAACCAGCACCTATTCAAGGCTAGATGTGCTCTGTTTTTACAATATATATGAGAGTTGCTATCCTATGGGCTTTCTTAGTTCTTTATCATAGTTCATTTATTGACCATTTCAGCATGTCTGCCCATGGAGCCTCCTCTTTCAATGCAGTGTCATGTCAAAATGTTTGTAAAAGGGGTTTTGCATAGGTTGCCTCCAAGATTACTGGTGACCCATCCTTAGAATCTTTATTTTGTGTTAGAGAAGCTAACAGTTGCTTCATTTCAATCAGCTGACTTGGCTGACTTAAGGTTCTTAACATGGAAAACAGTTTTAATGATTGCTCTGACTTCTGCAGGAAGAGTATCTGAGTTGCAAGCTCTTATGGTGAGTCAACCCTACTTCATTTTACACAGGGGCAAGGTTTCTTTGAGAACAAATCCTTCTTTTATGCCTAAAGTGGTATCAGTAATTTACTTTAAGCTAAACTATCCATCCTTCCATTTTCTTTCCTGAACCTAAAAAATGAGGGAGAAAGAGACTTCCAAGATGGATGCACTTTGATCAACAGCTTAATTTTAGCTTTTCCACTGTGAAAAAAAAAGAATTGAGAGATAAGGGGCAGTAACTCTGCTAGTTTTAGTAAATTCAGTTACTGATTAGTAAGTACACTGCCTGGATGCCAACAAAAAAGAATCGTAGAGAGCCTGAATAAAAGACAGCAAGAAAAGTAGAACTGAAAACTCTGACTGAGAATAATCCATTGGCTGTTCAGCAAAAAGCAGTGCAAGCTCCAGCTTTTGTGCAAGACATGGCTTTCAGTAATCTAGAGGAAAACATGTTAGAGTTAGAGAGGACAGAGCACACAGGGAAAACCTGAGATTTTCTGTTGTACCAGAGAAACTGGAAGGAACAGACTGTATCAATTTTATGAAAACAAAAATAAGTAAGTGGACTGATATTCCACAGTAGGATTTCTTAATTGAGAGGGCACACCACATGTATGCTCCAAACCTTGCCATCAGCAAGCAGTCAAGACCTGTATTAGTAAATATGCAATCCGTACCTCTCAACCTGAAAACATCAAAAATCTGGACAAAGACCCATGAAAATCGGAGTTACTGGCTACTGAGAGTTGTCTGCATATATCAACTGGACACAAGCTGATTTAAGTATACTTTTCTCTGCACTTATTTAAGATTTGAGTCAGTAAATATTGTGTGTCTTTGATTCAGTAAATATTGTGTCTCTGTCTCTCTGCAGTTAAGTTGCCTGAAATGTGTAAAAGTGTAGCCATCTGGGCTCATTGAAGGTTGTTAGACTGCTTTGAAATTCCTGTGTTAGTGTTAGTTAGCCTTGGGGTTACTAATAGCATTAAAATATGTGTTGGTTACATTTCTAGTAATCATTTTAGTTGGAGTTCCTGGCTACTGAGACATGTCTGCATATATCAACTGGACACACGCTTGATTTAAGTATACTTTTCTCTGCACTTATTTAAGATTTGAGTCAGTAAATATTGTGTTTCTGTCTCCCTGCACTTAAGTTGCCTGAAGTGTGAAAAAGTGTAGCCATTTGGGCTCATTGAAAGTTGTTAGACTGCTTTGAAATTCCTGTGTTAGTTAGCCTGGGGGTTTCTGATAGCATTAAAATCTGTGTTGGTTACATTTCTAGTAATCATTTTAATCTGACTTGCTGGCTACTGAGACTTGTCTGCATATATCAACTGGACACTAGCTGATTTAAGTATACTTTTCTCTGCACGTATTTAAGATTTGAGTCAGTAAATATTGTGTCTCTGTCTCTCTGCAGTTAAGTTGCCTGAAGTGTAAAAAAGTGTAGCCATCTGTGCTCATTGAAAGTTGTTAGACTGCTTTGAAATTCCTATGTTAGTGTTACTTAGCCTGGGGTTTTCTGATAGCATTAAAATCTGTGTCGGTTACATTTCTAGTAATCATTTTAATCAGAGTTGCTGGCTACTGAGACTTGTCTGCATATATCACTTGGACACAAGCTGATTAAAGTATACTTTTCTCTGCCCTTATTTAAGATTTGAGTCAGTAAATATTGTGTGTCTTTGATTCAGTAAATATTGTGTCTCTGTCTCTCTGCAGTTAAGTTTGCTTGAAGTGTGAAAAAGTATAGCCATTTGGGTCATTGAAAGTTGCTAGACTGCTTTGAAATTTCTGTGTTAGTGTTAGTTAGCCTGGGGTTTTCTGATAGCATTAAAATCTGTGTTGGTTACATTTCTAGTAATCATTTTAATCAGATTTGCTGGCTTCTGAGTCTAGTCTGCATATATCAACTGGACACAAGCTGATTTAAGTATACTTTTCTCTGCACTTATTTAAGATTTGAGTCAGTAAATATTGTGTGTCTTTGATTCAGTAAATGTTGTTTCTCTGTCTCTCTGCAGTTAAGTTGCCTGAAGTGTGAAAAAAGTGTAGCCATCTGGGCTCATTGAACGTTGTTAGACTGCTTTGAAATTCCTGTGTTAGTTAGCCTGGGGGTTACTGATAGCATTAAAATCTGTGTTGGTTACATTTCTAGTAATCATTTTAATCTGAGTTGCTGGCTACTGAGATTTGTCTCCATATATCAACTGGACACAATCTGATTTAAGTATACTTTTCTCTGCACTTATTTAAGATTTGAGTCAGTAAATATTGTGTGTCTTTGATTCATTAAATATTGTGTGAGTCTCTCTGCAGTTAAGTTGCCTGAAGTGTGAAAAAGTGTAGCCATCTGGGCTCATTGAAAGTTGTTAGACTGCTTTGAAATTTGTGTGTTAGTTAGCCTGGGGGTTTCTGATAGCATTAAAATCTGTGTTGGATACATTTCTAGTAATCATTTTAATCGGAGTTGCTGGCTACTGAGACTTGTCTGCATATATCAATTGGACACAAGCTGATTTAAGTATACTTTTCTCTGCACTTATTTAAGATTTGAGTCAGTAAATATTGTGTGTCTTTGATTCAGTAAATATTGTGTCTCTGTCTCTCTGCAGTTAAGTTGCCTGAAGTGTGAAAAAGTGTAGCCATCTGGGCTGATTGAAAGTTTTTAGACTGCTATGAAATTCCTGTGCTAGTGTTATTTGCCTGGGGGGTTTCTGATAGCATTATAATTGGTGTTGGTTACATTTTTAGTAATTATTTTAATTAGAGTTGCTGGCTACTGAGACTTGTCTGCATACATCAACTGGACACAAGCTGATTTAAGTATACTTTTCCCTGCACTTATTTAAGATTTGAGTCAGTAAATACTGTGTGTCTTTGATTCAATAAATTTTGTGTCTCTGCCTCTCTGCAGTTAAGTTGCCTGTAGTGTGAAAAAGTGTAGCCATATGGGCTCATTGAAAGTTGTTAGACTGCCTTGAAATTCCTGTGTTATTGTTAGTTGGCCTGGGGATTTCTGATAGCATTAAAATCTGTGTTGGTTACATTTCTAGTAATCATTTTAACCGGAGTTGCTGGCTACTGAGACTTGTCTGCATATATCAACTGGACACAAGCTGATTTAAGTATACTTTTCTCTGCACTTATTTAAGATTTGAGTGAGTAAATATTGTGTGTCTTTGATTAAGTAAATATTTTGTCTCTGTCTTTCTCCAGTTAAGTTGCCTAAAGTGTGAAAAAGTGTAGCCATCGGGGCTCATTGAAAGTTGTTAGACTGCTTTGAAATTCCTGTGTTAGTTAGCCTGGGGGTATCTAATAGCATTAAAATCTGTGTTGGTTACATTTTTAGTAAACATTTTAATCGGAGTTGCTGGCTACTGAGACTTGTCTGCATATATCAACTGGACACAAGCTGATTTAAGTATACTTTTCCCTGCACTTATTTAAGATTTGAGTCAGTAAATATTGTGTGTCTTTGATTCAGTAAATATTGTGTCTCTGTCTCTCTGCAGTTAAGTTTGCCTGAAGTGCGAAAAAAGTGTAGCCATCTGCTCTCTTTGAAAGTAGTTAGACTGCTTTGAAATTCCTGTGTTAGTGTTACTTAGCCTGGGGTTTTCTGATAGCATTAAAATCTGTGTTGGTTAAATTTCTAGTAATCATTTTAATCGGAGTTGCTGGTCACTGAGACTTGTCTGCATATATCAACTGGACACAAGCTGATCTAAGTATACTTTTCTGTGCACTTATTTATGATTTGAGTCAGTAAATATTGTGCGTCTTTGATTCAGTAAATATTGTGTCTCTGTCTATCTACAGTTAATTTGCCTAAAGTGTGAAAAGTGTAGCCATTTGGGCTCATTGAAAGTTGTTAGACTGCCTTGAAATTCCTGTGTTAGTGTTAGTTAGGCTGGGGATTTCTGATAGCATTAAAATCTGCTTTGGTTACATTTCTAGTAGTTATTTTAATCGGAGCTGCTGGCTACTGAGACTTGTCTGCATATATCAACTGGACACAAGCTGATTTAAGTATACTTTTCTCTGCTCCTATTTAAGATTTGAGTCAGTAAATATTGTGTGTCTTTGATTCAGTAAATATTTTGTCTCTGTCTCCCTGCAGTTAAGTTGCCTGAAGTGTGAAAAAGTGTAGCCATCTGGGCTCAATGAAAGTTGTTAGACTGCCTTGAAATTCCTGTGTTAGTGTTGCCTGGGGGTTTCTGATAGGATTAAAATCTGTGTTGGTTAGATTTCTAGTAATTATTTTAATCGGAGTTGCTGGCTACTGAGACTTGTCTGCATATATCAACTGGACAGAAGCTGATTTAAGTATACTTTTCTCTGCACTTATTTAAAATTGTAGCCAGTAAATATTGTGTGTCTTTGATTCAGTAAATATTGTGTCTGTCTCTCTGCAGTTAAGTTGCCTGAAGTGCGAAAAAGTGTAGCCATCTGGGCTCATTGAAAGTTCTTAGACTGCTTTGAAATTCCTGTGTTAGTGTTAGTTAGCCTGGGGTTTCTGATAGCATTAAAATCTGTGCTGGTTACATTTTTAGTAATCATTTTAATCGGAGTTACTGGCTACTGAGACTTGTCTGCATATATCAACTGGACAGAAGCTGATTTATGTATACTTTTGTCTGCACTTATTTAAGATTTGAGTCAGTAAATATTGTGTGTCTTTGATTCAGTGAATAGTGTGTCTCTGTCTATCTTCAGTTAATTTGCCTAAAGTGTGAAAAAGTGTAGCCATCTGGGCTCATTGAAAGTTGTTAGACTGCCTTGAAATTCCTGTGTTAGTGTTAGTTAGCCTGGGGGTTTCTGATAGCATTAAAATCTGTGTTGGTTACATTTCTAGTAATCATTTTAATCGGAGTTGCTGGCTATTGAGACTTGTCTGCATATATCAACTGGACACAAGCTGATTTAAGTATACTTTTTTCTGCACTTATGTAAGATTTGAGTTAGTAAATATTGTGTGTCTTTGATTCAGTAAATATTTTGTCTCTGTCTTTCTCCAGTTAAGTTGCCTAAAGTGTGAAAAAGTGTAGCCATCTGGGCTCATTGAAAGTTGTTAGACTGCTTTGAAATTCCTGTGTTAGTTAGCCTGGGTGTTTCTCATAGCATTAAAATCTGTGTTAGTTACATTTTTAGTAATCATTTTAATCGGAGTTGCTGGCTACTGAGACTTGTCTGCATATATCAACTGGACACAAGCTGATTTAAGTATACTTTTCTCTGCACTTATTTAGGATTGAGTCAGTAAATGTGTGTCTTTGATTCAGTAAATATTGTGACTCTATCTACAGTTAATTTGCGTAAAGTGTGAAAAGTGTAGCCATGTGGGCTCATTGAAAGTTATTAGACTGCTTTGAAACTCCTGTGTTAGTGTTAGTTAGCCTGGGGTTTTCTGATAGCATTAAAATCTGTGTTTGTTACATTTCTAGTAATCATTTTAATCGGAGTTGCTGGCTATTGAGACTTGTCTGCATATATCAACTGGACACAAGTTGATTTAAGTATACTTTTCCCTGCACTTATTTAAGATTTGAGTTAGTAAATACTGTGTGTCTTTGATTCAGTAAATATTGTGTCTCTGTCTCTTTGCAGTTAAGTTGCCTGTAGTGTGAAAAAGTGTAGCCATCTGGGCTCATCAAAAGTTGTTAGACTGCCTTGAAATTCCTGTGTCAGTGTTAGTTAGCCTGGGGATTTCTGATAGCATTAAAATCTGCGTTGGTTACATTTCTAGTAATCATTTTAATCGGAGTTGCTGGCTACTGAGACTTGTCTGAATATATCAACTGGACACAAGCTGATTTAAGTATACTTTTCTCTGCACTTATTTAAGATTTGAGTCATTAAATATTGTGTGTCTTTGATTCAGTAAATATTTTTTCTCTGTCTGTCTGCCATTAAGTTGCCTGAAGTGTGAAAAAGTGTAGCCATCTGGGCTCATTGAAAGTTGTTAGTCTGCTTTGAAATTCCTGTGTAAGTTAGCTTGGGGGTTTCTGATAGCATTAAAATCTGTGTTGGTTACATTTCTAGTAATCATTTTAATCGAAGTTGATGGCTACTGAGACTTGTCTGCATATATCAACTGGACACAAGCTTGCTTTAAGTATACTTTTCTCTGCACTTATTTAAAATTTGAGTCAGTAAATATTGTGTGTCTTTGATTCAGTAAATATTGTGTCTCTGTCTCTCTGCAGTTAAGTTGCCTGAAGTGTGAAAAAGTGTTGCCATCTGGGCTCATTGAAAGTTGTTAGACTGCTTTGAAATTCCTGTGTTAATGTTAGTTAGCCTGGGGGTTTCTGATAGCATTAAAATCTGTGTTGGTTACATTTCTAGTATTCGTTTTAATCAGAGTTGCTGGCTGCTGAGACTTGTCTGCATATATCAACTGGACACAAGCTGATTTAAGTATACGTTTCTCTGCAATTATGTAAGATTTGAGTCAGTAAAATTTGTGTGTCTTTGATTCAGTAAATATTGTGTCTCTGTCTCTCTGCAATTAAGTTGCCTGAATTGTGAAAAAGTGTAGCCATCTGGGCTCATTGAAAGTTGTTAGACTGCTTTGAAATTCCTGTGTTAGTTAGCCTGGGGGTTTCTGTTAGCATTAAAATCTGTGTTGGTTACATTTCTAGTAATCATTTTAATTGGAGTTGCTGGCTATTGAGACTTGTCTGCATATATCAACTGGACACAAGCTGATTAAAGTATACTTTTCTCTGCACTTATTTAAGATTTGAGTCAGTAAATATTGTGTCTCTGTCTCTCTGCAGTTAAGTTGCCTTTAGTGCGAAAAAGTGTGGCCATCTGGGCTCATTGAAAGTTGTTAGACTGCTTTGAAATTCCTGTGTTAGTGTTAGTTAGCCTGGGTGTTTCTAATAGCATTAAAATCTGTGTTGGTTACATTTCTAGTAATCATTTTAATCGGAGTTGTTGGGTACTGAGACTTGTCTGCTTATATCAACTGAACACAAGCTGATTTAAGTATACTTTTCTCTGCACTTATTGAAAATTTGAGTCTGTAAATGTTTGCCTTTGATTCAGTAAATATTGGGTTTCTTTCTGAAATCAGTACGCCTTGTTTGTTGTAGCATAGACTAGATTCAGGCCGGCTGGATCTAGCTTTGTTTGTATAACTTGCGCTGATCCAGGCCGTCTTTTTTGGAGAAGGTTTGTCTGTACCCTAGTGGCAGGACTGTGCATTTAGAACTTGTCTGATTGACGACTGATGGAACAGGGCTTAGTTTTGAGCTTTTTAACTGGTTGATTGGGTAAAGTGTTGTATCTGCTCTATTTTCTGAAAAAAAAACAAAAAACAAACAAATATACTTGTTTCCCGCCTTTCTGAACTAGTATAGTCCAGTTTTGAGGTTATTGCTGAATCCAGGGCTGTGTTACAAGTTTCTGTGTTGCCCATACCTTACTTGGATAGAAGGAAGTTTCTCTGCTCACCTGTGAGAGAGGAGAGCTTTGAGCAGCCTATCTTTCCCTGGAGGAATGGTTTCAGCCCAGAAGTTAGTAGTTTATTGGCCATTTTGGGCTAATTTTGATTCTATCTGCTCTATTTTCTGAAAAAAAAAAAAAAAAAAAAATACTTGTTCCCCGCCTTTCTAAACTAGTGTAGTCCAGTTTTCAGGTTATTGCTGAATTCAGGGCTGTGTTGCAATTTTCTTTGTTGCCCATACCGTACTTGGATAGAAGGAAGTTTCTCTGTTCACCTGTGAGAGAGGGGAGCTTTGAGCAGTCTATCTGTCCCTGGAGGAGTGGTTTCAGCCCAGAAGTTAGTAGTTTATTGGCCATTTTGGGTTAATTTCTATCTCTTTCACTTCCCTGCTATAAAAACCGCATTTGCACAGTTTTTGCATTTGTATTCCGCTCAGCAAGTGCCTTCCAGGTGTTCTGCAGAGTCTACAGCAGCAGAGAGACAAAAGAGTGACTTTGGAGTGATTAAGTATCATTTTTCTGCTTTTCTTGCTGTCTTAACTAATTCCGCCTAAACGCCAGTTTTTTTAATGAATCTGTGATTTAAAAAGTTTGTTATTGCTACATATTGTACTTATTTGCTGCCTGCACTTGAATTGTCATTTTTGTGTTTAAATAATCTGTTTAACTGTTGTAGGCTACACACTAAAGTGTTATAGCCTTTTCTGTGCATTTAAAGTGTTGTTTTGATTTTATCTACTCTATTTTCTGAAAAAAAAACAATAACAAATATACTTGTTACACGCCTTTCTGAACTAGTATAGTCCAGTTTTCAGGTTATTGCTGAATTCAGGGCTGAGTTACAAGTTTCTGTGTTGCCCATATCTGTACTTGGATAGAAGGAAGTTTCTATGTTCACCTGTGAGAGAGGGGAGCTTTGAGCAGCCTATCTGCCCCTGGAGGAGTGGTTTCAGTCCAGAAGTTAGTAGTTTATTGGCCATTTTGGGCTAATTTTGATTGTATCTGCTGTATTTTCTGAAAAAAAAAAAAACAAATAAAAATATACTTTTTCACGCCTTTCTGAACTAATATAGTCCAGTTTTCAAGTTATTGCTGAATCCAGGGCTGTGTTACACGTTTCTGTGTTGCCCATACCTTACTTGGATAGAAGGAAGTTTCTCTGTTCACCTGTGAGAGAGGGGAGCTTTGAGCAGCCTATCTGTCCCTGGAGGAGTGGTTTCAGCCCAGAAGTTAGTAGCTTATTGAACATTTTGGGCTAATTTTGATTGTATCTGCTCTATTTTCTGGAAAAAAAAACAATATATACTTTTTCACGCCTTTCTGAACTAGTATAGTCCAGTTTTCAGGTTCTTGCTGAATCCAGGGCTGTGTTACAAGTTTATGTGTTGCCCATAGCTTACTTGGATAGAAGGACGTTTCTCTGTTCACCTGTGAGAGAGGGGAGCTTTGAGCAGCCTATCTGTCCCTGGAGGAGTAGTTTCAGCCCAGACGTTAGTAGTTTATCGGCCATTTTGGGCTAATTTCTATCTCTTTCACTTCCCTGCTATAAAACCTGCATTTTTGCAGTTTTGGTCACTGGGCAGTGCCTTTTAGCTAGAATTAAACTATTCTTGGCTCCACGAAGTCTACTCTTAATTTTTCCCTTGGAACTTGACAAGCCTTCAACTTTAGCACTCAAACCATTCATTTCACAGTCAAGCACTTGTTTAAAACTCATAGCAAGCACTAATTAACCCTAGCACTAGACCCCCCCTATACTGTCCAGAAGGACAATGCACTCTATTCGTCCCCACCAGCCAATCAGAAAAACAGCTTACTCTACCTATTCAGGCATGTCCAAAGGGCAGTTTCCGGTGTTCTCTCCAGTCCAACTGGTGAATCTGGGCATTTTGAGGCAATGTTACAAATGCCTCATGTACACAGACAACCCTCTCCTCCTACCACCAAACACTAATATATGCAAGAGATGCAATTATACAGCCAAACTGGAGGCAAATTTCTCTCAACCTAAGACTGGAACTGACAGTCAAGAGGAGAAGGGTAATACTTGCAACACACCACCAGTCTCACATAGACCTAATGAACCAACACCGGCAAATAACACACATGAATACATGAAAACATACTTAGAGGCTCTAAATAAAAATCTGCAAAAGCAACAGTGACCTCCAAAGCAGACATCCAAGCAACCTCCACACCCCATCACCAACCATATGACACATACGTCACATAATCAATGTGCCATGCAATCACAGCCCTTAACGCAAAATAACATACCCATCACACTAGTAATAGGCGACTCTATAGTCAGGCACACTGATGTCCCACTAACTAGGCTGGACAAGGAGAAGGTTACAGTTAGCTGCCTGTCGGGTGCCAGGATCCGCCACATAACACAAGCACACAGGTCAGTCCAGAACAAATACAAATACAACTCTGTCATTATCCATGTTGGTGTGAATGACCTGAGAAGTACCTCCCTGGACTACATGAAAAGAGACATGGAAGAGCGCTCTGATCATGTAGCCCAGGCCGGTATGACCCTAACCCTGAGTAGCATCCTGCCCTCACCAAGAATGATGCCACAGTATTAAGAAAAAAATGATCAACTTCAACAATTTGCTAATTTTCTGGTGTCATTCAGAGGGGATCCAGTATCTGTCCGCCTGGGATGACATGCTCGACAAGCCACGTTGCTTCGCAAGAGATGGCTTGCACCTGTCACCCTTAGGCTTTCGAATACTGGCCAAGGCTCTTGCCGCCCTCATAGTGCCTTTTTTAGGCAAGGCTCAAAAGACAAACCCACCACCATAAATAGCACAAGTAACCAAAAACTGAGGGTAATGCTACTCAATGCCAGAAGTCTAAACCTCAAAATGCACGCACTCGAGGCACTCCTCAGTATAGAGAACATCAAAATCTGTGCAGTAATAGAAACCTGGTTTAAGGCTCCTGAGAACACCCCAGCACTATTAGGCTATAACTCATACCATACATTTCGGCCACAGCACCAGGACCGAAACACAGAAGGCGGGGGTGTATCCATATTCATCAAGGATACCCACACTTCCAGATAAGTGGCACAGCACAATGCATCAGAGATCATCCATGTGCAACTAACAACGGGCAAAACTGCAATCCAACAAATCACTCACCATGGCCCAGGACCCCAATTCCGCATTTCTAGAGACACTGGAAAATATGAAGGTCCTACCAAACACCCTTATACTGGGTGATTTCAATTACCCAAACATAAACTGGGAGAATTACTCAAGTACTAACTCCCTTGCCCAATGCTTCCTAGAATTTATAAACTCAAACGCCCTGGATCAACTGGTCAACACCCTCACCAGAGGGAACAACATATTGGACCTGGTCATCACCAACATGGGCGACCGGTGTTCCACACTGGAGGTCAACCCCTCGCTGGTTAGATCAGACCATAGACTAATCACTCTGGATATCCACATTCCGCCCCCACCCCCAATCAAGGAAACTTCACGTTACTTAAGACCGAGGTGGAAAGGTTCACACCCTCCATGCTAAAGGACAATGCTGTCCAAGCTGCTGAAACCTTTACAAAGGCACTCTATGAGCATCTGCAGGAATGCATGGATTGTGCTATCCCAAGTAAAACCAAGACTCGCTCCTCCAAGAAAAGGAAACCAGTCTGGTGGACCCGTGCCATAAACAAGCTATAGAACAGAAGGAGGAAACTAGGACAGAAAAGAGTAAAATCCCAAGAAGGAAAGACATCCCTGATCAGTATTAGCAAGAAGCTACAATCCCTCATTAAATCATCCAAGGCTAGTTTCAAAAGAAAAATTGCCAATGACGCCAAAGATAACCACAAAGCGTTCTTTAGCTATGTCAAGAACCTAAGTGGAAACTCTCAGATCTGCTCTAAGTTAGTGCAGAATGGCACAAAATACACTGAACC
This sequence comes from Protopterus annectens, assembly GCF_019279795.1. Lineage (NCBI taxonomy): Eukaryota > Metazoa > Chordata > Ceratodontiformes > Protopteridae > Protopterus > Protopterus annectens. The sequence goes on along the minus strand of NC_056733.1, from coordinate 339,575,848 downwards.
GACTGATATTGCCAATATTCTGGCAGACAGGTTTAGTGCAAACTTCACCCCCCTCTCACCCCCTAAAGGGCTCATAACCATACCAGAAGAATGTAGGGCCCCGTCAATCACCGACACACAGGTTAAAACAGCCCTATCCAAAGCCAAAAACACAGCTTCAATGGGACCAGACGGTGTCCCAGGCTGTGTCTTACAAGAGCTCCAAAATGAACTAACCCCTCACCTAAACACACTGTTCAAACTCAGCCTCTCTACAGGCTACATACCCACAGAGTGGCACACAGCAACAGTTATCCCGCTCCACAAAGGTGGAGCCAGAATGGACCCTGGGAACTATCACCCTATAAGCCTGACTAGCCTGGTCTGCAAGGCTATGGAACGCATCATCATGGAACTCATTAACAGAGACATTGGGAACCTTCAAACCTTGGACCATACCCAGTTTGGCTTTGTTAAGGGCAGATCATGCCTCCTAAACCTGGTGGACTTCTTTGAGATGGTTACCAAGGCATTCTAGTGTTATAGACAAGCTCACCAGCTTGAACATAAACCCCTACGTCACGAGATGGTTGGCCAACTGGCTCATGGATAGAACCCACATGGTGAGAGTTGCAGGCTCTACGTCCGACCCTAAACCGGTTACAAGTGGCGTCCCCCAGGGCTCAGTCCTAGGACCCCTCCTGTTTGGTATATACTTCTCAGAGGTACAGGCAAGCATAGGAGGACTATGGCTGACAAGTTCGCAGACGACTGCAAACTAGGGGCCATAATTGATTCTCCGGCTGATACAGACACCCACCAGATGGGTCTCACTGAGACGGATACCTGGTGTCAAAATCATGAACTCAAGCTAAATGCCAAAAAGTGCATAGTCATCCCCTTTGGAAAAAACAAAGTACCCGCAAACTACCACATAGGTGGTAGTCCCCTAAAATACAGAAAATGTAATAAAGGATCTGGGGACCCAAGTAGATAGCAATCTCTCCTTTGATAATCATATTGCCAAGGAGGTTAGAAAATCCTTCTATGTGGCCCACCTAATCACAAAAGGGTTCGCATCTAAAACAAAAGAGGTTATTGTGCCTCTCTACTCATCACTCATTAGACCCATCATAGAATACAATGCCCATTTGGGATGTACCTTACAAGACACCTGCAACAGCTGGAAAGACCACAAAAGTACCTCACCAAGAAGATTACTGGCCTCAAACAGATGCCCTATGCAGCCCAACTCAAGAAACTCCAGCTGTACTCGGCTGCATATCGCTTACTCAAAGGTGATCTCTGCCTGACATACAAGGCCATGTCCAACCCAGAACTGATGGACATGCTCCACCTAAAAAAAAAAAAAAAAAAAAACAAATCCCGGAGAGTCACACGCTCTAGGGATATAAACCTCACCACAACGATAAATAGGACATGCTGGAGGGATAGATTCGTATCCCAGAGACTCCCCATGCTTTGGAACAGGATTCCAATATACATCAGGCAGAGCCCCTCACAAGCACTCTTCAAGAGAAACCTTGACGGGTGGATTGGAAACAGAAAATTTACCCCGGGGATCACTGCAGTGGCTCTGCTGGACAGTGGCGCAGGGAACTAATGGCTCTGCTGGACACTGGCACAGGGAACTAATCTAAGGGGGTGGCAAAAGCCAAGACATTCTGGCTAGGCTTATAAATGCCCTTGGGCAGATAGCCTAGTACTTACCTATGAACCTATGAACTGGCCAAAAATCATGATGCTGATTCATTTAAAATTTGCATACAGAATCATGTAACCCCACCCACTCTAATAGAATTGTGGGATACCAACATGACGATTGAAGTCACTAAATAATAATAAATAATGGCAAGAGATAAAAAAAAAAAAAAAAAAATAGAACTGAGATGTGTGACCTCCAGCAGTAATTAATATTAAGGACATGTCTGCCAGTGTCCTAAAGGGCACGTGCAACATGAGCGAGGAATGCTTCCAGAAGCATGGTTGATAAAACATTTGCATGTCTCTTGCTAATTTATTCAACAAACTTCAACATCCAAAATGTAATCCATTATCCAAATACAGCTATCTTTCAACAAGTGCATAACAGCACAGATGAGCTAACTTTAAATTCAGAGTTTACCAGGTTGGCTAACAATAAAGAGTCTCCACTGCAGTCAGTTTTATCCAGGACTTTCTTCACAGAAACAAATGCATGAACTTTCTACCACAACCACAATATCTGGTAAAGAGAAGAGATGCAGGTGTACTCTTTGAAGGGATCAGCAGATAACTGAGAAAAAGATTAGAACTTGATGCAGCAGTATACAATCTCACTCTATATATATCCTCCTATACTGCTGTTACACCTATGTGATTACTGCATGGTCAATCGTACAAGGTCAAAAAGATCAAAAATGTGTTGGTATGGAATATGCAGCAACAGCAGCTAATTCCCCAAGTCTACCAAACTAAGCTAAGCTACTGACAATGACCCCACATGCAAGTATAAAACCACCTCAACCAAAAATGCCAACTCGGTTATTTCCCCTTCAGGGGCATAGCAAGTTCAGCAGGAGTCAAAACACCTCTTTCCAGTGTGCAAACGCTAGGACAGCCTCAGTATTTAACACAGATGACACCCAGTATCTTCAGCCACCCAAAGGGAAAATATTTTAAACTGTTTAACAAGCAGTACTTCTCACCTGAAGTGTTTTCTTCTCAAATGTAACAGAACAAAAGGAAGTCCTAGAATTCCACCATGAATAAGTCTATAGCAAAAGTACTATCAGACCAAAATTCTCCAAGTAAAAGGACTCACACTAGGCAACATTAAACGAAGCATCCCACACACTTTTGGCAATAAGAGCCTCTGTTCGCATTCACTTCAGTTTTGCACTTAGCATGCACTGCTTTCCCGGGCCTTAAAGGAAGCCCACACAAGCATTTAGAACAGTATCCCAGCACCGTTGTCCATCTCCACCACTGTCCTTCACCATCACCCACTTTCAGTGCTGCCCACAAGTTCTTGTATGTCTCAATGCATTATATCAGTCATGCAACGGCAGTAAAAAAAAAAAAAAAATCGATCATGCCCAATCCAATGTCCATCTGGACTTTTACTAAACACTATGGTGCATATGACAGTTGTGTGAATGTGTTGGTGTGGGTTACATTTCTGAGAGGCCAAAAATTTGGCGGTAATGGCATACAGAGAAAAATGCAAATAAAATAAAACTGTCACAACACACCCTTCCAAGTGTGTTTACTTCTGGGGAAAACACACACGCCCATGCACACATGCAAAATGCCAAATTTCTAAGCAGAAGAGCAGAATTTTCTCCACACCCTTTTGACTCCTACTGTTTGAGTCCTCAACAGAAAATTCATCAGGTACATTTAATCTAATATTATATGCGTCAAAATAATTACTCTGGTCATAATGGCAAACGGCCATCACAACTGCTTTGAAGGAACAGCATACAGCACTGTGCAGGGCACGGTTCAGCTCTTTAATGTAATGTATCCTAGTTATTGCATTGCAGAAAAGGCTTTAGTTGTGTCTCATGAATTTGCTGGCTCCCTGATCTTCCTTGCAGTAAGTCAACAAGTTTTGTTGAAAAAAAAAAAAAAAAGGCTTTGAAATGCAAGCGGACTGCTTTATGGAGTGGTTTCATGTTCAAGTCGAGGAGCAGATACTCAAACCACTGTATCCACTGCAGACTCCCTTAACTGTTTTGTGTTTGCTCTGTTTCAGTTGCAAGCACTTGTCTAAATGTGACATTGTCAAAATTAAATTAAAAATATCAAAATTAAATGCCCTGATTTACAGTTTTACCATGCAGTATATTTGCAAAGGTGGGGAAATTTGAATTTCAGTTATGGTAAACTAACAGTTTCATTATTAGTTTTGCTTGGAGTTCCCTGTTATGGAAGGGGGGATCCAGCAGTTAATGTACACAGTGAAAGTTTTAGTGAGGTGAATGTACAGGCCACAAATCCTCTGCATTTCATTAAGTTATCTAGATATGGCACTAACAACTTAATGAGTGATGACATAATTAGATATTTACTTAAGTGAATTGTGAGCACATTAAAAATTATACTTTTCTATATGTATATATGCATGTGTACACATTTTTTATTACCCTTTTTATCCAGTTCAGGGTCGCTGATGGACTGAACCATGAATTTAGGATACCAGTTTGTCAGGGGTATGCCAGACAAATCCTGATCCTATCTTCCAGTGTCGACATTCAAGTTTAACATTAACTAATGCTGTCTTTCCTTACTTATCATACACACAGTGCCATCTGTGTGCTCAAGATCTTCTGGCTGCATAATACTTGTTATGCTGGGTACCTGAAAAGTCAAGTGATTAAGTTAGATGATAAAGGTCTGTGCTTAGAATATAAGGAATACATCTAAGTTAAAAGAGTGGAGTACTAAGCATTCGGTATGAACAATAACCTACTCATCTGAATCTTGTAAGTAGAATGTGAATTGTGACTTTTTCCACTGTCTAGTTCAGAGCTTTCCACTTTCTGTTATTTGCAGATTATATAGGTAAAATGATTTGTCCAACATGGGCTGAGCACTTCTTCCCATTCTCCCACTTGTCCTCAGACACTGTCACATAACAGGGTTGGGCTTCTTCAGTAGAAGTAAAAGCTTGATGTGGAAGCATCTGCAAGATGGCTGCTTATATGTTCAGTGTGTCTTCATGTGCTATGCTGAACTTTTAAGTTCTAAGTACTTTTGCTTGCAGATCTGACATGGTATTAGAAAAAAGTGACTTTAGGTATATCATAAAACATGGTGAGAGACGCTGTATGATGATTACAGTCAAATCTAAATGCTGCTGCCTAAAAAACGAAAGCAGCAGTTGCACTGTTTTCCTGGTCTGTTGTGAAATCAGAGATCACACATTGATAACACTGCAGTATAACCTTGTTGTGCAGGATGGCATCACACGAGCATAAAAAATGGAATTAAAAATAAAAGCGAAATTGGGATTTAAAGGGGCCACTCAGGAATTCGTGACATCCTATTATTTTGAACCAAAAAATGATAAATACTGAGGAATTTGGTATGGTTGAAAGGTCTGATGGAATCATATAAGCAGAAAGTATTGATCCTCACAAAACTGTGGCAGAAGGGCAAAACTTTAAAAATTGGAGACAAAAGAGTGTTTGAGGAAAGTGGTTATTCACTGTCCACCAGGCAGAAGAGAAGCAAATGTATCCCAACAGTCAAGGAATGTTGTAAGGAAAGTGTGAGAATCAAGCTGTTGTATCCGCCTGCCTTCAGAATATTTTTCTTGGAACATCAAAGTCATTTTTTGACGCAGAACCAGCTAAGGAGGAAATATAAAAGTTTGTTCAACAAAAACTGAGCTAACGAACAGAAGGAGCCTCTCATTCTTCTTATAATAAAGCTCATAAAGAGTCTTTACCAGTAAAACCTTTTCAAGTGTCCCAAAGGAAAATGCATGAGAGACAGAAAGAAAGCACAGGAGTTGACTAGAAGAATTGGTTGTTCTTTTGAATGGAGCCGAGGTCTGGGGTTGTGAGATGGAGGTGAACAAGAAGACAAGCAACACACTAAAATTAGAGAATAATTGTGCGATTATAAAGCATCAGTAACATTGGTGAAATGTGGTGGTGGTGGCAATGTGGTGGTCAAAAGAGAGGTTGCTGCCAACTTGTGTTCCCAGATCTCTTATAACGCCTTCTGTGTTTAGTTGACTACCATCAATGTGGTAATTTATGGGAACTGGGTTTTTCCCAAAGGGGATGATGACACATTTTTTGGCATTGAGCTTAAGCCACGGTTCTGACACCAGTCATTGGTCTCAGTGAGGCCTTTCTGTAGGATGTCAACATCACTCGAGGAATTAATAATAGCTCCCAACTTGCAATTATCTGCAAACTTTGTCAGCCAGAGTCCCTTTGTCTTGGCCTGGACTTCTGAGAAGTAGATACCAAACATTAGAGGACCCAGGACTGAACCCTGTGGGACTCCACTCATGACTGGTCTGCAGTCTGACTTGGAGTCAGCTACTTTCACACTGTGGGTTCTATCTGTGAGCCAGTTTGCAACCCACCTAGTGATATAGGGGTTGATGCCTAGCTTAGTGAGTTTTTCCTGTGATTCCTGAGTGGGGAATGGTATCAAACGCTTTGGCCAGATCAAGGTAGGCTGTATGAACCACCTTGCTTTCATCCACAGCTCTGGTGACTGACTCAAAGAAGTTGACCAGGTTGAGCAGGCATGATCTACCCTTCACAAAACCAAACTGTGTGGGATCCAGAGTTTGGAGATTCCCTATATCCTTGTTTATTAGGTCCATGATGATTTGTTCATTAGCTTTGCATATCAGACTCATCAGGCTAATGGGGGCGATAGTTCCCAGGGTCTGTAGTCGCTCCTCCTTTGTGGAGAGGGATGACTGTAGCAGTGCACCATTCGGTAGGTACAACGCTTGAGGTGAGGCTGTGATTGAACAGGGCACACAGGTGAGATGCAGGTTCACTCTGTAGTTCATGTAGAAAACAGCCAGGGATATTGTCATGTCCCATAGAAGCTGTATTTTTAGCCTTGGACACTGCTGTTTAATCTGTGCAGCAGTTGGGTGCCTGGCAATCTACTGGTATTGTGGCTGGTCCCTGGGGGGGGGTAAAGTTGGCCCTGAACCTGTCGGCCTTGTGGTTGTCTTTACTATCTGCTGCAGTTCTGTTTTCATAGCTAGCTTTAGAGGATTTGATGAGGAATCTCAACTTTTTTGAGGCTGATAAGGGAGTTTTTCCAGTCTTGGGACTTCACCTTATTCCACATCAGTTTCCTCCTTCTGTTGTAGAGTTTGTTTATGGCAGGGGACCATCAGATTAACTTCCTTTTTTTGGAGGAGAGTGTCTTGGTTCTATTGGATATGGCAAGATCCATGCTTTTGTGTACGTGTTTGTACAGTGCATTGGTGTATGATTCGGTGGTCATGCAACTGATCTCCATTTGCATGGGTGCCATGAAGTTAGCCACCTCTATTTTTTAGGAGCCCAAAGTTAGCTTTGAAGAAGTTTTTCATGGTGGTTACTTTTGCGGGGGGTGGGATGTGGATTTCCAAGGTGATTAGTTTGTGGTCGGATCTAACCAGGGAGGAGTTGACTATTGGTGTAGAGAAACGGTCGCCTATATTAGTAATGACCAGGTCAAGGATGATGCTACCTCTAGTGGGGTAAAAACGAGCTGGTCCAGGGCATTGGAATTAATGAATTCCAGGAAACGTTGGGCAAGTGTATTGGTACATGAATAGGTTTCCCAGTTAATGGAGGAGTAGTTGAAGTCGCCCAGTATGAGAGTGTTAGATTGGACCCTAATATTCTACAGGGTGCTTAGGAACATGGAGTATGAGTCTTGGGACATGGTTGGGGATCTATAGCAGGCTATGACCTGAATCGCTGTCTTACCCAATGTTAGCTGCACCTGAAGTATCTCAGATGTGTTATGTTGGGTTAACAGTCTAGAGGTGTGCGCATTCTTTATGAATATGGAAACACCACCGCCTTTGGAGCTTCGGTCCAAGTTCTGGGGCCGATAGGTGTGGAATGCGTTATAGCCTGGTAGTGCAGGGGTGCTTTCTGCTGCCTTGAACCAGTTCTCTCTTATGGCACAAATGTCGATGTTCTCCATTTTAAGGAGTGCTTCGAGCAAGTGCATTTTGAGATTTAGACTGCTAGCGTTGAGCAGCATGACCCTCAGATTGCATTTGTTTGTAGCTGTTACGGTAGTAATTTGGTCTTTGGAGCACCGCCTAAAAAAGGCACTATAGGGGTGGCAAGAGCCTTGGCCAGTGTCCGGAAGCCCAGGGGTGACAAATGCAGGCCATCTTTGGCAAACTAATGGCTAAGCTTCATGCTCTGAAAAACATTGTGCCATGATTTGTTTGCGGTTTTAAATGGGAACTTTTTAATCGGCATTAAAAATGTGTAGGAATGGTTTCTGGTGGTCATAGAGGAAGAAATTTAAGAGCAGGATAGTTCTAGGAAGATTGAAGGGTATTTTGGTGGAGTCACAGCACATGTATTTCATGGGAACTGTAGATATTAGAATTTGTAGAAACTTTCACACTCTTAGTATATATTTTGAAACTTAAGCCCATTGCTGTAGGTCCTGCATATATCTGGACCTGTGTATAGTTTCCAGCATTGCATGTTATATATTGCACAATACTTCATGGGTGTGACAGCTGTCATTTTGCAATGCCATTGAGATATGCATACATACATACATAATGCATTGAATGTTGACTACCACATACCCAGGCATCTGTGAGTTACAAGCCATGACATAATTTATTATTGCACTAATGAAACGGTATGATTTTATTTTTGTTATACAGTCATTTTTTTGGGAGGGGCTGCTTTTTAGGCATGTATAGAACATATTCTGAACAATCCGTATAACAATTAAATTACTTTTCTGGAAAATTTCATAAAAACGCATAAATATATTTATATATATATATATATATATATATTTATATACTTCTGCAATGAATATGTTTCCAGAAGTCAAGACAAAAACTGGTAAGTAAAATATCAAAATCTTAAAATAACATAATTTTACTACATCTAAACATAAAATAACAAATAACAATAAAAACATTACTTGGGTTGGACTGTTCCCACAGCATACCTGATCTGTGTCTTGCCATCTTGCTGACTCCACACCCCCAGTTTATGTTACAAAGTTGCATAGTAATGGAGAAAAAGCAAGAGTTAGTAAAAAATTGACTTACTATACCTTTTCTTATTCTCAGTCTTGTAAACTCAGACACTTTGTTAAATAACACCAGTGATAAATCAGAATGCATATGCCAGGATGCTGATGACATAAGCAAAATTATTAAAATACAAGATATTGTAAGTGATGACAAAGTGAGACAGGTAAACCGTAATTTCCTCAGCAGAAAAATAAAAATAAAATGTATATATATATATATATATATATATATATATATATATATATATATATATATGGGTCTACTACCGGAGATCGAAATTACACTATTTCGAAATCCGGTAGTAGATGCCCACTAACACGAAAGTGCACTTTCGCGAACACCACTTGAGCGAATGTTTCTGGACCTTAGGGTTAGGGCTTGGGTTAAGGATATTGGATAGCTAGTAGGGCTATCCACTGTCCTTAACCCAAGCCCTAACCCTAAGGTCCATGACTACCGCACCACAGTGGAGGAAAGTGTATGTCCTCCACGGTGCAGTAGTCACTGATCTATGTCCTCCACTGTGGTGTGGTAGTCATGGACCTTAGGGTTAGGGCTTGGGTTAAGCATAGTGGATAGCTAGTAGGGCTATCCACTATCCTTAACCCAAGCCCTAACCCTAAGGTCTGTGACTACCGCACCACAGTGGAGGACATTGCCCGTTTGTTCTAGTGG
>NC_056733.1:339431409-339563909 GCF_019279795.1 Protopterus annectens | reverse complement strand
GATGGTTAGCTCGGCAGTAAAAAGGCTGACTAAAGAAAGGAAAAGAAACAATTCTGAAGCAGTTGAGACTATGATTTAAGGGCCTTAATAAACAAGAAAGGTACTGAAATTAATGACATGAGTTACACTGGATCATAGATCTGGCCCTGTCTGCTTAGTGGGCATAACTTCTAATCTTTTATGCACATGACCTTATTGTAGTCATCGGCATCATTGACAACCCTTTGTTTTATAGATGATCTCTTCTGTGGTTTAAAAATTGGTCCTAAAGTAACTCATTTCCATCCTGCCCCAAATCCATCCGCAGGAACTTTGGATACTCCCATGTGGGCAGTCTGCACATTGATTGATGTTTCATTCTTTCCATCATTTGTTATTCCTTTCCATTTTTGAAATTAAAGAGTTTCTTTTCATAGCAGGCCATTACTTAATGGAGGCTTCAGTACCACTGATACTGGTTGATGGTCATTACCTCTCAGCTCATGATGCTCATATCTGATTTCATGAGGTATGCATTCTTTGGGCTTTTTATCCTCCACTTGACCATCATCAGGCTCACCTCCCTGCACTCAGTTGTCTCATTCATTATTCCTTTAGTGGTGAGAGCCAGTTCCATTTGTTTCCCAGCCAGACTGAGTCCTATGGACCATTCATTTCCTTTTAAGGATGAGAACCTTATAAGCCCATTCATTTTCCAGAAGCCAGGAGACTAGTGTTATGGAGCAGGAATTCCCATGTTCATGTGAGCCTCCTTTCCCAAGTACCTAATTCCACCTGTGACAACTTGTCTTTTGTATGTGTTGCTGCACTTTGAGGGCTCGTGTATGCACTTGCATACATGGATGCACCTTCTGGTTTATGTGCAGCAGAGAGCCATACTGACCCAATAGCTGTCTTCTAGAGTCACCTCACCACTGCTTTTGGGGTCAGTAGTGCAGTAGGCCATACCATCCTCCCAGAATGGGAGAGTTGCCATCAACCACCCACTCACACTCTTCCACCTGACCCTCTCATACCATAGCCACTAATCAAACTCAGGTCATTTCAGTTTTAGTCAGGCATTATCACTGTAAACCACAGGATAGGATTTGCCTTTTGCATGTTTTCATAGTATTTATTTGGTTAGCTAAAAGATCTTTGCCCACAGCTGATAAAGTACTGAATCTGTTATGGAATTTGAAGCCGTTGCTGGAACTGATGTTCGCTGCTTCATTGCTGGTGATATTGGCCTCTCTTAATGTAAACATTGATACTAGCAAAACAATATTCTTAATGTTGGTGTTTTTTCCATAGGCATTAAAGGTAGTACATCGTGTGGTTCTTTATTTACTCTTGATATGTCAGCCAAGCTTGATATCCATCAGAAAATCTAGGGATGAAAACCACTCTGTGAACCTGTGTCTTGACCACACCAAGAGCAGCCTCTTGGCTGCAGTAGATATAGTTGAAAAAGTTTACTGAAGTCTAGGATTCTCCCACACCCTCAAGAATGGTCTCTGTAAGCCTGCTGAAGACTTTGTAAAATACTTTTCATTTCACCATAGAAGGTAGACTCTGGAAAAAAAAATGAAACAATTCCCCTCATTACTATGTCTCCCTGATAGAAAACATAGAAAGTGAAATTCAGAATAGGATCTAATGTGTTTCTTCCTTCTTTAGGGATCTGCGTTGATGTGGCATCACAAACTGTGACCTACAAAAGAATGGCAGGATGCAGGTATGCTGTTCCTTTATATCAGTACCCTTCCTAAAGGATGTGAAACCTGTGGGACTTAACCAGCATAATCAAAACTGCCCATGAAAAAGAATGTCCACCCTGTCTTTATGGAGGCTTTCAGAATTTGAGCTTATATATTAGTACTAATATAGAAGCCTATTAGGTTCTTAAAGAAAAGAGATGATTATTGCCAGCATCTGATAATGTCTTATAATATGCTTCATTAAATAGATGCTTAATTCAATAGGCTGTATTTCACATTTGAAGAGAAGATGTGTGACTAATACAAATGAAGTTTGTATGGAAGTATGAAAGTCACTGTGCTTCAGCTGAAACAACAGATATTACCCGATCTAGTCCGTTTACTTCCACAACTAGGACTAGTTACCACAGGCATCAGTTATCTTAGCACGTGGAAACATTTTCCCACGTTGCAATTCCTCTCCTCCCATAATGCTCCATACCTCCTTTAATCTCCATATCAATTTTACCATAAACATTAAAGTATCGGACAAAATGGCCACAGGCCCTTTTTTGTGATCAGTAGATTTTTCAGCTTCTAGTTTTGGAAATTTTTAGTAGCATTTCTTGGACTGGATGACCATTTTCCAGATTCATCTGATTAAATAAAGTCAGATTTTTCTTTTTTTTTTTAATTGCCTCAGTGCTTAGTTTTTGGCCTTTCCTACTCTTGTGACAATTTTATCCTCATTTTTAATAGCTATTTTAATTTTTGTTCAACATCAATGTCTTGTGCTGGCAATTAATTTGCTAGTAGCTTCTAGTGTTTCTGCTTCACTAGACTTTTAATATTTTTGTAGGATGGACAAACAAGCTGGATCTAAAAAAGCTCCAAATTTCAATAATTTAGGCTTTTGTGTACGGTATGCTTGGAATTTTGTATCTGGCATGCTTGGGATTTTGTCATTTGCATATGAATTGTAATATTTACAGAAGGTTTGAACCTACAGCTTTAATGGATAGGAAAAACAAATTGATTTTAAAATAAATGGTTGCTTCTTAAAGACTTCTCTTGTGAGGACAGACACAGGGAAAAGGATAAACATTTGTGTCTTTAAAGTCCTTTCCAATTTCCCCTAAGAGAATTAAAATAGATAGTGATTCTACAAGAGTCTGTGTAGAGATACTTTAAGACACGACTGATTTTGTATTTGGATTCAGAGTAGCTCAAGCCAGTGTTTCTGTATTAGGTGATTATCCCTTAGAGATAGAGTAGTATCAATTCATTCTTAAAACCTGAGCCCTCCAAGCATCTTTCCTTTAGGACTCACATTTCCCTGTTGACATTGTCTGCCCATTCCCTCCATAGCCCCTCTGTAAATATGGACTGGAAGAATATAATTAAGATATTGGTAAGACCAGATAAAGAAGGGTGTAGTCCCTTCCCCTCTGTTTCCAATGTAGTTACAGATGCTCTGGTCATACCCTAATATCTTGATGCCTCCTCACTAGCCCCTGGTCTGACACCAGTAGATTTGAAGCGTATAACTTTGCTGCAAGCCCTGGCTTTGATGCAGATTTCACATATGATGTTGCTATTGGTTGGTTGCTAAAGCTTGGAGTGCAAGCATTAAGGCTTTGGTCCTGATATTGGTGGAGAGCTGTCTTCTAGAGTCACCTCACCACTGCTTTTGGGGTCAGTAGTGCAGTAGGCCATACCATCCTCCCAGAATGGGAGAGTTGCCATCAACCATCCACTCACACTCTTCCACCTGACCCTCTCATACCATAGCCACTAATCAAACTCAGGTCATCTCAGTTTTAGTCAGGCATTATCACTGTAAGCCACAGGATAGGATTTGCCTTTTGCATGTTTTCATAGTATTTATTTGGTTAGCTAAAAGATCTTTGCCCACAGCTGATAAAGTACTGAATCTGTTATGGAATTTGAAGCCGTTGCTGGAACTGATGTTCACTGCTTCATTGCTGGTGATAGTGGCCTCTCTTAATGTAAACATTGATACTAGCAAAACAATATTCTTAATGTTGGTGTTTTTTCCATAGGCATTAAAGGTGGTGCATCGTGTGGTTCTTTATTTACTCTTGATATGTCAGCCAAGCTTCATATCCATCAGAAAATCTAGGGATGAAAACCACTCCGTGAACCTGTGTCTTGACCACACCAAGAGCAGCCTTTTGGCTGCAGTAGATATAGTTGAAAAAGCTCACTGAAGTCTAGGATTCTCCCACACCCTCAAGAATGGTTTCTGTAAGCCTGCTGAAGACTTTGTAAAATACTTTTCATTTCACCATGGAAGGTAGAATCTGGAAAAAAATGAAACAATTCCCCTCATCACTACGTCTCCCTGATAGAAAACATAGAAAGTGAAATTCAGAATAGGATCTAATGTGTTTCTTCCTTCTTTAGGGATCTGTGTTGATGTGGCTTCACAAACTGTGACCTAAAAAAGAATGGCAGGATGCAGGTATGCTGTTCCTTTATATCAGTACCCTTCCTAAAGGATGTGAAACCTGTGGGACTTAACCAGCATAATCAAAACTGCCCATGAAAAAGAATGTCCACCCTGTCTTTATGGAGGCTTTCAGAATTTGAGCTTATATATTAGTACTAATATAGAAGCCTATTAGGTTCTTAAAGAAAAGAGATGGTTATTGCTAGCATCTGATAATGTCTTATAATATGCTTCATTAAATAGATGCTTAATTCAATAGGCTGTATTTCACATTTGAAGAGTAGATGTGTGACTAATACAAATGAAGTTTGCATGGAAGTATGAAAGTCACTGTGCTTCAGCTGAAACAACAGATATTACCCGATCTAGTCCGTCTACTTCCACAACTAGGACTAGTTACCACAGGCATCAGTTATCTTAGCACGTGGAAACATTTTCCCACGTTGCAATTCCTCTCCTCCCATAATGCTCCATACCTCCTTCAATCTCCATATCAATTTTACCATAAACATTAAAGTATCGGACAAAATAGGACCAATTTGTAAACCACAGCAGAGATCATTATGCCCCACTAAGCAGACAGGGCCAGATCTATGATCCAGTGTAACTCATGTCATTACTTTCAGTAGATTTTTCAGCTTCTAGTTTTGGAAATTTTTAGTAGCATTTCTTGGTCTGGATGACCATTTTCCAGATTCATCTGATTAAATAAAGTCAGATTTTTTTTTAATTGCCTCAGTGCTTAGTTTTTGGCCTTTCCTACTCTTGTGACAATTTTATCCTCATTTTTAATAGCTATTTTCATTTTGTTCAGCATCAGTGTCTTGTGCTGGCAATTAATTTGCTAGTAGCTTCTAGTGTTTCTGCTTCACTAGACATTTAATATTTTTGTAGGATGGACAAACAAGCTGGATCTAAAAAAGCTCCAAATTTCAATAATTTAGGCTTTTGTGTATGGTATGCTTGGAATTTTGTATCTGGCATGCTTGGGATTTTCTCATTTGCATATGAATTGTAATATATAAAGAAGGTTTGAACCTACAGCTATAATGGATAGGAAAAACAAATTGATTTTAAAATAAATGGTTGCTTCCTAAAGATTCCTCTCGTGAGGACATACACAGGGAACAGGATAAACATTTGTGTCTTTAAAGTCCTTTCCAATTTCCCCTAAGAGAATTAAAATAGATAGTGATTCTACAAGAGTCTGTGTAGAGATACTTTAAGACACGACTGATTTTGTATTTGGATTCAGAGTAGCCGAAGCCAGTGTTTCTGTAGTAGGTGATTATCCCTTAGAGATAGAGTAGTATCAATTAATTCTTAAAACCTGAGCCCTCCAAGCATTTTTCCTTTGGGTCTCACATTTCCCTGTTGACACTGTTTGCCCATTCCCTCCATAGCCCCTCTGTAAATATGGACTGGAAGAATATAATTAAGATATTGGTAAGACCAGATAAAGAAGGGTGTAGTCTCTTCCCCTCTGTTTCCAATGTAGTTACAGATGCTCTGGTCATACCCTACCATCTTGATGCCTCCTCACTAGCCCCTGGTCTGACACCAGTAGATTTGAAGCGTATGACTTTGCTGCAAGCCCTGGCTTTGATGCAGATTTCACATATGATGTTGCTGTTTGTTGGTTGCTAAAGCTTGGAGTGCAAGCATTAAGGCTTTGGTCCTGATATTGGTGGAGATGTCCTTGAGGGCATTGATGATATTGACATCATAAGCATTCGACTCATTGGGCCTGAGACCACTTGCAACAAGATCAGCACTGAGGGATGCTTCATCACCAGCACAGATAATGTGAGGCTCAGTGTCGAGTTTAATGGCGCTTTGGTCTCTATGTTCCCAGATTTTAAAATATGGACAAGTATCACCAAAACACATAGTGCTGAGTAAGCATTTCCAAGAGCCTGCATTGCCATTAAGCTCAACTTCAGACATGGACACTTCTGGGTCCTTAGCCCTCTTTCATTTTGCAGGAGAGACATAGAGGTAGAGTACCAACTTTGGGATGTAGCATGTGTGCCCCAGCCTTTTTTTAAACACCTTTATTAAGTTATAACTCAAGACTTAGCCAAACATGCATTAACAGAAAAGAAAAAAAACATTTTAACATTTTTCCATTTGAATACAATATGCATCACATATATTTTCTTTGCAGCTATCATCAGTCCAGCATTACAAAAAAATGCTGATTTCCTACCTTCCTTTAAAGCTCACTTTTTCTCATGCTGAACATTGTCATGCATGTATTCCTCCCACAATTTCCATTTACTTCTATGTAATTTGCTCCTTTCCTTTTCTAAAGATACCACTTCCAGTTCTTTTATCTCTTTTATAATTTTCAGTACCTCAAATGCAGTGGGTGTAGACTTTGATTTCCATTTTCTAATAATTGAGTTTTTGGCGGCCAACATAATTAAATTTAATAAGGCCTTACTATAACTCAGATCCTATATCCCAACTCAAAAGAATAATTTCCTTACAGCCATTTGCTCACCCAATATTTATAATACAGTACTCTGTAGAGAATTTTTTAAAATCTGCCTACTTGCTACACTCTCAAAATTTATGTTCCCAGTTGCCTCTTCTTCTCCATCATATCTCCAAAATTTGCTATCTACCTGAGGAAACATTATTTGAAGTCTGCTTTGGGTATATAAATACCTATGCATATACTTCCAAGCAAAGATCCTAAACCTTCTGGACTTGGTTGTATAATTGGGAGTCATATGTATGTCTTTCCATTGTTGTCTGTTAAATTGCTTTTAAAGTCTCTCTTCCCAATTCTTTCTAACCTCCTCTGGTTGATTCTTATTGTTAACATGCACTATTTTATTTGCCCTATTAATCATTCTGTTTTTAACAGCTGTTTTTATTCTAGATTCAGCTAAAACCTCTTACCAGAGCAGGTTTTACACGTAAAATCCCCTATCTCTTTCTCTTTACCTGTACTCTGAGATCTAGCCCTGGCAGGAAAGGCAGTCTGTAGTCTGCAATCTAAGTGTCTTTTTGACTCAGTCTCACTGTATTACCTTTCCTGCTTGACTTATTTGCTCCCAATATCTTGGTTCCTTTGCCAGGTTTTTCCAGTACATTCCAGACCCCTTTTGCCTATTTTCCGTATCCCTACTTGCAGTCAACCCTATTGGCAAAATGCCCTTTCTTCATTCTCACATTGGCTTAGCTCTTAGAATACTTTGTGCTACTTTTGGATTTAATATTCGGTTTGGTTGTTATTATTCTTCCAAAGGATCTGTATCCAAAATCCCTCTCTCTCTGTATTTCTTGACCGCCCTCCACTACTTCATCATTTCCCGTTCCACTTTGAATTATAACCTTCTGCTTTTGTTATGTATATGAGCCTTATCCATGTAGCTCTAAAATATCCCTTTAAATCAGGTAAACCTAAACCACCTTGTTCTATTGGAAGGATCAGCTTGTCTCACTTAAGTCTTGCCTTTGGGTTCCAGTCTTGTTCATCATCTTAATCTGCAGATTCTTCCACTCCAAGTGTCCTGAAGAAGCTGAAGAAGAGAAAGTGTAAGATAATGCACATTAATTCTCCTCTGGAACCTCCCTGGACACAAATATGGTCGATGGAGTGCAGGCTTCAAGTTCTTGACTCAGATTTTGGGAAAGTTCTTGAAATGATGCACTAGAGGGGTTCATGGCCAAGAAACCCCAATCTGCCCATTGGAAGAGATCCTGCAGGAGGCCTTCCACTAAACCCTGCCATCCTCTTGAGAGGCCCAGCATGCAGAAATAATGGTTCCTTTGGTCAGGCTTAGTTCATGGCAGGAATCCACAATGGTTGCTCCTGCCCCTAAGTGACTGGACAAGATCATGAGGTACCCTGTCCCTAAGGACTGGTAGTGCTGTATGAAAATTTGCTAACTGACTGTATTGTGGTGACTGCCACCCGAAAAAGCGAACCTTTGTATCATGTTGTGAAACTTGCCACATCTTACCATTTCTAAATTCTCCCTGAGACTAGTGTGCAGTGCAGCCAGTGGTTCAGCAGTGGCAGACAAGCCTGGTAGGTTTCAGCACTGTAACTTTGTTGATAACTTTTACGTGGCTATCACCAATGACCCCTTCACAGGGCCAGACATTATTGGTCCAAAGGTGAAAGAATATCTAGAAAAGGGTGAGCAGGAAGACAAGATGCTCACAGTAATTTGCATAATGTTCTCCATTCCTCGAAAGACATTTTGTCAGACTCGGAGGAATGACCAGAAGCTGTGTTACAAGAAATGCCAACAGCAAGACTTGGAGAAGCTTTCAGATAGAGGCTGGCATGGACACATTCGTTTCCAGAATGACTGCTGCCAGCATGACAGAGGGAATCAGCAAAACTGGGGGTTCCATAGTCCTCCTTCATGTTGTTGAGCTCAAAATCTGTGAGGGATTGGCCTACTGCCCCATTCTGGTAGCAGTCAGGGGTCATATGTCCCCCTAATTAGCTGCTTGGACTGCCATCATGCAAGATAAATAGATAAGGAAGGGACAAAAGGTGGAGGTGTCAAAATTTGCATCAAAAACAAACACACAAAGTTTGGTCAAACAAACCTACTTGAGCTTCTCCATGTCCAAATTACCATAGTCGAAGTCACATACCATATTCTTACAAGCTATAGGTCCACCTTATGACCCAGAAAACCCATAATGCATACTTAAATGTACAGGGGGCACTCCCTAATTAGCCAAGTACCATATTCATGGGCAACGTTAACTACACCACTATAAAACGGGAATCATACATGACTCCCAAACATGCAGGACCAGAGATTTGTTGACTTAGTAAACACAAATACCCTGAATCAGCTAGTCCATGCACTCACTAGGAGTGCTAATATCCTTGACCAGGTCCTCACAAACATGAGAGAATACACACACACACACACACACACACACACACACACACACACACACACACACACACACACACACACACGTAATGTCTTCAGTGATTAGACTGAATGACAGCTAATCCTGCAACCCTTAGGAGTTATTCTGATACAAGCTTCCTACTATTAAATTACCAGAATTTCAGTCCCCCTTTCCCCTCCGTATGTAAAGTCCTCAGTCATCAGGTCAGGCTCCAGCTAATCCTGGAAATTTTAGGAATTATTCTGAGGCAAACTTCCTACTATTAAGTTACCAGAATTTCAAGCCCCCCCCCCCCCAAATCCTGATAACACTGGTATTTATGTGGAGCTGTTCAGAAAAACCTTGTACAATATTGGCAAAAATTAGGAAGTGCAATGCCCAGCAAGGTAAAAAAAACCTCCCTCATTAATCTACACAAGTAACTCATGAGGCTAATCTACTCTACCAAAGAAAATTTTGAAGTAAAAATAGCCTCCCAGGCCAAGGATAGTCACAAGGCATTCATCAGCTAGTTCTGCAACCTCAAAGGCAATATACAACAATGTGCCAAACTAATTGTAAATGGAGCCACCTATAATGAGCTAGAAGATATAGCAACTCTACTGGCTGACAAATTTAACTCCAGTTTTACTCCAAGACAGTCCTCAGGAAATACCAACCATAGCACCCTGGGGAGCAAGTACTCGGTGCACTATCCATGGGTAAAAACACCACATAGATGGGCCCCAGTAATATCCCATGATGCCTACTTAATAGCATGAAACACAAACTAACAGTACCTCTAGAATCACTATTTAACCACAGTCTGCAGACAGGCTTCATGCCACGCAAAAAGGACTGCAACTGTCATCCCTTTGCACAAGAGTGGGTTGTCTACGACTCTGGTAACTACAGACGCATAAGTCTGACATGCAAAGACTTAGAAAGAATTATCATGGAAGTGATAAACAATGGCATAGGAAACCTTTAGACATTGGATCCAACATTGTTTGGTTTCACCAAGGGCAGGTCATGCTTATTGAACCTGGTGGACTTCTTTGAGAAGGTTCCCAAAGCAATTGGCAAGGGCAAAATGATGCATACTGCCTAACTTGATCTGGCCAAAGCATTCAACACAATACCCCATTCAGGCATTGTAGACAAACTTGCAAATTAGGAATACACTAGCTGGCCCAAAGATAGGACTCAAGAAGTTAGGATAGGAGAGTCTACTTCCACCAAAAGTGGTGTCCCCCATG
The DNA here is from genome assembly GCF_019279795.1 of Protopterus annectens. Classification (NCBI taxonomy): domain Eukaryota; kingdom Metazoa; phylum Chordata; order Ceratodontiformes; family Protopteridae; genus Protopterus; species Protopterus annectens. The sequence goes on along the minus strand of NC_056733.1, from coordinate 339,553,620 downwards.
GCTAAGTGCTGGGGCAGCTTCTTTGTGGCATCTGCTTCTCCACAGTCAGAGCCAAAACCTAAGGACCTCCGACAGACCAAGTTTGCAGACAATTGCAAACTTAAGTGCAGTCACAGAATCCCCAAAAGCATAAATATCCTCCAAGAAGGCCTGACAGAGGCCAGTAAATGGTGCAAAAGCCACAGTCTAAAATGTAATGCCAAGAATTGCAAAATAGTATTCTTTGAGCAAATGGCTACCCCTGGAAGGTACCACATTGATAGTACACCTGTAAGAGTAGACCCATTAGTAAGTGATTTCTGAAAACATGTAGACAGTAACTTGGACTTTAGTCATGATCTATCAATGGTAGTAAGAAAATCATTCTATGTTGCACAGCTTATTACAAGGGTATAGCATCTAGATCCAAGATTTCCGCTGTACTTGGCCCTCATTAGACCAATAATTGAGTACAATGTCCCCTTCAATATGTACCTGACCAGGTATATGCAACAACTAGAGTGTCCACATAGACTCCTCACTACAAGCCATAAACAGCATGTCCTACGCAGACTGCCTCAAATCCCTATCCGTGTACTTGGTCTGCTGCAGACCGCTGAGAGGTTATCTGTGCCTGGCCTAGAAAACATAATCTGATCCCCCTCTGATGGATTTGTTGCACATTCACAAAACAAATATCATCAGAATTACCTGATCTAGGGACTTAAGCCTTGTCTGCAACATAAATAGGAAATATTGGAGGGACAGGTATGTATCTCGGAGACTACCCCTTCTTTGTAACAGGCTTCCTATCAATGTGAAACAGAGTTCTTCCTTAACCAAATTCAAGCATAACTTGGACCAGTGGATGAGGATTAGGAAATTTATCCCTGGTCTGGCATCTTACAGGTTCATTCTGTAAATGCTTGACCACACATGCCTAAACCAACATATACCCCTTAAAATAACCTTAGGATATCAAAACTTGTCAGATACATTTGAGAAACATGGCTAGGCTTAAAAAGGCCCCCAGGGGCCATTAACCGAATAATCGCTTATGAACATATATCCAGAAGCTATACAGATCCATTTTATACTCTGTCCTGACCACCTTCCCTTCCACTTTCCAAACATATAATCTCATCGGAAGGTGGCAGCCAAGATGGGGGTCTGGAACCTTCCAAAGAAAAGATCAGTTCAGGAGGTCTTAGCAAACCAGGGGTCTAGATTTTACTCAAAGCCTTTTTTTCTAAAGGAAACAATGGACCTGAGGTGCCTAAGTGAATTCATTCCAGAGGAAAGCTCCAGGTACTTGGTGTATACTCCTTCCTTCCCTGTCTATTGGAGCAAGACTGTGATTTTTGGACCTCTATCTGCATATCAGAACTGCCAAGTAGACAACAATTTCCAGTTCTGGGTACTCCAGTTTGGTCTTACCACAGCCCTGAGAGTGTTCACCAAATGCATGTCAGCTATAATAGCTCAACAAAGACTTTTGGGAACCAAGACATTTTGTTGTATGGATTTCTGAGTCCTAGCAGCATCAGGTACTCAAGAGGTGTCGATCAAAGCCAGAGAGTCTGTACTACTACTAATGTAGCCCTTGTGGATCATAAGAACACTGCTCCCATACAGACATACTGTCTTCCAAAGTAGGTCATTCCCAAGACAGGATAGGCATTTTTCAGTTTCTGGTTGAATGACTAACATCATTACCTGCAGTAACAGCTGCAGTATGTCTCAGACTGTTTGATTTTATGGTAGTGCAGTCTTTATGATCTCATTTACCAGATTCCACGTGAAGGCCCTTTAGTGGGACCCTCAAAGTTCAGAGGACCCAGTGCTCAAATCGAATATCTTCCCTGGTCATAATTTCTCATGTCTGCAAATGACATTTCACTTGGTGGCTTTATTACCTCACCATAGCTCTGGAAAACCCCATATTCTCTTTTCTGTCCCAGTAATAGCCACTATGGCTTCATCTGGCCTCAGGTGTAGGAATGTTTTTGGAGCTGATAGCCCAATGGGCATGGTCACAGACAAAGGCCAAATCACACATAAACATTCTGGAAATTATTGATCCTCCTGAAGTTACAGGCTTTTTAGGACTTTTCCCTCAAGGTGTGATAGCCATCACACTGACAGTGTGGCTGTGTATTGCTATATCAACAAACAGGGTAGGACATATTTGTACCCTCTGTGTCAGAAGGCCATGAAGCTTTGAGAGTTGGCTGTTTTAAGTCATCACTTTCTAAAAGTAACCCGTTTGTGGTCAAGTCAATTCATTAAGCTTAATCACTGTCTTCCGATGCTGCAAGAGAGGTTTGTAAGTCGGCTGGTGGCAAACGTTTTGTTTCACCATTGGGGCAAGCCCTGCTGTGGCCTGTTTGCTTCTCCAGTGAGCATCAGGTGTAGCCTCAGCTTCTCCCTCATCCCTTCAAAAGGACAAACTCTTAGGAATGTGTGGTTCAGAAATGATCAGCAGGACTTCTCCATGGTTTTCACACATTTCCCCTTATTCTGAAGGTCCTCTGGAAAGTCATATAGATCAAATCCAAAGTCATCCTCATAGCTCCATTTCTGGCCCCAGTAGATTTAATTTCCATACCTTGGCCTCACTAATGGAGAAACCTGTCAACCTGAAACCTTCAAAACCCTTCTTGCTCGTCTGTCCAGAAAGTCTTATCAGATCTTTCTGTCCCTACGTGTAACATTGTGGTTGCTTCACTTCCACTAATGGCCAGGGATCATGTTTACTCACCTTGGGAAGTCCAGATCTTGACTTCATCCCAGTAGCCTTCCACTAGAGTAACTTACAGGAGTAAATGGACAAAGCTTTCATTTTGAATGACATCTAGAGAGCTGGATTCCTTTGCGGCGCCAGCCCTGCTGTTCTGGTACTTTTATCCAGATATTCAGTTTAGGTTAAGCTGTTATTCTTTGAAAGTACTTTAGTGGGTATTTCTAATTTTCTTCAGGGACTAAGCAACTCTTCTTTAACATCATTAAAAGCATGTAAGGCCTTTCTCAAAGGTTCTTTTTTACTGAGCCTATCAATAAAAGAACCAGTGCCAACACAGGATTTAAATTTTATGTTAGAGAGATTAACTCTTCCTCCATTTGAGCCAGCTTCTAAAGCAGAGTTAAAGTTCCTAAGATGGAAAACTGTTCTTGGCAGAGGTTACCTCAGTGAGACAAGTTTTAGAGATTTAAGCTTTGAGTTTCAAAGTGCCCTACCTCATCTTTAGCAAATATACCATGTTATTGTTACAGTTTTATTTGGACAGACCAAAGGAATTCAGGAAAGATCAATTGTTTGTTTCTTATTCAACAAACTCAAATTCACACTAAGTGACTTTTGGATTTTCCAAAAAAAATCAGCAGCAGGAGAACAGTAAAGGTATCCTCTAACACACATAAAAGCAGCAGTAGTATATCAAAAAAGAGGAGACCACAGCACAGAAGATGTGCATAAATTATTTATTCCACAAAAATTAGTGCTTTCACATCTTATTGATGCTTCTGCAGATATTAAAATATATTAATAAAACATACCTTTAAATATCATCCAATTAATACAAAAAAAACAATAACACTTCAAACAAAAGAATAGTTAACCAATTAAATCACTAAAACATGTATTTACTTTGGGATGTGATTCAGTCCATATCCTTCTGTCTCCTTACAATAGGATCAATGAGAACACTTTATAAAGTATATAGTGACAAATCAGATCATTTAAAGGAATAACAAATTAAAACTTCAGGGAATAATAGATAACCAATCAAATCACTTTAAAAGTGCTCATACTTTAGAATACGATTCTAAAGAAACCACTTCATGTAATCCGTATTTCCTACCTAGTTTCAGTAGAGCAAATATAACTTAAAAAGCATCAAATAACCACTTTATTCAATCCATGCCACCTACCTACTTGCATTAAAATGATCTACTAAAACTCTTAAGAGTTCGGTATAGTTAAGTACCCCCTTTTTTCATAGCTTCATTAAATAATTTTAGACAATCAATTAGATCACTTAAATAATACATTTACTTTGGAATACAAAGTAATCCATATCCCTTATCTCTTTCTAATAGCACCAATGAAATTTCTTTAAGGTATAAATAATAACCAATCAAATCACCTAAAAATGACAAATGGAGATTCTAAGAAATATCAAATAGCCAATTAAAACACTTCAAAAGTGCTCATACCTTAAACTTTGCTTTTAAGGAGGCCAATCCATGTAGTCTGTTGTCCCCTATCTACTTTCAATAAAACCATTTTGAGTGCTTAAAAACCATTAAAGAATCACTTAAAAAATGTATGTGCATCAAGATAAGGTTTCAAGAAAAACAATTCATTCAGCTCATGTTCCTTGTCTGCTGTCAGTCCATGTACCCTACCTATTTTCAATAGGACCAAGAAAAATGCATCAAAAAAATCAAGTAACCAATCAATTCACTTAAGTAATGTACATGTTTTAAGATATGGTTAACAGAGAAGCCGCTTCATTTAGTCTATATCTCTTTACATCAAAACAATCCATCGAAGCTCTGTGAATCCAATATAGTCAGTTAAGTCCACTATTTTCATAGCTTCATTAAATAATATTAAACAACCAATTAGATCAACTAAATAATACATTTACCTTGGGATGTGAAATAATTCATATCCCCTGTCTCCTTATAGTAGGACCAATGAGAATTCCATAAGCGATAAATAATAACCAGTCAAACTGGTCAAAAGTGACAAATGGGGACTCCAGAAAAGATTAAATAACCAATTAAAACACTATAAAAGTGCTCATGAATTGAACTACATTTCTAAGGAGACTGAACCATATAGTCTCTTGTTTCCTGCTTGCTTCCAGTAGAAGTAATGTAATCACTTAAAAGGTTCAAATAACCAGTCAAATCACTTAAAAAGTGTGCGTGCTTTAAGATAGGGTTTCAAAGAAACTGCTTCATGCAGCCCACGCCCCCTATATGCTTGCATTGAAATGATCCACTGTAGCTCTGCAAGTTCAGTATGGTTTATTAAATCCCACATTCTCATGCGTTCGTTAAGTAATTGTAAAACCAAGACAAATAAATGAATGCACAGTTCTTAGCTCCAAAAACTAGAAAGTTGATTATTTTGTAGGAATCTAAGTTAAAACAAATGGATTTTTTAATTTTTTTCATGGGGGTAATGCAGCTACTCAGAAGCCAGTAATATGAGCCCTCCATGCCTATCCAAGGCCTTCCTCACCTGCTCATTGTTGGTGCCAGAAGTATTCACAAGTCTAACTTTATTATAAATTTGCATACTATCCACTTGAGATATGCATTGCAAAAGATATGATATCAAGAAACTATCATCTCTGATTTGTACCTGTTACCCTGTCTTGAAAATGCTGTGTAATATGATGATTAATTTTGTAGTAATTCAAACTGTTAATGATGACTGTATAAAGAATAATATTGAATGTTTTTTCAAATCGAAATGCACTATGTCAACATGGATGCCTTCATCTAAAGCCAATTCAGCCACTTCCAAAAAAGAAGATGTACTTAACACGGATTTTCATTGTAGTACAAAACCATGCTGATGGGCATTGAATTGGTCTAGATTCCAAATATATTTCTTTTCAGTTTGACTGTTATCCTGACTATAGTGTTTCAGATCAAACTGGGTTTGGTGATAGGCCCGTAGTTCTCAAGTTATTTTTGAATTTGTTTTTATGCCCCTGTAACAGTCAATGCATTCTAAGCTGGAAAGCCCAGAATTTGTGAAGTTGATGGCTAGCATACTGGAGCAGGAGAGCTTTGTACAGTCATGCTGTGTATGACATTTTTTATACCAGTATTTTGCTCCATCGTGGCATTAATGTCTTGGCACTGATTGGTTTTATTGGATCTACTTCAAATTATCGAAAATTAAAAGTACAAGATGACTTTGCTGATCACTTAATTTCCCGAACTCTCTGGTCACTGGAGTTTTACGTTGGGAAACTAACCACTTGGCCAGCAACATATAAAAAAAATGAAGCAAATCAAACCCAACCCCCCCTAACTAAATATACCAACTCCAAGATCGCACTATAGTGGAGAAAAGGGCAAAGTTTACCAGGGTGGCCAGGTGGTTACTTTCCTGGAGTAAAACTCTGATGATTAGAGAGTTTGGGAAATGAAGTGTTCGGCAAAGTCGATCTAGTGATTACAAGTTCGATGAAGTGGATTTTCAATAATTACAGGTAGCCATTCCATCATATAGCAATCTTTGCTGAAATGTATGCAGGTGTGATAGGTGACTTCAGACTTACTATACTTGAACAGTCAAGTTGGAATGGTAGAGCTAGCAAAATCAAAAATAAAATATTTGTTGATGTAAGAAATTATATTCATTTTAAAATTTGGCATTTTGCTTTCTGGAGGTTTAAATTATGAAATTCTTAAGTAATTGTTGCAGTACTGGGGTTTATTGCGATTTAACTACTTAATCCTTTATATTATTCTCCTGGTGGTGTTCAGGCAGCTTCTGTCATTTTATGTTAATTATAAAATAGATGATGTTCACAATTAGATCCCTGTTGCAGAAGAATATAGCTATATGGAATGTATCCTGCCAAGGATCAGATATCCAGCCAGTAGGAAAAAAGCTTTTAGGTGCCTTCTAAGTGCATCACACATTCGAGGTAGCTTGAAGGTATACTGGTATAAAGTCAGATGCACGGGTAACAAAATTCAGAATTTTCTTGCCATTGAAAATTTTAGTCAGACTCTGTCTTTACTGCATCTTCAGTGATTTAACATCAGCTTGTTTTGTCTTCTGAGCAGATAACCACCCCATTCAAGGATTTTCATTTTGTTTTTTGTGAGAAAGTTGTAATTTGTTTTGCTTATGTCTAAGAGAAGAGAAGAGTGTCTGTGTAGAAGGCAAATTCATTTTAAGATTCCCACACAGGTTGTTTGTTTATTTTAGGAGAATTGCGTGATTTTTGCTTGTGTAATATTTGTTTATCTGTTGCATCAAACACTATCAGAAGTCAGAACAGCACCGTTAACATTTTTTTCTCGAGCACCAGTGGCTTAAAGCTCTCATAAAAATGACTATGGACTCTAGTCTCAGTACTTCACCCTGTCAATAATGAATCCTGTAGTGACACATCTATACTAAGTACTGAGAAGGGATAACAGTGCATAATAATCTCAGAAGGGCTAGATGGAATTTCTCAAGTGCTAATAAGGGAAAAGCTACCAAGCTGTATTGAAGTTTGACAGGTCTCAACATTTATCTTTGTACACTCCAAAAAATTGAACTGAAAAAGCTAAACATGGCTCTCCTTCTTCAACGGCATCTACACAAGAGGGTAGCTATTTGAAATTTTGGGAACCGCGAGAGTGAGTCCTGAAACATAGAGACTGAATAGCCAAAAAAAAAAGACTTAAATATACTAAGTCTGAGATGGATATTTCTTGGAATATTCCCTTTTTTTCAAGGTATACTGATTTTAGAGTTGGTATATATATATATATATATATATATATATATATATATATATATATATATATATTGGGGGAGTGGGGTGCAGGGGGGCGTGTCCCCTGCAGAAAAGACGATTAAAGATCGATCTTTGAGGTTTGCTGTTTTGCAGGATTTTCTCTCCTTTTTGGCTTATCAGCACTTGGCATTTCGAGTGCTGAAATTTCAGTAGGAGACACAAAATAACCTAAGGAGGAATGGTATTCTTTACTATAAAGTTGTTTTTAATGCTTTTCTTTCAGTGTCTACATTCTGCTTCCCTTGCTTCTTTTCATTTAAAAAGAAAAAGATTGCCCTCTTCTCCAGATAGTGACTCCCAGTCTGATATAGAAGAGTGGGGCTGAACTACCACACCCACATGTCTTTCCTATCCACTTTTCAGTCAGAGTCTGAAGAAAATATTTCTTCAGATTCTGCCATGGAAGAAATTTTATTTTCATACACCACAGAAGGATGAAAGAGACTCAAAGAAAATATTATGATCTTTTACAGAGACCCATAAACCTTTGTTGACCCCTCCTGCAGTTGGTTCTCTGAATGATGCCTTTAATACTGCATGCACTACACCTGGCAGTCAGCCCACTGCACCCAAAAACATCTGACAGGCTGTACAAGTTACCAGTCTCACAAGTTCCTACTTCATAAGCCTGTGCCTCGCTCATCTGCAATTTCTTTAGCCAAGGATTCCAGTTGTAAACACCTTACTGTTAGTAATTCTGTGCCTTCTGACAAGGATTGAAGGTTTTTTGACAGGTATGGGAAAAAGTTTATAATTTCTCTACCTTAGCATTCAGGACAGTCAGCTGTTATGCTCACATGGCAAAATATCTCCTGACTTCTTTTGCTGACACTAGCAAAGCAGTTGATGAGTTATTCTTTTTAGACATTAAATCCTTCCTAGAATGATTTCCTCTGCAACACTAACCACTAACCATTAAGCATTCTTTAAAGAGTTCATATGATACTGCTTATGCAGTATCCCATGCAGCTGCAACTGGATAATTTATGCATAAATATATTGCATAGCTTACAGATTCCAGAATTTGTCAGAAAATGCCAAGGTACAGAATCATAACATCCCTATCCAAGCAGCATTATGATTTATTGTCAAGACACAGAATCATAATGCAGCCTTAGATAGGGAAGTACTATTTGGTACCTCTTCAGCTGAAGTTTTGAAAAGATTTGATAAGGGGGGAAACTCATCCAAGAGGTCAAACAAATTTTTCAGTCTCCCATTCATAAGTATAATGGGAATTACCCTTTCAATCCTGGGTCCATCTGTATAAAAACTTTCAGCTGAAAGTGTAATGATGATTCCACTAGTCAGATTTTCACATGAGGAAAATTCTGTGGTTTCTCTAGTCAGTGTGGATTCAGCAGCAACATGCCGTCTCTTTCCAGATTCATCTGCTCAGCTCTGTCAAAGAAGGATCTGTTGGAAATGGGCAGACCGATCTTTACTGAATCCTGGTCTTCCAATTTCCTCTCCATTCACATCTTAGTCTGTAGCCATGAATACTTCAGACGCTGCCTGGGGACAGTATTTAATGGAATCAACGTTTGTGGTCTTTGGGATCATCATTTCAAGAAAAATTACATAAATATCAAGGAAACAATGCCCTTGATAAATACATTAAAGACCTTGAACCATTTTTTGACTCCAAGACCTCTTCTAATCTAGTCATCACAGACAGCACCACTGTAATGTGGTACATTAGCAAGGTACATTAACAAGTTGGAAACCAGATCCTACCATCTGTGCAAACTACCCATTATAGCCTGGGAACTTTCAGCTCGGCACAATTTATCCCTTCAGAACACTTGCACTCTGTTAGAACAGTGGCAGACGCACTGAGCAAATCCAGGACCAACCCCCATGAATGGAAATTTCACAGTGAGGTCTTCATTATCCACTTGTGCGAAATTCCCCAAATAGACCTATTTGCCTTCATTCACAACAGACAACTGAAGAATTTGTCCAAGGCTCTTTGCAGAAAAGCTTGGAGGACAGATGCTTTTACCTTTCCACAGAGAGGAATGCTCCTGTATGCTATCTCCTTTTCCTCTGCTAATCGGAGTTCTTTTAAAGATCCAAAAGGGCTTTCCAAAAGTCATCTTGACAACTCCCTTTTGACACAAACAGCATCAGTTGTCCCTTGTCATAAAATGGCCAAGGGCAATTACCATAAACTTACACAGAGGGTATGGGATCTCTCATCCACCCCAACTTTCAGGTCCTATATTTGACTGCTTGATAATAGAAGTTTTATCCCACTAAGGCACCTTTTCTCAGAAGGATGATAGAAAACATGCCACTAGAAAATCCTAATTAGGTAAATGGAAGATATTTTCTAGTTAGTGACCCCAAAAGAACCATAACCCACACAAAGTAGAAGCCCCTCAGTATATGTATGAGTTGCTCAATACAGATAATTGTTACTGTTCTATTAAAATTCACCTTTCAGGCATTTCTGCATGTTTTCCTTTAGGGCCCACATTTTCATCCTTATTCCAAGTAAAACAATTTCTGAAAAAGCTTTTGCATATCTGTCTGCCAAGAACAGTTTGCTCCTCTATGGGATCTTAACTATGTTTTAGATAAACACCTTACCACCCTTTAAGCCAGCTTATCAGGCAGATTTTAAATTCTTGACTTAGAAGACTGTTTTATGTACTGCTCTAACTTTGGCTAGGTGACTGTCTGAGCTGCAAGCTTTGATGGTAAGCCATTTCTTCTTCTTATTTCACATGGCAGGGTTACTTTGAGAACTAATCCTTCTTGTATGCCAAAAGTGGTCTCAGAATCTACTTTGAACTGATACATTCATCTCCCTGTGTCCTTTCCTAAACCTAAAAACTGAGGAGAGAGAGAGAGAGAGAGAGAGAATCCTACACACTGTGGATGTTCACAGGCAACTCAGACACTACATTGATGGCACAAAATAATTTAGAGTTTGGGACCAGCTCGTGGTTTCATTTGATGGAAAGAGAAAAGGACAGCCAGAGTCAAACAGTTTCCAAATGGTTATCTCATTCCATTAATTTTTGCTATTCTCACCACAGTAAGTCCCTACCTCAAAAGGCTAAAGCTCAATGTACTAGAGCTGTGGCTACCTCTGAGGCATTTTGGAAGGGTGAAGAATACAGATCTTTTCTAGAGGCAACTACTTGGTCATCTGTTTACCCCTTTACCAACAAATTTGAGGCTGACTCGTTTTCCAGGGCCAGAACAGGATTTATTAGATCAATTCCCCAGTGGTTTCTGAACTCTGACCCTCAATCCTCCTCCCTTTCTATCTAGAACTTAGTAGTTGTCACATAGAGCTATATGCTACTGCAACAATGATCTAACGGTAAACATGGTACAGTTGCCTGAGTAAACTTACCAAAACAGTAGAGGTTTGCATAGATTAAAGCTGAAGTACTGCAACCCTTCTTCCAACCTTTTTTCTTGTTTCTTTCTTTTTGGAGATATTTGGGTAAGGGTGGGGTTCACCTTTCTTCCCTTGTCATACATCTAAATTGACAACCTATTTAGGTTGTTTTATTTTCGCAGGCTCCTTTCCTAGAGAGGCAAAAATCTATGAATTTTGGACTCGTGTCACGTTTTATACCAGCATGCTCTCAAGCTTCGTTGGACATATGTTGTGCATGGAAGGCACCCACAAGATTTGGTATACTGGTCAGACATCTGATCTAAGGCAAGCAGCACCCCAAACAACTAAATGACATTGCAATATTGATCTGTTCAATCATCTACATGTTATGGTCAGTTTACTTACACAACTGTACCTTCTGTATCTCTCTCTCTCTCCAGAGAGAGAGAGTGAGAGAGAGGGAAGAGTGAGTGAGTGAGAATGGGGAGAGAGGTTACCAAAATGGTTTGGGGGCAGTTTGGCATAATGGTTAAGGTCTTTACTTAACAAATACAATGTACAGGGTTTGGTTCTGACCTGGGGTTATTGACTGATAGCCTAGTATCTACCTATGAGCGAGAGTCATTTTTAAAGATTGTTCTGTTAAATTAATTGCATTTTAGATTTGATTTGCACAGGTTAAGTGTCATACTTGGTGATGATGGTACATAGATAGTATGTTGAAATTTGAACTCAAAATGTTATGTTTTGCCAGAGTTTTGGACATTTGTTGAAAGTAATGCTTTAAAAAAAGTTTTATCAGGTTAGTAGTGGCGTTGCCATGATTATACTTTCCATGGTAAATATTTTGATTTCTGGGCATTCTTCTTCCTTTTTTGAAGGTATTTTTTATGGGTTTTTTTTTTAAGATAGCTGGAAAGTCAATGCATAGTCTTTTTCCATTTCATATCAGAGTCAATAATGAGAGAAACATGGCTGTAGATTTTAAAGGCTTTGAAGGATATGGGAACTGTACCTGAATGTGAGGCATGCAGGGCCAGAACAACTTTTCCACCAATGATATAGCACATTTTATGCATAGGCAACTAGCAATCTGACTATTCAGTTTTCCGTGTGTGTGTGTGTGTGTGTGTGTGTGTGTGTGTGTGTAGTGACTTAGTGCTGAAGTGTCTTGTCAAGTTGGTGTTTAAATGTTGTAAAAAAGGCTGTTGTATTAACAGAATGGTGGTCAGCATAGCTTTGTGCTTGTATATGCCAATAAACTCAGTGAATTAATGACATGGTTTGTGATGTATAAAAAAATGGGCTGTAACACTACAGGCTCAGAGAAGTTGTATTCTTATGCAGGAGAATTGTTTGCCTGGCATAAGGATTTTGGGTGGTGTACCTGCAGTAAAGAAGGGATGTTTGCGGAGTACTTGTGCAGAGACCTGAACATCTTGAAAAGGGAATCCAGTAGAGCTTGAGGAAAAAGAGATTCTGCTTGAATGCAGCTGTATACTGTCTATTGTTATCATTATTTGTTATTTATTTACCATTTGTACCTGTTAGTTATGGAGTTGGAGCTGAGGTTTGGATACAGAGATATTGGATAACTTAAAGAAGGGAGGAAAACCAGTTGAAGGTGAGGAGGTGAGCTGGAGTGCTGTGATGGATTGAATATTGCAGGAGCAGTCTGATAATGAAGCTGAACTGGTACTGTGGCAGAAAAGCAGATTACAGAGGCTGAACGTACAGAGGCATGTTTGGCTGACAGAGTAATCAGTTTTAAGAGTATACTTGTGCATCAGTTTAGCAGAGTTGCTCAGAGTTTGGCACCCTTAGCCAGAAATCTGGAGTGAATCTGAACGGCTCAGTTTGGCAGAGCTGCTCAGAGTCTGGCAACTTTTACTCAAAGATCTGGAGTGAATTTGAGCTAAATCCAAGGTATCCACTGCTTTCAACAAAAAATAAGTATATTTTAAGGCTGCATTGCACTTTTCGTACTTTATTTTAATTAACTGATGCTTCATTTTTGATGTTTTTAACTGCTGTGACTGTTTTATTCTGCATTTTAAATTTCTACTACTTCTGCATTTCTTAGCATAGGCTAGATTCAGACTTGTTAAATCTAGACTGTTTGGTTTGACAGGAGCACTAAAACCAGCCATCTATATTAAGAGGGCCCCCCTGCACCCTTGTGGCAGTAGCATGTGGCTTAGGACCCATCCAAGTTGGTGATTGCTTGAAAAAGGCTCAGTCTTGGACTTTTCCATTAGTTAGATTGCTTTAAAAATATTTAACTTCGCTTGTATTCAAAACCCGTGTTTGCACGTGTTTGTACTCAGTTTGGCAGAGCTGCTCAAAGGGTGAGCTTAGCCAGAGATCTGGAATAAATGTTAATTAAATCCAAGGCATCCATTGCTTTCAACAGAAAATAAGTATATTTTAAGGTTATTTGCACTTTTTGAACTGTGTATAGACGCAAACGCTTAGAATGACAATTTTCCCTAGATACCTGCTAAAGAAACCTCCTTAGCTCCATTGCCTCTCTGTGCACAACACAGTTGTGCATTGCTGCCCTACGAGCAACTCAGCTGAGCATTCTGAGGCATTGACGCAGTCTCCCACTCCTAGCCCTCCACAGAATAGTCACTTCTGTTAGCCTTGCAGCAAACCCTGGTCCATCTAGCCCATCCCCACCAGTTACTATAATATATACTGTGATAATGGATGGACAGTTTCCAACCATTTCTTCAGCCAGCCTGATTGACATGGGCATCCTGATGCAATGTAGCAATTTACTCATGTATACTGACAGCCACTTGCTTCTAAAGCAAACAAATACAGTATGTGAGAGATATAACTATTCTATGAATTTAGAATTAGTCCTCTCATGTAATAAGCAAGACATCCAACAGGTTGTCAGCACACACACCACTCCTCTCACACAAGATAAGGTTAAGACACATAAACCAATATATACAGAGGTATTCACTAAGAGCCTACCTAAAGACCAGAGACCTCCCAAGTGCAAACAACATACATATACTGGTACATGAACAGAATCCAACACTACACATAACAACACACATACCAGTGTCTCAACAATTAAGCCCCTAAGGCAGAACATCTCAAAGCCCAATGTTCTGGCCATAGGTGATAATATTGAGACACATTGATGTCCCTCTCACTAAGCTTGAACAAGTAGAAGGTCAGGGTCAGCTGCCTGTCAGGTGCCAACATCCATCAAATCACACATGCTGTCAAGTCACTGAGTAACAAATACCATTATGACTCTGTCATAGTATATGTTGGTTTGAATAACTTGAGATGTACCTCTCTGGACAATATGAAGAGAGACATGACTGAACTCTCAGATTATGTGTCCCAGGCAGGTGTGTTCCTAGCCCTAAGCAGCATTCTGCCTTCACCTAAGATGATGCCACAGTACAGACAAAAAATGATTGAGTTCATTAATTGGGTTAACCACTGATGTCAGTCCAGGGGGATCCAATATCTGTCAGCCTGGGAAGACATGGTTGACAGTCCACGCTGCTTTGCTGCAGATGGCCTTCTTCTGTCTTTTCAGTGCTTTCAGATACTGGCAAAGATGGTCCAAAGAACAAAACTTCCAATATAAAGAAATCCACTAAAGACAAACTCAAGGCCATGCTACATAATGCTAGTAGGTTAAATAGTAAACTGCACTCCCTGGAAGCACTCCTCACTTTGGAAGATGCTGACATCTGTGCAGTCACTGAGACTTGGTTCAAGGTTGCAGAGAGCAGTCCCAGCCATACAAGGCTACAATGGCTTTCACATGTTCAGACCCCCAAAACGAGAGTAAAAGAACCAAAAGTGGAGGTGTATCCATCTTCATTAAATCGAAGTACACCTCGAGACTGGTTTAACAGTACAATTCTCTTGAGCTACTCCGGGTCCAAATAACTATAGACAAAATACCCTTCCACATCATCGCTAGCTCCAGATCCGCCACAGTGAACCAGGAGAACCACACCACCTACATGGACTTGCTAGACTTGCTCACTATGCAGCCAAAGACCTTAGTTATGGGAGATTTCGACTATCTTTCCATCGATTGGGTAACTTACATGAGCACAAACATGACTGCTGTGAGGTTCCTGGACTTTGTTAATTCATATGTCCTGGAACAGTTGGTCCGCACTCCCACAAGGAGCTCAAATGTCCTGGACCTAGTGCGCACCAGCATGGGAGAGGGGTCATTGTACTGTCCCCCTGTGTGTTGTCCTCCCTGGTAAGGTCAGACCATAAATATGTCTCGTTTGAAGTAAAGATCAAAGTTGAGTAAAAAAAGTGAAAACTTTCTCCAGAGCAAACTATTACCTACTAAGTGATGGTAGAAAAAGTTTCAAAACCCCTGCCGTTATAGCCAGCAGTGACTCCAATGCAGAGGAGTACACAATTGCTGTATATAGCTACTTAACAAATGCATTGACTTGGCTATATCTAACAGGAACAAACCCAGGACCTCCCCAAAAAACAAGCCACCCTGGTAGACTGTAATTATAAGTAAGTTATACAACAAAAGAAAGAAACTGATATCTAAGAACAGGAGGGAACTTACTCAACAGAGGAAGAATACCCTCCACAGCTTGGACAAGCAAATCAAATATCTTGTAAAGTCCTCTAAGACTAATTACGAGACTAAATTAGCATCCCTAGCTAAAGACAATCATAAAGCATTCTTTAGCTGCATCTGAAACCTAAAGGGAATGCCCAGCTGTGTGCTGAACTTATACTGGATGGTACCACTCACACTGAACCTGAGGAAATTCCCAACCTGCTAGCCGATGGATTTGGCAATAACTTCACCCCCCCCCCCCGTCCCCGTCCCCACCAGACATACCCCAAAGCATTCCCAACACCAGCCCTCTACTAAATATCTCCAAAGAACAGGTCATACAAGCCCTCTCCAAAGCCAAAAACATAGCCTCTATGGGACCAGATAACATCCCAGGCTGCTTACTAAACAGTCTAAAACAAGACCTAGCAGAATTACTTGGCATTCTATTTAATCATAGCCTGAGCACTGGCTTTGTTCTGGCAGAGTGGAGAACAGCAACAGTAATCCCCTTGCACAAAGGGGGGTCAAACAACTGACCCTGGGAATTATCGACCCATAAGCCTAGCCAGCCTTATCTGCAAGGCTGTGGAAAGAATAACATGGACCTTATCCACAAGGACATAGGCAACCTTCAAACTCTTGACCCATCCCAGTTTCATTTAGTCAAGGATAGATTTTGCTTAATGAACCTGGTGGACTTCTTTGAGAATGTCAGCAAAGCCCTGGATGAGGGAAAAGCAGTACATACCACCTATCTCGATTTAAACAAGGTCTTTGACACAATCCCCTACTCAGGTATCATTGAGAAACTCTCCCATCTTGGGATTAACCCATACATCACTAGATGGGCAACCAACTGGCTCACTGACAGAATACATACTGTCAAAGTTGGGAAGTCCACCTTCACCAGTAGACTAGTTACCAGTGGGGTACCACAAGGATCCATGCTGGGCCCTCTACTGTTTGGAATCTATTTCTCTGAAGTCCAGGTGAAGGCCGATGGCCTCTGCCTTACCAGGTTTGCAGATGACTGTAAACTGGGAGCAATCACAGAGTCTCCCAATGATGTTAACATATTACAGAAAGTGCTGACACCAAGACAAATGATTGGTACCAAAGTCACGGACTAAAATCCATCCATCCATCCTCAACCCTTTTTCCCATTTTACACATGGGGTCAGGTCGGGGTGCCACTTCAACAGTGACAATCGGCTTGAGCCAAAAACTTAATGCAAAAAAATACCTCATTATCCCTCTTTGGCAAAGAAGTAGCCTTGCTAAGTTTGATGTAGATAGCACCCCTCTGAGCTCAAACTCAGTGGTGCGAGACTTGGGAACACAGGTTGATAGCATTCTAAACTTTGATCACCATGTGTCCATAGGGGTAAGAAATGCCTTCTACATTGCACATCTCATAAATAAGGGCATCGCATCCAAGATTAGGGAGGATATAACTCCGCTGTACTCAACCGTTATCAGAGCATTGAGTATAATGCTCCCTTCTGTATGTACCTCACCAGATACCTGCAGCAACTGGAGAGACCACAGAGTTTTCTAACCAAGGGAATCCAAGGCCTCTAAAACATGACCTACTTGAAAAGACTGAAAGCCTTGTCACTGTACTCTGTATCATACAGGCTGCTGAAAGGCGACCTGTGCCTGGTCTACAGAGCAGTGTCTGACCCTGCCCTAATGGAAATGCTGCGCATCCACAAATCAAATGGGGTAAGAGTAACTCGGTCCAGGGATCTCAGTCTAGCCTGTAACATTAACAGAACATGCTGGAGAGACAGAAATATCTCACAGAGGTTGCCACTCCTCTGGAATAAGCTCCTGCTCTATGTGAAGCAGAGCTCCACAATGTCTCTATTTAAGCACAACTTTGACAACTGGATGGGTGACTGTAAATTCACCCTGAGCGTGGCAGCTATATCCTTAATGTACAAGGACATTTGGTGCTGATCACAGAATCGCTTTTCTAGCAATGACCATTTAACTATGGTCAAAGATGGTACTCAGGTTTTTGGACAACTAGGCTTGTAAAGGCCCAAGGGCCATTAGCCTAGTAACCTCCTATGAATCTATGGATCTATGAATGACAGAAATTAAGTAAAGAAAAAGGTGTAGACAAGTGCTGTAAGGCAAGGAACAAGAAACAGTACACAATGTGAAGAAAACCATTTGTTAGTACCAGAAGTGCTTCAGCTTCAGAAAAAAAATAAGAAGCAAAACTACTGCAGATTGTCAGATGCCTCATGTCAGCACAATGCACAAATTACAATCTGATGGTACAGTGTCACTGAGAACAGTGCCGACATTGAAGGGCATACACATATCCCACACGTATGGGATGACAGTGGAAGGGCAGGCTGAAATTCCAGCATCACTAGTGTGTAGCTCTGTATGTCCTATCCATTTTAGCCCCAGCCAAGCTACATGGGAATCAGTGCTGCAGACAATGTCTGTAAGCTGTACTGTTTCTGAGGTGTCTGGACTTCTTTATGGGAGAGGAGTCTAGGTGACCATTACCGCCATGCCTTTCGGACATTTCCTGACCTGGCTGGCACATTTGTCATTAAGCCATCAGATGTGCAGCTCAGTGATCTAGGTAGAGACAGATACTGCACTCAGCATGGTAGGGATTGTAAACTTACTGTGTGGCCAGCATGCGGAAATACAATTGCTGCACCATCTCAAGCATGACATGGTATGTAGAGATCAGGAGTACACAGAGATGCTGAGAGGAGTGGGGGCCCTGTTGACACCCATTGGTACATGCTAACCAATTTCCACTTTGGCCGTGGAAGGATTCAGATGTGAGGTGCATGGTCACAGGCCTTGTTTATGCAGGTGGAGACTGGAGACGGAATGACTGTCATGCCTGCCCATGGTTGCCTCTAGCCCTAGGTGTCATGGTCAGTACTCATTTAGCTCCACTGCAGGCACACCTCACCAGGCCAGCCACAGGTGTCATGGTCAGTACTCATTTAGCTCCACTGCAGGCACACCTCACCAGGCCAGCCACACTGGGTCCTGCAGATTATAGATGACATCCATTTATAACCTCCCCACATGGGTAACCAAACTTGGGTTCCCATACATGATTACAGAATACTATGTTATCCCTCATTTCAGACACATTCAACCTAGATACTACAGGACTGCATAACTACCTCACCCACTTACTGTAATCCTTGCATCTGTGGAAGCATTGCTGTTACCTTTCACTGTACCCCACCCCATCTCTGCAGATTATGATTCTGCCTGCCACCCCCTGGCCTCTGTGGATAAGGTAATATCTAATGCACAGCATGTCCAATCACTGCACTGTGGTCATAGCTGAGTGTATTAATGGTTGTGCCAGTTTTATCATGTGCTATCTTTTCTGTGGCCCATAGTTTTGGACCAGTTGCCACTTCTTTTGCCTGAGTGCAGCAACATGTTTTGCATGACTATACCTTGCATGGGTTAACTCTGCAATCAGTTCCTTCAACAGCCCTTCACTCGACTCCACTGCCACTGTCATAGGTCTGTGAGGCAATACCATGATGTTGCCAGGTTGTAATTGCTTGTGTGCCACCATTTTTTGTAATGTTGTGAAGGCAATGAATGTCTTACTGTAGGACTCAGGTGCATACTGTAGAGTACCACCAGATGTATCCAGGCAGCAGGGGGGTAAATTCATGAGTCCAGATGTACATTTGATGGTGTTCCATGCTTCTGTTAATGCACTGTGTACCCTCAGATAGGGATTTTCAGCCACATTTCCAAGACATATCCTTCATCATCTGTGACATAGCAGTGGACACCATTATATGTAACCTGCTACCTTGTCTATGGGAGCAGCACTCCAGGGCTCTGTGGCTGACAACCTGTACACCTACCAACTAGATGACCTTGTGGAATATCACCCCACATGAAATGCTGGCATAAGTCACACATTTGCTAGCTGTGAGAGTTACGGGGACTGCTTGGATGGTGTGCAAACACAGAGTGCATAATACCTTGTGTATTGCAACCGTCTGTTATTTGATGGAGTAGAAGCCCTTCCAACAGATATAGCAGATGCTATATGGAGCAGTTGAGGTCTTAATGGCAGTGTGGGTGTAGTCAGTTGCCCCCAGTGACTTCAGAGAAAAGGGACTATATCATAGAATGCCTACATAGTGGTGGTTCTCTCCTTACTGCTCTCCTTGGAATACATATATGCTTCTACCCTCCCTAAATTTTCACATCAAGGAACTTGTGTAGGATTCAAAAAGCTGACACCTGCAAAACTCTTAACATGTTCCTTATTGGATACTAAAAAAGTCCCTGTAAAGAGGATGGTTGATGCAACACAAACCTTCTAGTTATCTGGGTAGCCATTCCATGTATCCCCCATGATTCATTATGTGGGCAGCACACTTGCAAACTCCTTTATGGTGCTTCTGTCCACACAGTAATGGTCAGCATTGTCCTGTCCGTGGAGGTGATAGTATGTCAGCCAATAGCAGACTCATTTGTAGCATAGAGGGCAGTTGATGTGCGGCATCACATATATTGGCTCAGGAGCCACTAACAATGTTGCTTTGCTATTACTTATACTATTCTTGCATCATAAAGTGAGTGAAGCTCCTGTACTCGGAAAATCCTGGCATGCAGAATATTTGATCCTTGAACCAGTGCCATGGCAGAGAGGGATAAAGCCCTGACTGTGGCCTAGATTACCTAGGTTTAATTATTGACTTGGAGTGCAGAGGTTATGACAAGGGGGAGGATGAGCGCATGTCCATCCTGAGGGGGAGGACTGATCTTTAGCAAAGGCTGGGGACACATGATGGTGAGGGGTCTTGTCTTCAGGGAGGGAAGACTTTGGCTGAGTCGCTGTGGAGGTGGGATGATATGCTAGCACACCCATTACACCTGTTCTGAAACACTTAGGGTGTGCGTAAGGGGAGAGAACTTAGGGAATAACAAAAAGTGCTCCTTGGCAGCAAAATGATGCAGCTCTGATGTGCTTTGATCTCCTCACCAGCCCCAAATGGGTTGGAGATTGTCTATGGGAGGTTTTTCGGGGTCAATACACAGCGTTATCAAGGAGAGACTTCCAGGAGTAAGTAGATGGTCAGCTGCAGTGTGGGCAAATTGAATAGAGGATTACTGCAGCTCGTTGCAGTGAATTTATACGTCTGTGAATCTCTATGCTGTGTTTAAATTTATCATTTGCATATACTGTGGCTCTCATTGGCATGTTGACACTCATTTGTAAGCTATTATGCAGTCATTTGCATGCCATGTAAGCATATTACACTTATTTCTTCGGTAGCACTATTATGGCTAAATTGCCCTTCCATTAATATTGTCACTGATCATGCTGTTCCATGTAATGCTGTGCACTGTTTCTGAATACCTCTTGTAGACTAAATAATACAAGTTAGCATATTAACATTTTCATTCCCATGTTTCTAGAATTATTTGTGGATATATTATTTTTATGTACCTGTTTCTAAAATCCTCAGATGCAGCTGTTAACATGAGAGTTTTGGAAGAAGGTCTGTTAACTGAAGAAATTAAGGTTTTGTGTTACTAAAACAAAGAAATGTTTAGTAGAGGCATCATATTAAAACCTTTTGATAGCTTTTTGGCAATATAAAGAAAAGATTTGAACTGGTTTATTAAATCCTAAGACGCTCATAGATGTGATTTTTTTTTATGTTATTAACCATCAAATAATACACTTAAAAAAGAAACAGGGAAGAAACGTTGCCACTTTCTTTTTAACATTTATAAATGTGTTTGCTTATTAATGTTGTAGCTGTTACGTAGAATAATATGCAGGGAATGTTGAATTCTTTTCTACTGCTAGATGGCACCAGGGCTCCATCCACTGTAGCCTTAATGAAAACTGTACATTAGAAATGTAAAAAGTAGACATTGAGAAGTAGGTGGAAATAGATTTTATTAGAAATAATTGTGACTTTTTAAGATAATAACAGTGCAGATATAAATGTACTGTTGTATGTTTATGCTGTTTGCTTGAAGCTTAGCATTATAAAAGTAATGTGGTCCAAACAAGCCTATTGCATGTTTTTTCCTTTTATGCAGGACTCAGGCAGAGATGGCTCACACTTGTCGTGGTACTATTAACCTGTCAGCAGCCCACATTGACACAGAAGATGCATGTAACATTATTCTGTCCAGCGGAGGTAGAACTTACCACTTGAAGGCGAGCACAGAAGTTGAGAGGCAACGATGGGTTACAGCTTTGGAGCTTGCAAAAACAAAAGCTGTTCATGTGATGCATAGTCAATCAGGTAGAGAGCTTTAACAATACTGGCTATAAACTGGTATAAGTAACTGACTATAAAATAGTATAAGTAGTTGTAGTCGTTCCTGGAGTTCCAAACAGCTTCAGTCCCAGTAGCAATATTTCCCATCTTGTTTTTCCGGATCTGTATGTTAACTCAAAAATGTGCATTTTTGTGTATTTTTTCTACTGGTGGGTCTTAAATTGAGCTCTGTAGAACAATCATGGAGTACCACTGCAGCAGTCTACCCCTACCTGTAACTGGAAGCTGATGAACATGCATAATTACCCTTCGGTTTTAGGCCTCTTACGTTCTGTGCACTGCAGTGTCAGCAGGTGTCATGTAGGACTTATCATGATACTCTTTAGCCCAAGAGGAGGACAGCATACCTTGCCTTCTAATTATTTTGTCCACCCAGTGAACTAGTGATGTTGACTGATTCTGTCACTTGTTTGGTATTTTGATTAGTAGTGCTACTGTTTCAGTGCTGCGTATCTGTTGCTTAGTAAGATAACATTTATGGCACTTCAGGGAACAAGTGACACTAAGGAGCTGTAAAAAGTCTAGTATTTATAGCTTTAAGACTATTGCTTCTTTAGTTCTCAGCTTTGATACTGTATTTGTAGTGGTGGGAGGATATGTCACTCAGAAACATAGCAGTCCTACAGGCAGACTCTACTACCACCAGTTGTCGGAAGTATTATCATAGGTTCTAAATAATCCTTTGCTTATTTCCTTACCATTTAATATGTTTGTACTTAACTTTTGAGTTTCGTTGTTTGGACAGTCTTGTAACTGATACTGAAAAGACTTTACCTCTGAACAGCAAAATAGTGGAATGTTATCCCAAATGAAGTCAGCTAGGATGTGGATCTGTAACTTGTTGGTCTGTCTCTGGGAGTTTAAACTCCCTCACCACTAACTAGGATTAAAACTGTCAGACAGTTTGGCACGTAAAACTTTCCCAGCCTTCCTAAGCCCTTACCCATAGTACTGCATGCCTAAGGTCCCATCTCTCAATTTCTTCAGCCATGTATTTAAGTCAGTCCATGCCAAGATATAGTCCCAGACTACCAGTGATCATAATGCTCAACATATTAGTGCAAGTATTCTGGACAAAGACAAAAATAATGAGGATACAAAACACAAAATCAGGGACACATTTTAAACATTGCACTTAGAAACTTCCACAATTGCTAGAATAAAAGGTTTTGCATTAACATGCATCTTTAAAGAATATGTCTGTGACTATTTATTGACTTCAGTCTTCAAAGATATGCCAAAAAAGCAAAGTTTTTATGAGGGACAGACTAAAAATATGAGGCAAAAGTCTGTAGACATTCTGTTAAATTGGTATGCCAGTGATATATATATGTGTGTATATATATATATATATATATATATATATATATATCTATATATATTTGTTGTTTTGGACCATGATTTTGTATAAACTGTATATTCAGGATTGAAAACATTTTACCAAATATTTAATTCCGTTTGTTCTTGTTTGGCTTTTCTTGCACTTTAGTATGCATTAGGCAGTCCCCATTCTATTTACATGCTTTTTATGCAGGCATTTTGTTACAGTTTGAGTGATCAGGGCAGTTTTTATCTATTATTTAAAATGAAAAAGAAAGACTTCCAGTCCTTCAAGAAATATGTGTTGGGCTAAAATACCATCCCTAGATAAATGTACAAAGTTAGTAAACAGTTAAATTGAGGAGCATTTTTCTCAGGAGTGCCCAATTTGTACTTTTGAGTCCTTTGCCTTAAAGGGGAGAGAGAGAGAGAACGTTTGAATTTGGAAGAACTCCGAGATACCTTAACTGCTGAATCCTTATTATGGGATTCTTTTTTCCATTCCAAGGCCCATTCATCCATGCAACTTAAGATAAACTCAGATGTTGATAAAAATTCTTCACATGCAGTTGCGAAGCTAAAATCTGCTAAGGTTTCTGTTTTTGCTAAACCTGTTTTTATTTAGGATGTAATGATGGTAGGACCTCCTCCTCCTAAAGTCTTGAAGAGACCCCTCCCTTGCTGATAGTGTTATCTGTCTTTTCCAAGCTCAAGCTTTGAAGCTGTTTCATTTTGGCATCTGTCAGGTCCTGTAAATCTGTGTTGGTACATCTGGATTGCAAATGAATGTGGCAGATATTATTTTTGTACATTTTGTCCCTGCTGACTAACGATTATCAGTCCCCTCTTTAATCATTGGCCCAATCATTCCCCATCACTGGGGCAAGAGCTGAATGGGAGGTGCCATCATTAAGCTAGCCATCAGGGATGGTTCAGGATTATGCCTTTAAACCCTGCTCCCCTGCAGACGCCCAGAGACAGTCCATCAGTGGGATGTGCAGTGGTCATCACTGCTGCATCTCCCCTCATGTTTGCAAGGGGCTGATGTCAGCAAGATGCCCAGTCCACCCAAAGGAGGCACTTTATGGTGGTCTCCCTTGTCCTCCTCCTACCAGGATGGACATGCCAATCCTTCCCTGCCTGCAATGTCAAGACCCTAACTGAACTTGGGTAGCATGGGCTATAGTCATGCCTCTGTCCTGTCAGATTTTATTTAGTATGCAGTAGATGTAGTCTAAAGTGTCTTAACTCATTAACATCTCAGACTCTTGCACCTTTTCTACCTACAGTTTCCAGTCTAGTTCCCGACTCAGCCTCACTGGAATTGCTTTGAGCCTCAGTTCTTTCTTTCCATTTTGGTACTAACTTCGATGGTCAGTCTGGGTTGATATCCTTTATTTTTTTAAAAAAACATCCTTATTAAAGTATTATGTATGGCATAGGCAATCTTACATTTATATAAATGAAAACAAACCATATTGACATAATTTCAGTTGAAAGCATTATACATCACAATCCATACTGACATAATTGTAATTGCAAACATCATACATAATTTATAATCTATCCAGTCATTGTCAGTGAAAAATTACATCCATCCACAACCCCTTTTTCCATTACATAGTTTATTCAAATACTGCCTTCTTTTTGTTCCCACAATTGCCATTTTTTTCCTGTGTAATTTGCTCCTAGCCTCCTACCCTTTTCTAAAGATCCCAATTCCAGTTGTTTTATCTCTGTTACAATATTCACTACTTCTAGTAAAATTGGTTTAGACTTTGATTTCCATTTTCTAGTAATTGCTTTTTTAGCAGGTACCATAATTAGACTCAGCAACGCCTTACTTATATCCAGGCAATTCCGATTCTGTGTCATAGGTCAAAAAAATTATTTTGCTGGTTACACTAATTTGCTCACCCAGTATCTCTCACAGAACAGTCTTCAGGGAATCTTTAAAATCTGCCAACTCATTACACTCCCAGGAAATATGTTCCCAGTTACCTCTTTCTTTCCCATCACTCCTCCAATAGTTGCTGTGTACCTGAGGAAAAAAATCTTTGGAGTCTATTTGAGTATAAAAATACATATGTAAACATTTCCAAGCAAAGATCCTAAATCTTCTGGACTTCGTTGCATATTTGAGAGACATACATAATCCCCCTTTGTTACTTTGTGAATTGCTTATCTAATGTCTCTTCCCAATCCTTTCTAATCTCCTTTGATTGACTTTTACAGTTATCATGCAATATTTTGTATGGTGTACTAATTATTCCTTTTTAACTGTACTCATCCCTCATTAGACCCATTATAGAATACAATGCCCCATTTGGTATGTACCTCTCAAGACATCTGCAACAACTGGAAAGGCCGCAGAAATACCTCACTAAAAGAATCACAGGCCTAAAGCAGATGCCCTATGCTGACCGCCTTAAAAAACTCCAGCTATACTCTGTCGCATATCGTCCACTCAGAGGGGAGATCTGCTTAACATACAAGGCCATGTCAAACCCAGAGCTGTTGGACATGCTGCACTTAAAGAAATCCCAATCCCTCAGAGACACATGCTCCAGGGATCTAAACCTTGTCATCACAATAAATAAAACATGCTGGAGGGATAAGTTCCTGACCCAGAGACTCCCCAGACTCTGGAACAGACTGCCCATACATGTCAAGCAGAGCGCCTCTTTGGCCCTCTTCAAAAGGAACTTTGATGATTGGATAGGAGAAAGGAAATTCACCCCGGGGATCACGTCAGTCACCCTGCTAGACAGGGGTCCAGGGAAGTAAATAGTGTGGAGAAATAGCCAGGGAATTGTTATGGCTAGGCTTGTATAGGCACTAGGGCCGATAGCCTAGTACCAACCTATGAACCTATGAACAACAGCAGCTTCTGTTCTAGATTCTACTAAAAACTCTACCAGTGCTGGTCTTTCACTTAAGCTCTCACTATTTATTTCTTTTTGTGTATACTCTGGTATCAATCCTTGATAGGGAAGGTAATCTCTGTCCTGAGTCCAAATAAATTCTTGGTCTCTTCCTATTGTACTACCTTTCCTTCACTAATTATTTGTTCCCAATACCTTGGTTCTTTTACTAGTTATCTCCAATAAATTCCAGCCCCCTCTTGCCTATTGTCTGTAATCTGTCTTGCAGTCACCCCTATTGGCAGAATTTCCTTTCTCCTTTCCCATGTTGGCTTAGTTCTTAGAATACTTTCTGCTACTTTATATAATATTCTTCAGAGTTGTTATTATTTTCCATAAGGTGCTGCATTCAAAATCCCAGTCTGTCCTTGTTTCTTGAGCTTTCCCCCTATTTCATCATCACCCCTTCCACTTTGAATTATAGGTTTCTGATTGTGCTATGTACAGGAGCCTTATCTGTTTAGCTCTGTAATACCCCTTCAAATAGGGTAGTCCCAAATGCCTTATTCAGTTGGAAGAATCAGCTTATCCCACTTGACTCTTGCCATCTTCCCCTCCCAGATAAAATATGTCAGCTCTTTATTAATTGCTATCTACAACTTCTCCTCTGGTTGGTAAAAATATGAATGATCTGTGAATAAAACTAAAGACAATGAAACATTTTAACTGCTTTTGTCTTGCTATCCATATCCATATAACAGAGCTTCCAATTTCTCAGTTTTTATATTATCTTTTGTTAGTCTCGTCCCACATATCCTTAGCCACCATAACCAAATTATTTTTAATCCATACTCCTAAATACTTCATTTTATCATGAGCCCATAAAGATGGGTATTGCAGGACCAACTCATGCATGGGTACCTAGTTTATAGTTATAGCTTTTATTTTATTTTCATTAATTTTATATCCTGGAAAAATATGGAACTATCTCAGAATAGTCCACAACATTGAGATATCCTTTTCTGGTTCCGTCCGGTAGACAATAATTATCATCTGCAAATAATGCCAACTTTTCTTGAGTACTGTACCGATTATATCATTGAATTTCTGAGTCCCTTATTTTCTTTGGCACTGGTTCTGAATATAACACAAATAACAAAGGGGAAAGAGGACAACTCTGCCTCATTCTTCTTTTCAAACACAACTTATCTGAGAGGAGCCGTCCATCTTTGATTTTTGCCTCCGATCCCTCATATATCCTTCAGATTAACCTTATTGTATCAGAAGATGCAAATGCTTCCATTGCCATACTCATAAAGACCTACCAGTAACAGCAGTACTCTCTTACATTTTGCTTTCCTGTGGATCATCACTGTTCTATTAATGTTGTCAAATGTTTGCCTTCTGTCCACAAAACCACATTGGTTCATATCTATCAATTTTGGCATCAACTTTGCCATTCTTTTAGCCATTATAAACATAAACACTTTATAGTAACAGGTTTAGAATTGAGATGGACCCATATGAAGTTGGAATGGATGGGTCTTTACCCTGTTTAGGTATTACAGCCATCACAGCTTTTTTATCAGGATGTTGTTGCCTCTCCTCCTTTTAAAATACTGTTAAACAAAAGCTTCCAGATTTTTACCAAATTCTTCCCTCCTAACTTCTAAACTTCCTCCAGAATACCATCTATTCCTGGAGACTTTTCTGTAGATTGGTTACACATCATATGTATATTTATCTCATCACCTCCTTTCTTAACTGTTAGTTGTTGAGCATTAACTACCTCTAACCTTGGCATATTTACTTCTTTCATAAATATATCCATTTGTGCTTTTTCTTGAGTTCGCCACTTCTCTGCTTTATGCAAACTTGCATAACAGTTCAATATCTCTAATACCTCTATAGGATTCCTGGTTATTTTTCTTGTTCAAAACTCCCAAAGTTTGGCAAACAACCCGTTCTACTTTCTTTTGCCTGTCATTGTGCCAAAAGTTTTTGTACCCAGGAGCTATTATCAAGCAACAGTTGCTTAACAGAAATCTTTCTAAATTCATGCATATTATCCAGGTACTCCCTTATTTTCTCTTTAGAACTCTTCAGTTACGCTTCCTGTTGTTCTGTGAGATTTCTCTTTTTTTGTAATACTTTAACCTTTGTCAGCCCCTCTAAATATTTCTTATTCCTTGTTAACCAGATCTGTTTTTTTTTTATTTTTGCCCTACTTTTAAATTCCAGTTTCATTTTGTACCTCTCACTAGCTATAACTTCTAACACGAACGGAATGGCAGAAAAATCTCAGTTTATCTCCGTTTATTAACTTAAAACATACAGGTTAAGCGCTTTCATCTAATAAAATAGACTTCATCATTCTGCTGTGTATTTTTTATATATACTTTTAACAAAGGCGTTCATGTGTTTACGTGGTTTTTGTGTTTTCGTGAAGGAATAAACATTATTTAGCCCTAATCAAGCGGAGTTGGTGGCATATTTTCTGCGTGGCTACTGCACTTGGTGACTTTTATCAGTTTCATTATCAGTGTCCAACAGTTTGTTTTTCTTGTTTTTTTACGGAGCGGAGATGAATACGCTGCCTCCACCGGATATAAGGGGGCATGATGAAGTTGGCCAAACTCGTAAACTCATTGGCCAACTCACAGAGCTGATCAGTATGCTTACACCTCTCAGCCAATCCCTAGTCGGGATTTACAGCAACCTAGCCCACATACAAGTTCCTGGTAATGGAGTAAAAGAAAAAGAACCGCTAAATGGTGAACAAGGGGAGCTTATTGGCGTACCAACTGACGGTGACCTTGGTGGAACTTTTAATCCTGAGTTTATGAATGTTTTTCAACCAGGTTCCAATGGAATTAGGAGCAGAAGTGCTGATACAAGTAACAGAAACATCAACGATGGGGCAATGGTTGCAGGTACTGTGAAAGTTAATCTTTACAAAGAGACTAAGGATTGGTAACGTATAAAGCCTAAATTTAATTTTAATAACAATGGCAAGCAGAATGTCATGGATGGGACACACAAAAATAAACTGGATCAATTGAATAAACTTATGTACAAATATAGGTCCCTGGAGATAGAAAATGAATATTTAAGAGAATGTATCTCCAGGGGAAATTGTACCGAAGGGATTGCGAATTTATAAATTCCCTAATAATGTTGTTCTTGACTCTGTGTTTTACAAAGAACTCATTGAAGTATTCAATAAATGTGGATTAGATGTACTTAAATTGATGATTAGAGAAAATGTCAGGTTGCAAGAGGTCATCCAAAAAGATATAGATGTTTTGGACCAGTATATTAAAAATGACTTGATATTTGGTATACAGGAAGAAAAGAGCAAGTACTATGATTTAAGGAAAGACATAGATAAAAAAATGTGAGGATTTAATAAACAGTAAAATTAAAAAAAACTGGAAAGAGATATGAAGGAATATGAAAATCATACTAGCTATCCTAAGCCTCAAAATTCACACAATAATTTTAACTTTAATTATTATACAGATATGACCTTCAATAATAAGGAACTTAGTTTTGAAATCCATGAAGGAGATGAAATTTCCTATAGGGAAGATGATATGGAATATGACCAAGTTTTTCCACCTTTACGTAGGTCTGAGAGACTTATGAATAAGCAGGGCCCACAACACACACATTTTCAAAGGAGAGGAGGGAGAAGGGGGAAGGGGAGATTTTAAAGAATACCCGCCCAACCCACTCTGATAGATCCACTGAGGAAATTACTATAGATGGATATCGAAATACATGGAATAATTTTTCTATATATAATTTTAGTAATATCAACATAGAAAGGGAACATTTTGAGTTATTCTCAAAAGGTTTGAAATTTATACCATACAAAAGAGGTGATGTTACTAAAAGTTTGTTAGACATCAAACTATTTTTGAGGAAAGTCAACTTGAGTGTTATGTTCCCAGGTAGGAGCAATTATAATCATGAAGAGTTAAGGAGAAAGAGTACTTATAATCCACCCCTACACCCCCAGTTGAAAAATTTGGAGAGGGTGATAGAGGGTGAGATAAGGAAATATGAGAGGATTAATAGGTATCAGTGGAATATAAGTAAAAAAGAAAAATAATTATTGTATGAAATAAGAAATAATGAGAATGTTAGAGTTATGAAACCAGACAAGGGGGGAGGAATAGTATTTATGGATAATATTATATATGAAAGTAAAATGAATACTATGTTACGGGATGAAACGAGGTATGGGGTGGTATCTATTAATGAAATTAATATAGCTTATAATAAAATTGATTTAGATTTATATGACATAATACAAGAGGAATTGATTGATTATAATACATATAAATTCCTAAAGGTAGATAAACCCAGAATACCCACAATATTTGGGATACCGAAAATACATAAAAATGAATCTGACCCACCCCTTCGCCCTATAGTCTCAGCAGAAGGGTCTAAAACACAGGCTCTGGCTAAATACGAAGATAAATTGGACCTAAAGGACTAACATATTGAGAGACTCCTGGGACCTACTTAGGGACTTAAGGGAATGTCCCTGGCAGGATAATGTTTTATTTATTACTATAGATATAGTGGATTTATTTTCATCAATTCCCTATGGGGAAGGCAAAGAAATGTTAGAAGAAATAGTTTATGAATATGAAGGAATGACAAGAAGAAAAATTGGTTAATATTTGGCTTATGGACTTGGTACTGAAATATAATTTCATACATTTCAAAGGGGAATTCTTTCAACAAACAAAAGGGGTAGCAATGGGTGCCGCATGTGCCCCAACCTATGCAAATCTAATATTGGCAAACTGGGAAGAAAAATTCATACTGAAATCAGAATTTAAAACCTGCTGGATTCTTTGCAAAAGATTTTTAGATGATATAGTTATTTTTTGGACTGCGGGAACAGAAAAAATTAAGTGAATTTTTAATATATATGAGGAATACAGCAAAATTTTTAAAATTCACACATAAAACTTCAGAAAATAAATTAACATATTTGGATTTAAAAGTTTATAAAGGGTCAGAAATTTGAAACTAAAATATACAGAAAGGAAACTTTTTGTAATTCATATCTACATTTTCAAAGTGCACATCCTATGCATTGTAAAAGAAACATAGTCAAAGGACAATTTGTTAGGGGTAGCCGTATGACAAGCTCCAATAAAGACTTTAAGAATGAATGTGACTTGTTAGGAAACATGTTTCAGGAGAGAGGCTACCCCATGGAATTTATTAAACAAATAAGAAGAGAGGTGGAATTAGGAAGGAATGACAGATTTCTACCCATATATAACAACAAACAGATAGGAAATGATAAAGGATTAATTAATACATATAACAAAAATGTTAAGGATGAAGAATTCCAGCAGGCATTAATATTGGAATACAATTGGTTAAATAATGGCATTAAAAGAATATTTTTGAAGGAATGGTAAAAATTCATATCTTTTACAGATATAGAGATTTTGTCCAAAATATCTTAACAAAATTAATTTATAAGAATTCCCAAAATATAGGTAACATTTTAGAAAATAAACATATTTATAATAATAATAGGAATAAAATAGGCACATATAAATGTGGGCGTTGTAATCTGTGTATTCATGTCATAAATAAAGAAGGTTATTATTTAGAAAATAGAAAGAGATGGGTTTATAGCCCAGAATATTTTAATTGTGAACAAAAGGTATAGTTTATTTGGCCTTCTGTGAAAAATGCGGGTCCTTCTATATAGGTAAGACAGAGAGAGGATTAAAAAGAAGGATCTATGAACACATGTATGAAATAATGACAAAAAAGGAAAGCAATGCCCTATACAAACACAGTAAGACATGTGTAGAATATAAGTATAAATTTTTAGTAATCGAACAAATTAAAAGTGATATCAGGGGTGGACCCTGGGAGGATAAAATAGAATATAGAGATTTGTGGTGGCAATTAACATTGGAAGCCGGTAAATATCCAGGCTTGAATGATAATATATCTATTTTACCATTGCTAAAATTAAGATCTGCAAAACTGTAGCAATAAGGTGAGATAATTTAGTTTGGCCACCAGAGGGCACCACCGAACCATTTATTCCAAAAAGGTTTTATAGTGTGTTTTAATATAAAGCTTATTTATTTATTTTCCATCAATTTTAACTTTTACATGGTAATATATTTATTCAAGGTTATTAATTGGTTTTAAACACACAGCTTTTTACATGTGACATAACAACTTATGAAGCTCATGGTTTTAGCTAGGGTTTTAAAAGATTTTTCCTTTGTAAATTAACATTAAGACTTTATTTATTTAATTAATTACTAGAGGATTGTCATTGGATAGCTAATTAAGTGAATGTATATAAATGAATGGATTTCTGCAATATACTGGTCATCTGAGGAACTCATAGTAATAGACGAAAACGCTGTGTATTTTTTATATATACTTTTAACAAAGGCGTTCATGTGTTTACGTGGTTTTTGTGTTTTCGTGAAGGAATAAACATTATTTAGCCCTAATCAAGCGGAGTTGGCGGCATATTTTCTGCGTGGCTACTGCACTTGGTGACTTTTATACTTTAGAACTACACAGTTAAGGTTCATATAGATAAAAGCAGAAGTCCACAAATCAAAGTGGAAAGAAATTATGCAAGAATCAGGGAAGGGGTAGAGAATGGCATTTTGGATGCAGGCCCTTAATGAGAACAAAAACAACCACAAGAGTATTATCCTTAGAAAAGAAGCAGAAATATTTTGAAAACTAAGCCACCACCTAGACTGCAGGTTAGAGACTACCTTCCTTACCTAAGATCGATGACAGAGTATAGGCAAAGAGAAAGCGATAGGCAAGTGTTTAATGAATATCCAGCTCTGGTGGAGTTTATAGCTGAGCTTGGAACAGAATCTGCAGTTAAAAAGGGATCATTAGTAAGATATATAAAACAATTCATGATAACTATAAGAATCAAACAGAAGAAGCTACAAAAGACTGGGAAATTAAAATGAAAACACAGTTTACAAAGGAACAATGGAAGGATATTTGTATGGTTCCTCAGTATGCAACAAAATCTAGAAGGTTTAGGATTTTTGCATTGAAGTGTTTGCATAGGTATTTTTCCTACCTCAGGTAGACTTCATAAAATGTTTCCACAGACAGGTAGGAATTGTTGGAGGTGTGAAGGAAAAGAGAGGGATACTTGAGAGCGATCTTTTTTTAAACACCTTTATTTAATTATCACTTAAGACATAGACAAACATATATAAACAAAAATGAACCATATTAATATTTTTTCTTTTACATACATTATGCATCACATCTTTTCTTTTCTTATATCTGTTACATAATTTGCTCATTCCCTGCCTTCTTTTAAACCTCACTCCTCCTCCTGAACATTATTCTGAATGTGCACGCATGCTTCCCACAGTTTCTATTTTTCTATGTAATTTGCTCCTTCCTTTTTCTAAAGATCCTTTTCCATTTCTTTTATCTCCTTTTTATAATACTCAGCACTTCATTGGCTTAGACTTTGATTTCCATCTTCTAATAATTGTCTTTTTGTCAGGCAACAGAAGTAAATTTAACAAGACCTTACTGTGTCTAGGCAATTCTGATCCTGTGTCCCAGCTCAAAAGAATCATTTTGTTAGTTTCAGCTCTTTGCTCACTCAGTATTTCTGACAGAACGAACTGTTGGGGAATTTTTAGTGTGCAAACTCAATACATTTCCAAAACGTGTGTCCCCAAATACCGGTTTCTTCCCCATTGCACCTCCAACATTTGCTATCTATGTGAGGAAAATTCTATGAAGTCTACTTGGGGTATAAAAATATCTATGTAAACGCTTCAAAGCAAAAATTGTAAACCTTCTGGACCTTGTTGCATACTTGGGAGACATACATATGTACTTCCATTGCTCCCTTGTAAATTCCCTTTTCGGTCTTTCTTCCCAATGTTTTCTAAACTCCTCTGATTCATTCTGACAGTTATCATGTAATATTTTATATGCCCTACAAATTATCCCTTTTTAACAGCAACATCTGTTATACATTCAACTAAAAACTCTACCAGAAGAGGTCTTTCATTTAAGATTTTCTTATTCCTTTCTCTCTGGCTATACTCTGACATCAATCCCTTGTAGGGAAGACAGCCTGTGGCCTGCAGTCAAATGTCTTCTTTGCCTCATCCCACTCTATTGCATTTCCTTCTCAAGTTATTTGCTGTCAGTACTTTGGTTTCTCTGCTAGTTTTCTGCAGTAAATTCAAGACCGTTCTTGCCTATTTTTTGTACTCCTACTTGCAGTCATCTTCTTGGCAAAATCTCCTTTTTCAGTTATTGTGTTGCCATAGCTCTTAGATTACTTTCTGTTACGTTATAGATATAATGTTCTGTGTGATTATTATTCTCCTAAAGGATCTGAATCTGAAAGACCCCTCTTTCTTTGTTTCTTTAACATTCTCCCCTTCATCAGCATCCCTTTCCACCTTGAATTATGACCTGCTGCTTGTGTTACATATGAGTCTTAACTGAGTAGCTCTAAAATATCCTTTCAGATCAGGTAATCCTAAACCAATTTATTTTATTTGAAAGATCAAGGTATCCCACTTGCCCACTTCCCCTCCCATATAAATTCCTTCAACTCTTTAGTAATTATTGTCCACACATTCTCCACTGCTTTATAATAATATACCAGGCCCGTATATACAAATAAAGGGAGTAAAACACTTTCACGACTTGATCTTACTATCCATATTCATAAACAAGTGCTTTTAGTTTCTCAGTTTTTGTATTATTCTTTGATTAGTCTCTTCCCACATATCCTTAGCTGCCATAACAGAAGCTTTTTTAATCCAAACTCCTAAATAATTAATTTATTTATTTTACAGTTTGCTTACCATAATAGTCCATTGGGCCAAGAAGATCATTAAAATGAGTAATATAGTTTACAGTTTTCAAGAGAAAAGGTAAAAAACAACATGTCATTAAGTATTTACAAAATATCTTAGTTCATAC
This sequence comes from Protopterus annectens, assembly GCF_019279795.1. Taxonomy (NCBI): domain Eukaryota; kingdom Metazoa; phylum Chordata; order Ceratodontiformes; family Protopteridae; genus Protopterus; species Protopterus annectens. The sequence continues at coordinate 339,518,617 of NC_056733.1, read as the reverse complement.
AGTGGTAAATCTAAAACAGAGGTGTAGGAGATTTGCATAGGTGTCATGTAGGAGTTATAGCAGAGTATACAGGGGATAGGAAGAGATTAGGAGTCAAGTAAGAAAAGAGATATAGAAGAATAAGTAGTGTAAGAGGAATCAAAGTGGGTGGGAAGGGGGGAGAGGGTAAAGGTAGCTTAGAAGGTAGTTATGTTGGGTGAGACCAGGAACATTCCCATAGGGATATGACATGGGAATGAAGCAAGGTTTTAAAGGTAGCGTGGTTAGGGGTGGTGCAGATGAGAGGTGTCAGGGAGTTCCAAAGCCGTGCTAGAGAAAAGGATAGTAGTTGTTTGCCTGGTGAGTGTGCAGGCTTGTGTAGTTCAATCAGATTTTGGTTATTTGATCTCAAGAGTCTATTGTGCAGGTGCATTTGGAGTGAAGAGGCTAGAGAGGGGCAGAGAGATGGGCGGAAGATAATTTTGTGGGCGTGAGGATGTAGGTAAGATAACTGGGGGGTTCTAGCCAATTTAGTTTGAGAAGAGCATTACAGTGGTGGGTAGAGGATTTGTAACCAGTGGCAAACTTGGAAATTTTATTATAACAGGAAGAGAGTTTAGTCTTTAGTGAAGTTTGTAGGTTAATGAGTAGAGGGGCACCATATAGGAGGGAAGGAATGAGGTATGTAGCTGAGAGGACAGACCTAGTGGAGGGGGTGAGGTAGCTGGAGTGGCGGTAAAGCATACCAAGTTTCTGGTGAGTTTTTTTGATATTCATTTTTAGGAGGTTATCAAACTTAGTGTTCATCGATGAGGACACGTAAGAGTTTGGAATGGGATACTATCTCGAGAGAGGAGTTGCTTTGGCTGGTGATAATAAGAGTTCTTGTCGATAATGGTATTTTTAGAGGGAGTGAATATCATAAGTTTAGTTTTTGATACATTGATTACTAAGTGGTTATCTGACATCCAGCGCTCAATGGCAGAGAAGGCTTCTTGGGTTAGTTTTAAGAGAGAGGAGATGCTGGTGGCAGAACAGATGATTGTAGAGTCATCTGCTTATTGGATAAGCTTAGCCTTGGGGATAGACAGGTGGAAGTCATTTATAAAGGTGTTGAACAGTAAGGGACCTAATATGGAGCCCTGGGGTAAACCTGTATGGGTGGTAAGAAAGGAGGAAGGAGGAAGTGTTTTTTTTTCCATTTGACAGCCTGTTGTCTATCAAAGAGGTAACTAGAGAACCAGTTGGTAGAAGAGATGGCTAGATTAAGATTGGAGAGTTTGAATAGAAGAAGGTTATGAGAGATGGTGTTGAAGGCCTTGGATAAGTCTAGAAGGAGGGTAGATACTAGATAGCCAGGATCACGAGCTTTATTAATTGTTTCAAGGAAGGAGGGGAGAGCGGTGGTAGTACTGTGGCCAGGTCTGAACCTATGCTTTGTGGGTGTAAGCAGGTGGTTATCTATGAGGTAGGGTAAAAGTTGTAGGTGGATACATTTTTCTAGTATTTTTGAGATGGAGGATAAGATGGCAATTGGACGAAAGTTGGAAATATTGATGTTCTTTGTGTTTCACTGTTGCAGTCATTACATTTGGGTTACCCCTGCCAGGGTAGCCGGTGGCTGACCCAAATACCAGAGACTTAGTATTTCTGCATCGGTTGCTGTTGCTTGAGGACTGTTGTCAGGTCGTCAATGGTATAAAGTAAGGCAGCTGACGCCATTACATCAGTCTTTCTTGCCATGGAGCCCGAAGCAGAAGCAGTTTGCATGAGTGCTGGTCGGCCGATAACTGAGTTTTCGTTTCTGAATTGAAGTTGAAGTCTTCTAAAGCTAACTACCCCAATGAGGATCCTTTTTTCTTGCACTAACTGATGTCAGAAAAAGTTAATAATTGTCTTACCTGTGGAAAGCAAATACTACACCGAGACTTCCACTCTTACTGTGTCACTTGTCTAGGCCCAGACCACGATGTCCCCCATTGTCACTTCTGTGCTTTGTTTAACGCCAGAACTATCCGTCTTTGGGCCCTTATTGTAGCAAGATATTTTCGTTTACAGTCCTCGAATTCCAATATGGCTTCGGTAAGCCATCTGACAGCAGATCTTCCAAAAAAACGTAAAGATAAAGACAGAGACAGACCACACAGGTCCAAACCTTCCAACGATGCTTCCGTTAAGCTAGTCGTCAGTCCTGCGGTACTCAGTGAGGTGCTTTCGCAGCCCCTGATGCCGACTTCAGTTGATTCGCAGGCTGCTACTGAGACCCTTTCGGAATCTGGTATGCTGTAAAACTCTTCTTCATCTAAGGATCCTGCAGTCGTATCTACCTTGGATGGGTCCGGAGCCACTGAGCAGGAACCGGCTTCCGAGGAAATCCTTCGCACCTCCAAATTTCGACACAAACCGATGCCTTCTTTCGCGGCTACCATTCTTTCAAAAACAACAGAGTTCTTTAGGCCCAAGGTTCAAACCACACCCAAGAAACCAACTTCCCACTCTCAGGCGCCTGTTACCTTGCCTCACTCTCAAATGCTTAAAATGGCAGAAGACCTTATCATGCTGACCAAGGGAAGCCAAGCTACCCTCTCAAAAAGGAAAAGAGATCTGTCCTCAGTAGTTTTGTCTGAACAAGAGTCAGATGAATCTGATGCATCTGACTATGAAGACATGCAGCTCCTCTCCACTTATGAGGATTCCGATGCAGAAGAATCCATTCCGTCAGCCTTTCCCCCAGAGGATTTTTCCTTTAGGGGAAACCCTGCATACTTTAAGGGAGCATTTCCAATGGGAGAATCAGGACTACCCTCAGTCTAAAACGAGACTCAGGGAATTCCTAGATCTTCCGCAACACAGACCCTTGGCCATCCTCACAGTCCTGGATGTGGTGGATGATGTTTACTTTGAATTCAGCTTGACTCCTGATGCCCTACCTCCTGCTCCCAGAAAACCAGACAGGTACTACAAAGTCCCTGACTCACACAAATATCTTTTTAAAAATCCAACAGCTGACCTTGAGGTCATTTCTCAAGGGCCAAAAGGGATTAAAGAAACCTCTGCTAAGAATCTCACCCCCTCAGACAGGGATTCCTGAGCATTGGACAGATGGGGTAAAAAAGTATACACCTCAGCTACTCTTGCTATCAGGGCACTAAATTGTCAGTTCCATATGCTTAAATATCATCAACATACCTTGCAACTCCTTAAACAAAAAATGTCCTCCCTTCCTGCTTGGGCAGAATCTAAACATTTACAAGACTTAATGCATTCTGCAAGTCAAGTAACTAAACACACCTTGCACTGTGATTTTGATGCCCTAGAAGCTTCTTGCAGGGCAGCAGTCACTGGATCTGTCATTAGAAGACATGCATGGCTTAAGAATCAACCCCTGCCAGACCATGTCAAATCTAAATTGTTGGATGGACTCTTGCACAAAGATAACTTATTTGGCACTAAGGCAAAAGAGGTCTTAAAAAAAGATGGAAGAAAAAGAAAAATCTATGCAAACAGTTAAAGATTTCTTACAGCTCCAGCCCCCTAGGTTCAGCAGGTATTTTCCCTCCAAGCACAGGTCCTTTCCTGCTCTGAGTAAACAGGCCCAGCCTACGACACATGGAAATAGACCCCCCCAGACAGCAGCCACAGGGAATGCAGAGGTCTAAGCAGTGAACTATCTCCACTTCAAAACCAGGGAGTTCTAAGCCACCCTCTTATGGTAAGAACTCACAATGACTCACCTCCTCCCGACCTCCCCTCTGCCCACCTTCACTTACCCCTAGGAGGAAAACACTCCTTTCACCTAAGCACCTGGGCCACCATTACCAAGGACCAATGGGTTTTGAACATTGTGTCTCAGGGATACAAATTCTCCTTCCACACCCTTCCAACCCCAAAAGGGTTCCCAGATCTGCCGCTAAATCAGTGGGCAGAGGCTCAAAATCAAATCCATTCCCTGCTCTCTTTGAGGGCAGTAGAGCACGTTCCCGCAGAACAGATAGGCCAAGGCTTCTACTCCAGACATTTTCTGGAGCCCAGAAAAGAGGGCACCTGGCGCCCCATCCTTGATCTTCGATCTGTCCATTCTAAACACCTTCCTGGTGATCCCAAAATTCAGAATGCTAACCCTCCAGCAGCTGCTACCCATGCTCATCAAGGACGCTTGGCTAGCCACCCTGGATCTAAAAGAGGCATAGCTCCACATTCCTATCAGGGAATCATGCAGAAAATATCTCCGCTTCAGGGCAGGATCTCAACACTTTCAGTTCTCTGTGCTTCCCTTTGGCTTATCTACTGCTTCTAGAGTTTTCACAAAATGCCTGGCTCCGGCCATTGCCTTTTGCAGACAAAGAAATATTCAAATTTACCCCTACTTAGACAACTGCCTTATTCAGGTAGACAGCCAGGAAAAGCTGCTCAAACACCTGGCCTTTGTAAAGAGCCCACTAACCTCCCTAGGGTACACAGTCAACGAAAAGAAATCAAAACAGGTGCCCACCCAAAGGATAATCTTCCTGGGAGCAAGTCTGGACACAGCATCCCAAATGGTATACCTTACACCAGAAAAACAAATTTTCCTGTCAGCCTGCTACTCTGAACTGGCCACCAGGCCCCAGCTTTCTGCAAGGAAAATCCTGCAAGCTCTGGGGTTCATGGCATCTTGCATAGTCCTCATTCCATATGCCAGACTGCATATGAGGAAACTTCAGTGGTACCTAAAGAGCCTTTGGTGTCAACACTCTCAAGACCTGGAAACTCTTCTACCTATAATTCCTTGCCTCAGAAAGGAATTTCTTTGGCTGGCAACAGCATGCTTCCACAACAAGGGACCCCACACCCGCCACCCAGACCCTCACCACAGATGCATCAGACTATGTTTGGGGTACACACCTGAATGGCAGGTACATACAGGGCCAATGGAGCCCACAGCAAATCCCCCTGCACATCAGTCAAAAAGAGATGATGGCTGTGCAGCATGCCTTGATAGCTTTCAAACACCTTCTCTCTCCAGGGGTTCTACTGATCAAAACAGACAAAACCACTGTGATGTGGTACATCAACAAGCAGGGAGGGACTCGCTCCTACCCTCTATGCAGACTGGCCATGACCCTTTAGCTCACAGCCTCTTCCATGCAACTACACCTGTTAGCACAGTACCTACCAGGCTCTCAACTCCCTGGCAGACCAATTAAGCAGAAACCTTTTGGACCCACATGAGTGGCAGTTCAACAAAAGCACCTTCTTCCTGATAACTCAGAAATGGGGAACGCCAAAAGTCGACCTCTTTGCCTCCCACACCAACCATCAGCTCAGCAAATTCTGCACCAGGGAGCATCACTGCATAGCTTGGAAAGTGGATGCCCTGTCCTTCCTCTGTGTCAGCCCCTCGGTCTATGCCTTTCCTCCCCTACCTCTCATCCCCTAGGGTACTGCTCAAAATAAGGGAGGAAAACCAAAGACCATTCTTATAGCTCCAGACTGGCCCTGACAGCACTGGTACCCCTTGCTGCGCAGCCTGTCCCCGCTGCCTCCATGGCATCTTCCTCAGATTCCAAACCTCCTAACCCAGAGGGAAGGGGAATTCATGCATCCCCAATTGCATATCCTGAATTTGGCAGCTTGGCTTATTCCCTAACCCCGAACCAATCTGCATCCTCAATAAACAGGTTTTGGATGTTATGAGGCCAGATGCCCTAGCACCAGAAAGTCTTATGCAGATAAATAGAAAAGGTTCTGCACCTGGATCCAGGCTAATGGGGCCAATATAGCACAGCCCTCCATCCCTCTCATCCTGGATTACTTAGCTGACCTACTACACAGTGGTCTCTCTTTCTCCTGTATAAAATTCATGCCTGTGCTATTTCTGCTCATTTTCCCACTGAGCAGCCCCTTTTCTTACATCCTTTGATCAAACAGTTCCTTAGAGGGGCTAGCAAGGGCACCAACACCAGCTGGGGACCTTAACTTTGTCTTGGAAAAGTTCACCCTGCCTCCTTTCGAACCAGCTTCTTCTGCAGAGCTAAAATGTCTCTCCTGGAAGACAGCCTTCCTTCTGGCCATCACTTCAGCCAGAAGAGTCTCTGAGCTGCAAGCACTCATGGCTGTGGAACCCTTCATCATCTTCCATGCAAACCGGGTATCCCTCAGAACTAACCCATCCATCATGCCCATGGTGGTGTCCAGTGTGGCTCTCAACCAATCCATTCATTTGCCCACTTTCTTTCCTAATCCCCAGAACAAGGGGGAAAGGATTCTTCACTCTCTAGATGTGCACAGACAGCTCAGATACTATCTGGACAGGACTAAACACTTCAGAAAGTCTGATCAATTGCAGGTCAGCTTTGCTACAGTGGCAGAAGGCAAAGCCATCTCCAAGCAAACCATTTCCAAATGGATAGCACACTGCATCCATTTCTGCTACAAACAGCACGGTAAGCCTCCCCCCAAGGGGGTCAGGACACACTCCACCAGAGCAGCCTCCACCTCTGCAGCTTCCCTCAGAGGAAACCCCACTAGGGACATCCTGGAGGCTGCCACCTGGACATCTTTTCACACTTTTACCAGGCATTACCACCTGCTTCTCTTCTCCAAATCCAGGGCAGGGTTTGCCATTGCAGTCTTGCATCCTAGCCAACCTCTAGCTTCTTTGACTGCCTCCACCCATTTCCTCAGCTTTGGGAATTAACCCAAATGTGATGACTGCAACAGTGAAACACAAAGAACATAGTACAGTTGTATACACTTACCATAAATGTAGATGTTCGAGTGTATTCACTGTTGCAGTCCTGGTTTCCCTCCCTCCTTCCCCCTTTTTTCTCCTTCTCCTTTTGTTACCATTCTTCCTTGTTGTTCTCCTTTCCTTACAAGGGACATATTGGTATTTATTTTCCACTGGTGGAGTTCTTCCACCAGAACCTGGCCTCCTACTTTGGGGGCTCCTGACAGGTTAGGGTAAGAAAAACTGATGTATTGGCATCAGCTGTCTTACTTTATACCACTGACAACCTGACGTCAGTCCTCAAGCGACAGCAACCGACGCAAAAATACTAAGTTTCTGGTATTCGGGCTGGCCGAGGTCTACCCTGGCAGGGATAACCCAAATGTGATGACTTCAACAGTGAATACACTCAAACATCTACATTTATGATAAGTGTACACAACTGTACTTTATTGTTGCCCCCTTTGTGAAGTGGTATGATAAAGGCCTTTTTCCAGAGTTGGGGAACATAGCTTTCTTGGATTGATTGGTTTATTAGACTGGAGATTGGGAAAACAATGGCTTTGGCAGCTGTTTTTAGAAAGTAGGGGGGAAGGTCATCAGGGGCGTTAGAGCAAGGTTTCAAGTTCATAAGGAGCTTTTTTATGGTAGATGTAGATATGGGTTTGATATAGAAGGGAGGGGGAAGAGAGCTGGTTGTGTTGGTAGAGGAAGGGATAGGAGAGGGTGAAGGTGGAGCATTGTTAGTGAAGGATGTTGTTAGTTTGGCTATTGTGTGGATAAAAACGGAATTAAATTCAGTGGCTATGGCCAAGTCAGAAGCATTTGGATCAGGGCATGGATTGTCTTTTTTGCCAATATTGAGAAGGGTGGTGATACCATTCCAGAATTTTTTGGGGTTTGTCTTGCAGTTGTTTTGGAGTATAGAGAAATAGGACTTGTGGATGGATATGATACATTTTTTGACTTTGCTACAAAGTACTTTAAAGTCATTTAGGGAGGAGGGGGGTTATATTTCTGGTAGTGTTTCCAGGCTTTGTCTTGTAGGTGCATCAAGGTTGTGGTATCTTTGGTTAACAATGGGGAAGAGTTACTTTTTATTCTTTTGGTTTTGGGTGGGGGGAAAGACTATTTAATAATTGGTTTAAGAATGTTGTATTGAAGTGGGTGACAGCATTGTCTAATGGGAGTGTTTTGAGTGGGTTCCAGTTTATGTGTTTTAGAGAGTTAGAGAATATTTCAGGGCTAAAGTTCTTTAGGGAGCATGTAGATATGTAAGTATGAGATAGTTGTAAGGAGGAAGGGAGACGATGAGCAAAAGAGGGAAAGTGGTCACTAAGCGAGTCAGGTAAAGTACCGCTATTGGTGATTTATTGAGGGTGAGAGACTAGAATCCAGTCAATGGTGTTACCGGTGGAGTAGTCCTTGGAAGGCCTTGTAATAGATTTGATTAGCTGTGAGAAGGTACAAAGGTTGAGGTTAAGTGAGCTTGTGGGAGATTGGATGGAGGTCCATTTAATAGTAACATCACCAAGAATTATGGTTTCATTGGTAATGTTAGAGGAGAACCAGGAGAGGATATACTCGAGAATAGGCATATTGTCTCCAGGAGGGTATGTAGAGAGCAGCTATGCATATGTGTTTGTTCAGCTGAAGTAGGGCCAGGGTTAGTTCAGCACTGGCAAATTGGGGAATAGGTTTATTGTAGGGGGTAACTGAAAGGGAGGAAGAGTAGAGGAGTGCCACTCCACCACCTTTCTTATGGGTCTTGTCTGTTCTAATGATGTGGTAGTTGGGAGGGATAATTTCATAGTCTTTAATATGGGGTTTTAGCCAGGTTTCTGAGATAGACAGGATGTCTGGTTGATTATGGAGAAGCCATGCATGGAAGTTATGGATCTTATTACATAAACTCTGAGCATTTATTGTTGTGAAAAGAAGGGGTTTTATGGTTGAGGGGAGGCTGATTAGGGGTATGTCTGGGTTATGTGGGGAAGAGGGACCGGGGTTAGGGTGGGTGTCCTCAGTGAGTAGGATGGTGATTAGGTGACAGATCTGGGAATAGAGGTGTTTGGAGTGCTTTGTATCTGGTTTGAGTGATAGGTAGTAGGTAAGAGTAGGCTTGCTTGGGATTGGGGAGGAGTAGTCATAGATGGATATAAGTTTGAAAGGTAAAAGGAGGAAGTTGTTGAAGAAGTAGAGGTAGGGGGATATGAGGATTAAGGAGTGCTTGTCATTTATGCGGAATGGGTGGGTTGTATGAAAAGGAGGAGAGTGATTAGTATTTGGAGGACTTGTGAGAAGGGTATGGCAGGATAGGGAGAGGAAGAGAAATATTAGGATTATGGAGCAAAGAGGTTTTGTAGGCATAATTGTATGCCTATCATCATATCATGTCCCCATAAATACGGGTATTACTGAACCAATTCTTGTGTGGATACATAATTTACCACTAACGCTTGTGTTTTATCTTCATTAATTTTATATCCCAAAATTACTTGAAACTGTGTCACAATGTTACATAATACTGAGATGTCCTTTCTGGATTTATCAGATACAAAATAATATCATCTGCATATAAAGCCAAGTTTTCTTGATTGCCATAGCAACTGTTCCCTTCAATTTCTGAATCCCTTGTTTTCTTTGCCAGTGGCTCTAAATATAAAGCAAATAAAAAAGGGAAAGAGGACACCATAGCTTGGTTCATTTGTCCAAACATAACATCACAGAAGAACCCTCCCACTTTAATTCTAGCGCTGATCCTTCACATATCCTCCTAAGTAATCTTGTTATTGAATCAGGGACTGCAAATACTTCCATTGCCCTACTCAGAAAATCCCAGCTTACTCTGTTGAATGCTCTTTCTGCATCAAGACCCACCAACAACAGCTGTATTTTCTTGGTTTCTGCTTCCTTCTGGATCATCATTGTTCTGTTAATGTTTTCAAATATTTGCCTCCCCTCCACAAAACAACCTCGATCCATTTCTATCAATTTTGGCAACACCTTTTCCATTTTTTTAACCAGTGTCGACATAACACTTTATAATTATGGTTTAAAAGTGAAATTGGTCTATATGAAGCTAGGTCTGATGGGTCATTACTGTCTTTAGATAATACAGCTTTCTTCCAAGAGGTTGGTGCTATTTCTTGTTATAAAATGCTGTTAAAGAAAGTCTTTCAGATCTTTTCACTTTCTGTTCCCCCTAACTTCCAAATATCCACAGGAATACCATCTATTCCTTGAAACTTTCCTGCAAATTAATTATATATCACTGTTTTTATCTCATCTTCTCCTATATTGTTAGTTGTTGAGCCTCATCTGCCTCTATTCTTGGCATAATTAAGTCTTACATATATATTTCTATGTGTGCTCTTTCTTGATTTCCATATTGCTCTGATTTATACAAATGTTCTTAAAATTTCCAAAATATCTCTATTACCTCTACAAGATCTCTGTTTACTTTTCTTGCTATAGGCTCACTAAGTTTGGTGACAACCCTTTCTGTTGCCTAAGTCATTGTGCTAAAAGTTTTTGTGCTCTGGAGTTGTGATAAAAATAGTTGCTTAGTAGTGTTTCTAAACTCATGCATATTATCCAAATACTCTCTTAATTTCTCTTTAGCACTCTGCAGTTGTCCCTCTTCTTCTTTGAGATTTCCTGTATCTTGCAATACTTTAACTTTTGTCAGTCCCTCAAAATGGTTCCTATTACTTCTTAACCATATGTCATTGTCTTTTATTTCTACCCTGTTTTCAAACTACATTTCATTCTATCTCACTCACTAGGTATCACATCTGAAGAAATTTCTATCTTCTCTAATAACTCAAGAGTAATTTACACTACTCATTCATTTAACCCTCTCTTTTTAAAAGGTGGGTGGGAAAGCACTAATGTCACATTTTACTTCATTACCTTGCAGTTTTATCTTAGTTATCAATGTATGATCTGAAACAGTTATTGGATGGGTGTTGAAGGTTTCAGTCAAATGCACATATTCCAGTCTGACCCAATTATTGTACCTTGGGGAATAATATGTGAATTCTGTCTGAGCTCCCTCTACTGAATTCAATTCTTCCATACCAATATGAAGTGTATCTAGGGTGGGGCAAGAAGGGCAATTGCCCCTGGTGCAAAGGGTTGGGGTCCTCAGTCAGCAGTCCATCATCACAAATGAACTACCTCTCTTTCTTTAGTGCAATTCTGACATTTAAAGCTGCTATTGCATTTGTGGTCAAACCTGAGTGCTTCAGCACTCACTGTGTGGTGTAAATATTAGCAGTTATTTGCTACAGTTTAAAATAAATAGTGTTTTTTTTGGCTCTTCAATGGGAGAGCTAGCTGGAGGGAAGCAGGGAAGCAACTGTTTGCCTGTAGTAACCTGATTGGTCATGGATGTGGTTATAATAATCAAATAAGAGCAGCAAAGTGCTTTTCTTTTTTTGCTCTTCACTTAAGATCTAGGAGGGTGTGAGTGTTGGCTTGTATATCAGCCAGCTATACTTTTGGCAAATATTTTTAAACATTTCTTCAGAAACCTTCCCTTTTTTTATATATTTCCCTTCTTGGTCCCCCTGATACATCCTCAATCAACATCGGGTTCCCAGTCCAAATCTGTAAGTAATATCCCTTAGCTGAAAGCTGATTATTTCCCCAAAAATGTTAATACATGCCGATTTAATCCTCATGCCTTGTTATTAGCCTCATACTACCACAAATTTACCATTATTGTCTTTTTTTCTCTTCTCTCACTTTTGGAGCCCCACTAGCAATCAGTATTATTAGTCCTGTTTTCCTTTTTCCCTGATATTCTGCTAAATATCCATCCTGAAATCCTTGCTTTAACATTCTCATTTCTTTCCAAATGTGTTTCCTGTAGCATTACTATTTGCACTCTACATTCATTAATATAATTCAATGGTCTTTTGTTTTTCTCTGTATTATAAGGCCATTTATGTTCCAAGATAATATCGATATTGTAGCCATTATGACAAAAGATATTGCTCCCCTCTAATACAGCTTTTTTTATTGTGTTTTTCCAACTTTTGCCATACATATACACACTGAATGGTAAGCTGATCTTTTATATAGTTGTTTCTTCTCATCTTCATTTGAACCTATGTCACATTTTCAAGACTTTTTGTTTTAATGTAAACTTCTAAACAAAAAAAAAAACTAAATGCATTTTCTGAACACCCCATCCCCTGTTAACTTGGAACAAACACACAAAACTATGTACATCTTCATAAAATGTTTAATCCTCCAGATAGGAGCCCAGAGGCATTACCTAACCTATAATTACGGTTACCCATGCTAAAGCACAAGTTACAGCCTGTGTTTCGACTTACATCAGTTACTTTCTTTTCTTTCCATATCTCTGTTCTCCTCCTAGATGTGAAAAATGGCGTACATGCTTTTAGAAAATATTAATTTTCAGACCTCAAAAGCACTGTTTATCTTTAAACAAAACTAATTTGTACATAGCTCTATTATTAAATGCATTAAAATATGCGGGCTGCTATGGAGGCTGTTATCTCTTATTCACTTCCCGTAATTTCCAACTTTATTTTTCAATGAACTGCTTGCCATTGCACTTTTAAAATTTGCATTTTCTTTAGCAAAGAATGCTCAGAACTCTCAAGACTAATTGCTTGCACTTGCAGAAAGCTTGTGTCCATGTAAATGTAGTCAGCAGTGAGTTAAAAAGAAGCTAACATCTCTGAAGATGTATGAAGTAATATTTTTAAATTTCACTCAGACAGAATATAGAACTGCCTTTCAGCTGCAGTCATCTCAACTCCCACTGAGAGCATTTTCTAACGGAAAGAAACAAGCTAATATCATTGCAGATGCAAGGAACTTAGCATTTTTCATGACTTCCACATTTTTGTCTTATTTTTTTAAGCCTACTTGCTTACAAAACTATTGTTTATAGCTTTACTCTGGACATCCACCCTTATAAAAATTAAAGTAATTATCTAGACTCTACATTTAGTATAATCAACACACTTTTACATCCCATCTCCTATCCCAGCAACCCAAGATGACAGCATAGTAAATTAATCTTGTTTTGTTCAGCCTTTCTTCTCTTGCTATAGTCTAAAGCCCATATTTATTACAACTAAAAAAGTACCCATTTATTTTAATATATTTGACATATACAATATACAATGGTCACTGAAAAGCCTCACTCCAGATTTAAAATACTTCTGATACATGCTATACAAAACCGCTTTACTATATAGCATGCAGTTTATATCATGAAATGTTTTATGCAAATACTAATAAAAACATTTTTTACTTACAGTTATTTTTTTTCATTTTAGTGTCCTTCTAAACATTAATGACATAATGTGGAGTATGTGTTTCACATTCCACCCACTTGTCTAAAAAGTCAGCAAAAGTTCAGTCTTTCTGTGCCACTTTTTCTTGGAAACCCTTATTTCACAAATATGACTGATTCTTTATAGTTTCCAATTTATTCAGTAATTTTCAGTTTTGCTGGTCTTCATTCTGTTCATCTCCATCTCCCAACACAAGACTCTGGTTCAAGTTCAAGGTAGCCCTGATTCTTCTAGTCAATTCCCGTCCTTTTTTCTGTCTCTCAGTCATTGTCTCTCTATGAACTTTATTGTCAGAAGTATGAGAAGCAAGAGTTCCCTTCTATTTGCTGGATCACGTTGTCAGATACACTTTTGTAGTTCCTCTTTAGCCTGTTCTGCATCCAGAAATGTCTTTCATTCTTCAGGAAAGTTTTCTAAAGACAGTTGAATACTGCAGCTTGAATCTCACACCTACTGCTTGCTAGGATAAAGTTGCTTCTTTTCTGCCTGGTATACAATGGATAATCATTTTCCACAAGCACTCTGCTGTCTCCAGTTTTTGCCACAGTTTTGTCAGGATCATCTCTTTCTGCTGGTATGATTGCATCTTTACTAATATAGGTCTTGGCTGATTTCCCATGGTGAGGTTTGGAACAAACACTTGATTTGTGCTTTGAATTAGCAAATCCTGTCTGTGAAATATGAATCCAGTTGCTTATTTGTGGTTTCATAAAATGAATGCAGTCTTTTCCTTCTAATTTCTGTGGTACAGCAGAAAATCTCAGATATTAGCGCACTCTGTATTCTAACTTTACCATTTTTGAAACCACTCTTCTTGACAAGTGTCATACTCAGCCAGACTTTTTTTTTTCATTTCAACATCTATTTTTGCAGTTTTATCAGTTCATCTGAAGTCCTACTTAAAGCTTTTTCTGTTTTTCAGCCGTTTGTTATTTGAGTTGATATAGAACTTCAGTGTTTCATTTATTTTAATCACATTTGGTTTATTTATTGGAGTACCTCAGGGTACAGTCCTGGGACCGCTCTTGTTTGGCATCTACTTTTCTGAAGTACAGGCCAACACTAAGGGACTCTGGCTAACAAAGTTTGCAGATGACTGCAAACTGGGCGCCATTACTGAATCCCCAAATGATGTGGATATTCTACAAAAGGGCCTTACAGAAACAGATGCTTGGTGCCAGAGCCATGAGCTCAAGCTCAATGTCAAGAAATGTATAGTTATCCCCTTTGGGAAAAAAACATGTACCCGTGAATTACCACATAGGTGGCAGTACACTAAACACCGAAAGTGTCATAAGAGATGTAGGGACAAAGGTGGACAGTGGTCTCACCTTCGATAACCACATCGCCACAACAGTCAGGAAATCCTTCTATGTGGCACACCTCATCACTAAGGGCTTTTCATCCAGAAAAGAGGAGGTCATTGTCCCACTGTACTCATCCTAATCCATTCTAATAACCCTGTTTTTTCCTCTCAAATATAAAAAAAAAAAAAAAGGGGAAAAACCCATAGGGTTCTTTTGCCAAACAAAACCCAGGAACCTCCTTTTAAAACCCAAGCTATCCTTCCATATCCTCCTAAAATCTTGTTAAATCAGGGCCTGCAAAACTTCCATGCCATTTGAAAATCCCAGCTATCTTAAGTTTCACAAGCCCAAAAAACCCTTGTTTTTTTTCCGGAATTTTCTGAAAAAATTTTTTTCCCCCCCCAAAATCATCCATTTCACAATTTTGGCCCCTTTCCAAACCTGCGCATTTTTTTAAATTAGGTTTAAAGAAAAGGGCAAAGAAGGGTCGATTATTATTTTTTAGAAATACAGTTTTTAAGGTTTTGGCTTTTTTGAAAAAAGCGTTAAAGAAACTTAATTTTTTACTTTTTTCTAACTTCCTTCCAAGGAATAATCTTTTTTAAAATTTTCCAAAATTTTTTAAAAACATGTTTTTTCCTTTCTTTATTTTTTAGGGGGCCCATTCCTCTTTTTGGAAAAAGTCTTACAAAATTTTTTTTAGGGTTCCGTTTCCATATTGCTTATTTTAAAAATTTTTTAAAATGAAAAAATTTTACCTTAAAAATTTGTTTTTTTTTCTTGATGGAAAAGTTTTGAAATTTTGTTTTAGTAAATTTCTAAAAGTTTTTTGTCGGATTGTGAAAAAATTTTTGATTTTAAATATCTTTATAAATACCCCTTTAAATTTTCCTTTAGACTCTCAGTTGTATCTTTTTTTTTTAGATTTCCTGATTTCAAATTTAATTTTTCCGTTAAAATTTTTTTTTAAAAATTTTATTTTTTTTTTTTTCCCCTTTTTTAAATATTTTCACTCCCCTTTTTTAAATAATCTGAAAAATTTTTCTATTTTCTAAAAACCCAAAGAAATTTCATACCACTTAAAATCTTTTTAAAGGGGGGTAAAAAAAATGATTTTTTACTTCATTCCTTCAGTTTTTTTAAATTTGTTTTTTTTGGGGGTTTTTTCCCTGAAAAGTTTTTTTGGGGATGGGTTTTTTTGGGGTTTAAAAAAAAGGGGTTTCGGGGTCAAAAAAGGGGGGAAAATTTTTGGGTTTTTTTTTTTAAAAAAAATTTTTTTTTTGGGTACTTTTTGGGAAATTTTTTTAAAAATTAAAAATTTTTTTTTCAAAAAAGGGGAAAAAAAATTTTTTTCAAAATCTTTTTAAAAAATTTAAAAAATTTTTTAAAATTTTAAAAAAAGGGGGTTTTAAACCCCTTTTGTGGGGCAAAAGGGGAAAGTTTTTTTTTTTTTTAAAAAATAATAATTTATTTTTTTTAAATGGTTTTAAAATTTTTTTTTTTTTTAAAAAAAAAAAATAATTTTTTACATTTTTTTTTTTTTTTTTGGGGGGGGGTTTAGAAAAAATTTTTTTTTTTTTTTTGTTTTTTTTAAAAAAATTTTTTGGCAAAAAAACATTTTTTCAAAATTTTTTTTTTTGTTATTTTTTTTCCCCTTAATTTTTTAAAATTAATTTTTTTTTTTTTTTTAAAAACACTTTTTTTTTTTTTTTTTTTTAAATAAAATTTTTTTAAAATACTTTAATTTTTCCCCCCCTTTTATTTACACCAAAAAAATGTCTTTTAATTTTAAAAGAAAGTTTATTTTTTTCCCCAAGGGGGGATTTTTAAAAAAATTTTTAATTTCCAATTTTTTTTGGGGTTTTTTTTTTGTTTTTTTTTAAGGTTTTTTTTTCCAAAAGGGGTTTTTTTAGTAATTTTTCTTGAAAAAATTTTTTTTTCCTTTTTTAAATTGGTTTTCCATTTTTATTTGTTTTTTTGGGTTTTTTTTTTTTGGGTAGGTTTTTTTTTTTAAAAATTTTTTTTTTGGGGGTTTGGGGCCCCCCCCTTTTTTTTGGGTTTTTTTTTTGGGGTTTTTAATTTTTTTATTTTAAATAAGTTTTTTTTTTGAAATTTGCCCCTTTTTTGGGGGAAATTTTTTTTTTTTTGGGTTTTTTTAATTTTGATTTTTTTTAAATTTTAAGGGGGGAAAAATTTTTTTTTTTTTAATTTTTAAACTTTTACCCTGAAAAGCTTTTTTTCCCCAACCCCCTTGGGTAACCTTGGGGGGCCCATTGGAAGGGGGGGAAAAATTTTTTTTTTGGGAACCAAGGGGGGCCCCCCGGGGGGGGCCCCCCTTTTGGGGTCCCCCTTTTCTCTGGGTTTCCAAAAGGGAAACCCCCCCCCCTTTTTGGGGGACTCACCCCCCTTCCCAAAGAAAATTGATTTTCCCGGAGGGGGGGACCAGGCCCCAGACTTTTGGGCCCCCTTTTCCCCCTGGGGGCCCCCCCAAAATTGGGGGCCCCCTTTTAAAAAGGGGAAAAGGGGGTTAAGGGGGAATTTCCCTTTTCCCCTTTTCCATACCCCCTTTTTACCCTTCGGATAAAATTCCCCCCCAAAAAAGGGGGGTCTTTCCCTCCCCCCGGGGCCCCCCCCGGTCCCCCTTCCGTCGGGGCCACACGGCCGAAGCGGGGGAGTGGTCCATTTGGTCCGGAGTGGGTCTTGGCCCGATGGGGTCAGGCCGGGTTGAGGTTCGGGCCCTTGGTCTGCGCCCGTGGGACGTTCTCGGGCCGACCCCGGATGGCAGGCCCCTTTTTGTGTCCCCCAGTTTTTGGCCCTTTCCCTTCTCGGACCCCGTTCCCCACGGGCCTCATTCCCCCGGGGCAGTTTCTTTTTGTTAGAATCTGAGACTTCTGACACAGAGACTTGCCTGTAAAGAGAATTGACTGGCTTCATGAGAAGCTTAGACCCCACGGTCACCCCCTCGAGGATGTCTCGCCGAGACATCATGGAAATGCTCTGTATCAGGGGTGGTCTGCCCCCAAGTCTTCCTCGGACGAGTCCGTGTTCTTGGAGGCATTCGAAACGGGCCGTCTACCTCTTGGGTGTCCCCCCCTGCCGACCCCCTGGTGGACCTTATTACCACCAGGGCGTGGAAGGATCCGGACACCGTGGAGCCAATTCCCAAAAGACCTGACAAAATCCTTAGCCCGCCTTCTGACAGGACCCATTGGGTAAGGGGCCTCCGGTAGATGCCATGTTGATGGCGGCGGCCACAAAGAGGGAACTGGCTCAGGAGAGTTCCTCAGTCCACCCACCGAGCAAGGAGTCTCGGATGATGGACCGCTTGGGGAAGCGGATGTTCAGTTCGGCGACCTTTTTCGGTAAGGGCGCTGAACTATTTCAGCACATGTTATTCGGATGCAGCGAGACCTTATTAAGAAGTACGCTGCATCCCCTGAGTCCATTTCGAGGAGGACAGAGCTCTGCACTCCACCAAAATGGCCACTCTTAGGTCAGTCACAAATACTTCTATCGGCTACTCTCCCATGCTACGGAGGCCGCTAGAGCTGCGAGGACAGGACTGGTCACTAGGCGTCAGGCCTGGCTCCGCCACTGCGATTTTTCTGAGCCCTTCAAGGCGTCGTTCGCGGCGCCTTTGATGGTTCTGCTCTGTTTGGCATGACCGTTCGGCGAGCGTTGACCCAAGCGAGAAGGACGGAAGACGCTGTCTGCCGTCGAATCCGCTTCTCTGCACCCCAGAGGCCCTATTCTAGGAACCAAAGGTCAGAAAGAAGATGTGGTTCCGGAAGTGCAGCAGTCCCAGCCTGCTCCGGACAACCAGTCCTTCCGTGGCAGAGGAGGACAGGGAGGGTGCCGCCCTAGAGGCAGAGGGGCTCCCAGAAACTTCGGGTCCAGGGGCCTTTCTCTGAGCGGCCACAGCGGCCCTAGGGCTGCCCGACTGCTCTACTCTGGAGGCAGTGGGGGGCGTTCGGGCACCTAAGCGGCATGGGAGTCCATAACATCCGGACGCTGGGTTCTCCAAATCATATCCAGAGGATGCTCGCATTCCTTTCCTTCACCTTCCAAAGATGAAGTCCCTCCCAGGCGTACCACCGGTCAAAGGGAGGCCGCTTAGCAGAAATTGGCCATCTGCTAGAGAAAAGAGCCATCCAGCCCGTTCCCTCAGACCAGATCCGGATCAGGGTTCTACTCCAGGTTCTTTAGTGCCAAAAAGACGGGGAACTAAGACCAATCCTAGACCTCTCTCTCCTGAATCTGGCAGTCCCCAAAGAAAAATTCAATGGTCACTCTACAATCTATTCTCCCCTTCTGGGAGAATGCCACTGGATGTGCTCGATAGATCTCAAGGACGCGTACTACCACATCCTAATGGACACGCCCAGGAGGTTTCTCCGCTTCGGCTGGGAGCCAGTCACTACCAGTTCCGGGTCCTTCCCTTTGGTCTCACCACAGCCCCAGGGTGTTTACCAAAGCACTAGCAGTGGTAGCGGCCACCTGAGGCTTCAGGGGGTGCAGATCTTTCCTTACCTGGGCGACTGGCTCCTTACCCCAACAAGGCATCTACTTCTCTCGGCGAGACTCCTTTCTCCATCTTGCTCCATTTCTGGGCATCACAATAAATACAAAAAGTCCAACCTGGCACCCACTCAGCTCTTAGATTTCATAGGGGCCAGACTAGACACAAGGAGTTTACGAGCCTTCCTCACTGCGGACAGAGTTCTAAATCTGCAGCTCCAGGTGCTGGGCCATTCTCCATTCATGTTCTGTTCCAGCGGAGTTGGTCCTGAGGGCTCTAGGGTCCATGGCCGTCGATAGCACCTTCCTCTTGCCAGGCTCAATATCGCATTCTACAGTGGGCGCTCTTAGTACAGTGGTCATACCTTGCTCTCCCCATGTATCATCCCATAGCGATCAGCAAGGCTGCAAGCGGTCCCTCTGTGGTGGCTCCACTCCCGGATCTCCACGAGGGTCGCCCATTTGTGCTTCTCCCCTCTGCGCCACGGTGACCACGGGCCTCCCGCCGGGTGGGGGCACTTTGCGCCGGACAGTCCAAGGCACGTGGGCGATTCAGAGACCTTACTGCATATCAATGTTCTAGAGATGAGAGCAGTGCTTTAGCGTTGCATAGCACTTCAGGACTTTCTTCCCTTGGGAACAATTGCGATTCAATCGGACAATATGTCTGTTGTCTGGTACATCAACAAGCAAGGGGAACAAGGTCTTACCCTCTTTGTCGAGGCCATGAGAGTTTGGGAATGGGCAATCTCTACCAATCGCTTTCTCATAGCAACGCATTCGGGTCGGTCCAACATCCTAGCGGACAAGCTCAGTCGCGACCATTCTGACCCCTTACAGTGGTCTCTCAATTGTCAAGTGGCGGAACGCATATTGCACGGTGTGGGGAACCCTTCATGCGATCTTTTGCCTCTCCCTCAAACACCAAGCGCGACAGTTTTTAGGCTCTGATACCTGCTCCCGGAGGTACCCCAAGAGACGCTCTGGTGCATGCTTGGCCACCCGGTCTTCTGTATGCCTATCCACCCTTGCCGCTGATGCTGCAAGTTCTTCAGAAAGCCTCTCGGGTGGGTTGCAGAATGATTCTCATTGCTCGTTCTGGCCTCGACAGATCTGGTTCCCCTTCCTAAGGTCTCACTCGGTGAATCACTCCTTGGATTCCTAGATCCTATTCCGGATCTGATATCCCATCCATCCTGCATTCCTCCTCCAAACCTGGACAGCCTGAAGCTGACGGCTTGGCTGCTCCAGTTCCACTCTTGATAAGGACTCGGTATCTCTTCACCGGTAAAGGCTATTTTGGTGGCGGCTCATAAACCATCCACTAGAAAGGTTTACGAAGCAAATGGAAACGTTTCTGTGTGGGCGGAGCGGCAAGGCCTAGATCCCTTCACGGTTCCTCTCCCCGTAGTGCTTGATTTTCTAACCTCTCTCTTTAATGATGGTGCCAGCAGTTCCACAGTCAAAGTTCAACTGGCGGCAATTTCTCACTATCACATTGGTCAAGAGTCTAATCCTCTTATGTCAGCCAAATTGTGCAAAACTTTTCTTAAAGGTACTTTCCTTCTCAGGCCCCTATTAAACAAGCAGTTCCTCCTTGGGACCTTTCTTTGGTCCTACAGGCCTTGACCGGCTCCCCTTTCGAGCCAGCGGCTACAGTGGACCTCAAATTCTTGTCTTACAAGACAGCCTTTTTGGTAGCCATTACATCAGCCAAGAGAGTTTCTGAACTTCCAAGCTTTATCAGCTAAACCTCCTTACTTGGTTTTTATCCGGACCGTGTCTCCTCAGGACCAACCCGTCCTTCCTTCCTAAAATCGCTTCTGAAGCAAACATCAATCAATCCATTAACCTCCTGTTTTCTTCCTAAGTATGAAAACAAAGGTGAATATAGGCTACACTCACTAGATGTTCACAGGCAACTAAGATTTTATCTCAACAGGACAGCTGGTCATAGGCAATCCGACCAGCTGTTTATTTCCTTTGCAAAATTCAATTTGGGCAAGCCAATTTCCAAAGTTTCTCTGTCCCGCTGGATTTCACAGTGCATTTTATTGGCTTATCAAGCGCCAGGAAGGCCCGCACGGAGGGTGTTCATGCCCATTCAACCCGGTCAGTATCTACCTCAGCAGCCTTCAAGGCTAGGATTCCTCTGGATGATATTTGTGCAGCAGCTACATGGGCTTCATCTCATACATTTATTTCTCACTATAAGTTGGATCTTGCATCCAGGGTAGAGCATCCTTTGGCTCAGCGGTGCTCGGAATATCATTACATGATGGCAACACAAAATTAAGGTAGCTGGGGACTCTGTCACACAGGTTGCAGACAAATGAATATCCTACTTCAGATTTAGAAGTTATGTACTCACCATAACGTTCCATCTGAGTAGGTGTATTCATTTGTCTGCAACCATCCCGCCTTCCTATCCCCCTGGCCTTTCAGTTTCCTGCATATTACTTGTTACCCTTTTTAGGGTATTGTTGCTTTGGCAAACTCGATCTGAGGTCATGAGGGTAGAGCAGGGCATTATGGGTGAGGGGAGGAGCTGAGAGCTTGGATCCATAGCTGGAAACTATGCCGGTTCGGATCCGATATCGGATCCATAACCCACAGGTTGCAGACAAATGAATACACCTACTCAGATGGAACGTTATGGTGAGTACATAACTTCTAATTTCTTCTCATCTTCGCATCTTTATTTGAACCTATGTCACATTTTCAAGACTTTTTGTTTTAATGTAAACCTCTAAACAAATAAAACAAAATGCATTTTCTGAACACCCCATCCCATATTAACTTGGAACAAACACACAAAACTATGTACATCTTCATAAAATGTTTAATCCTCCAGATAGGAGCCCAGAGGAATTACCTAACCTATAATTAAGGTTACCCATGCTAAAGCACAAGTTACAGCCTGTGTTTTGACTTACACCAGTTGCTGTCTTTTCTTTCCATATCTCTGTTCTCCTCCTAGATGTGAAAAATGGCCTACATGCTTTCAGAAAATATTAACTTTCAGGCCTCAAAAGCACTGTTTATCTTTAAACAAAACTAAATTGTACATAGCTCCATTAAATGCATTAAAGTATGCGGGCTGCTAGGGAGGCTATCTCTTATTCACTTCCCGTAATTTCCAACTTTATTTTTCACTGAACTGCTTGCCATTGCACCTTTAAAATTTGCATTTTCTTTAGCAAAGAATGCTCCGAACTCTCAAGACTAATTGCTTGCACTTGCAGAAAGCTTGCGTCCATGTAAATGTAGTCAGCAGTGAGTTAAAAAGCAACTAACATCTCTGAAGATGTATGAAGTAATCTTTTTAAATTTCACTCAGACAGAATATAGAACTGCCTTTCAGCTGCAGTCATCTCAACTCCCACTGAGAGCATTTTCTAAGGGAAAGAAACAAGCTAATATCATCGCAGATGCAAGGAACTTAGCATTTTTCATGACTTCCACATTTTTGTCTTATTTTTAAGCCTACTTGCTTACAAAACTATTGTTTATAGCTTTACTCTAGACATCCACCCTTATAAAAATTAAAGAAATTATCTGGGCTCTACATTTAGTATAATAAATGCACTTTTACATCCCATCTCCTATCCCAGCAACCCAAGATGACAGCATATTAAATTAATCTTGTTTTGTTCAGCCTTTCTTCTCTTGCTATAGTCTAAAGCCCATATTTCTTACATCTATAAAAGTACCCGTTTATTTTAATATCTTTTACATATACAATGGTCACTGAAAGCCTCACTCCAGATTTAAAATACTTCTGATACATGCTATACAAAACCACTTTACTATATAGCATGCAGTTTATATTTTGAAATGTTTTATACAAATACTAATAAAAACATTTTTTACTTATAGTTATTTTTTTTTCATTTTAGTGTCCTTCTAAACATTAATGACATAAAGTGGAGTATGTGCTTCACATTCCACCCACTTGTCTAAAAATTCAGCAAAAGTCCAGTCTTTCTGTGCCACTTTTTCTTGGTAACACGTTTCACAAATATGACTGATTCTTTATAGTTTCCAATTTATTCAGTAATTTTCAGTTTTGCTAGTCTTCATTCTGTTCATCTCCATCTCTCAACACCAGACTCTGGTTCAAGTTCAAGGTAGCCCTGATTTTTCTAGTCAACTCCCGTGCTTTTTTCTGTCTCTCAGTCATTGTCTCTCTATGAACTCTATTGTCAGAAGTATGAGAAGCAAGAGTTCCCTTGTATTTACTGGATCACTTTTTGTCAGATAAACTTTTGTAGTTCCTCTTTAGCCTGTTCTGCATCCAAAAATGTCTTTCATTCTTCAGGAAAGTATTCTGAAGACAGCTGAATACTGCAGCTTGAATCTCACACCTACTGCTTGCTAGGATAGATTTGCTTCTTTTCTGCCTGGTATACAATGGATAATCACTTTCCACAAGCACTCTGCTGTCTCCAGTTTTTGCCACAGTTTTGTCAGGATCATCTCTTTCTGCTGGTATGATTGCATCTTTACTAATATAGGTCTTGGCTGATTTCCCATGGTGAGGTTTGGAACAAACACTTGATTTGTGCTTTGAATTAGCAAATCCTGTCTGTGAAATATCAATCCAGTTGCTTATTTGTGGTTTCATAAAATGAATGCAGTCTTTTCCTTCTAATTTCTGTGGTACAGCAGAAAATCTCAGATATTAGCGCACTCTGTATTCTAACTTTACCATTTTTGAAACCACTCTTCTTGACAAGGGACATACTCAGCCAGACTTTTTCTTCATTTCAATATCTAATTTTTGCAGTTTTATCAGTTCATCTGAAGTCCTACTTAAAGCTTTTTCTGTTTTTCAGCCTTTTGTTATTTGAGTTGATATAGAACTTCAGTGTTTCATTTATTTTATCACATTTGGTTTATTTATTGGAGTACCTCAGGGTACAGTCTTGGGACCGCTCTTGTTTGGCATCTACTTTTCTGAAGTACAGGCCAACACTAAGAGACTCTGGCTAACAAAGTTCTCAGATGACTGCAAACTGGGAGACATTATTGAATCCCTAAATGATGTGGATATTCTACAAAAGGGCCTTACAGAAACAGATGCTTGGTGCCAGAGCCATGGGCTCAAGCTCAATGTCAAGAAATGTATAGTTATCCTCTTTGGGAAAAAATATGAATTACCACATAGGTGGCAGTACACTAAACACCGAAAGTGTGATAAGAGACGTAGGGACAAAAGTGGACAGTGGTCTCACCTTCGATAAACACATCGCCACAACAGTCAGGAAATCCTTCTATGTGGCACACCTCATCACTAAGGGATTTTCATCCAGAAAAGAGGAGGTCATTGTCCCACTGTACTCATCCCACATTAGACCCATTATAGAATACAACACCCCGTTTGGTATGTACCTCTCAAGACATCTGCAACAACTGGAAAGGCAGGAGAAATACCTCACTAAAAGAATCACAGGCCTAAAGCAGGTGCCGTATGCTGACCGTCTAATAAAACTCCAGCTATACTCTGTCGCATATTGTCTACTCAGAGGCGATCTCTGCTTAACATACAAGGCCATGTCAAACCCAGAGCTGTTGAACATGCTACACTTAAAGAAATTCCAATCCCTCAGAGCCACAAGCTCCAGGGATCTAAACCTTGTTATCACAATGAACAAAACATGCTGGAGGGATAGTTTTCTGACCCAGAGACTCCCCAGACACTGGAATGTACTGCCCATACATGTCAAGCAGAGGGCCTCTTTGGCCCTCTTCAAAAGGAACCTTGACGACTGGATGGGAGAAAGGAAATTCACCCCGGGGATCATGTCAGTCACCCTGCTAGACAGGGGTCCAGGGAAGTAAATATTGTGGGAAGAAATAGCCAGGGAATTGTTATGGCTAGGCTTGTATATGCCCTAGGGCCGATAGCCTAGTACCAACATATGAACCTGTGAACCTGTAAATTACTGGAAGCCATCTCTTGTGCCATAGTTGAAGCTTTAACTGCTTTTTGCTGAACAGCTTGCAGGATCCTTCCTAGCCATGGTTTTCTGTTCACCTTTTTCTAGTTTATTTCTTTTAGGCTGTCTAAATTTCTTCTTTTGTTGGCATCCAGGCAGCATACTTACTAGTCAGTAAGGGAGTTTTACCACCAAGTTGACAGTATAACTGGCTTTTATTTCTCAGTTTCTGTTTTCACACTGGGAAAACTGAACTTAACCTGTATCATTGTCCAGCCATCTTGGAAGCCCGGGAGTATGTTTTGAGAATGTATAGAGTTGGTAGATTAAAAAAAATGCCATACAAGATACTTTGTCAGAAATGTTGTGGGGCATAATTATTACAACTAAGAAAAATATTCTTTTGAGTTGGGATATAGAAGATGAATTGCCAAGGTGTAGTAAGACGCTACTAGGTGTAATGCTGTTGGCATTCAAAAAAGCAATTACTAGAAAACGAAAATCAAAAGCTAAATCAACCATAATAGAATTACTGAATTTTGTTAAAGGAATAAAATAATTGGAGGTGGGCTCTTTAGAAAAGGAAAGGCACAAACTACAAAGAAGTAAATGGAATCTGAGAGAATAATACATGCAGAATAATGCTTATAACACATGAAATTTCAGTGGAGACGAAACTTGAGAAATCTAAGTAACATTAAATTGAATAAAATAATTAAGAAATGAACAATACATGCATAATGCATACAAAGGAAAGATCTACATGATAGCCTCCTTTTTTTTTTTTTTTTGTAACTGTCTGTGTATCCTTGTCACTATGTGATATCTAAAGTTAATAAAAGATATATTAGGGGCCGTAGTGCCTCTTCTGGCAGTTTTGGAGAAGAAAGTGTTAGAAATTTATTTTTATAACGTGGAGTTCTAGGTTAAATCGTATTAAAATATGAATAGTGTATAACAGAGCAGTACAAGGAGGCTTAGATGTAATTAATGCTTTAGTTTATTTTGTAAAATTGTATTCATTTTGGAATTTGTAAGGGATATCTTTTAATAATGATAGGCCATTCATTTATTAAATAATAGGTATGAGGAAGTTTTGCGAAGTATAGGAAATGACAAAAAAGTTGAAAAATCAGAAAAAAATTACATGGAGTAGAATATAAAAGAAAGATATGGGAATGGAAGATACGTATGGGAGATGATAAACATAGAAGGAAATGGTATGAAAAAATAATGAAACGTTTTCTTTTATGTAGATTCCTGGAAAATGAGAGTGAGGAAATTAGAGGAGGGAAATATTTAAATCAGGGGATGAAGGGAAAAACTACTTGTGGAGGGATTTATGGTTTACAAAGCAAAAAAAATTAATAATTGTGCATAAAATATTAGTTTGAATATATAATGAATCATGTTTTCTTAGAACGGGCTAGGATTATAAGATTATGGGAGAATTTGATAAAGACAGAAAAGTTGAAAGAAATGAAGACTATGAATATGAATATTAATAACATATTTATGGATACTATCCTGAATGTAAAATTCAGGAAAAATGGATGCAGTGTGCATAGTAATAATATACAATATTTGGGAAGGAGAAACAAAGGAGTTTTTGTTTAATGAAAAATGGGCAGTTGATATTGTAAGATAATTATGGTTATGGCAAAAATAATGGGAAAACATAATTTAATGAACATAAAGAATTATTTTTCTTTGTTTGAGTTAATATATTGAGTACGTGTGTGTGTGTGTGTGTGTGTGTGTGTGTGTGTGTGTGTGTGTGTGTGTGTGTGTGTGTGTGTGTGTATATATATATATATATATATATGTATGTATATGTATGTATATATATATATATATATATATATATCTATCTATCTATATATATTTACATATATATATATTGGCCACACCACACAATACTGTATCTAAATCCATAGTAAAATGCAAAATCTCGAAAGTGCATAAGCACGAATTTGAATATCTTGAATCCACGCTTATGCAGTGCAGCAACGGGACAGGAAGTGTTTGGCTGGGATGTTTTATGGAAGTGAAAGTGTATGTGAATGTTACTGGAAGTTGTGTATGTGGGTTAGGGTAGGGAGGTTGTGTTTGTGTGTGTGTGTGTGTGTGTGTGTGTGTGTGTGTGTGTGTGTGTGTGTGTGTGTGTGTGTGTGTGTGTGTGCGAGGGAGTGTGGAATGTCTGCGTGTGAGTAATGTATTTCTTGACTGTTAGTGCGATCTTGAAGTTGGTATATATAAGTAGGGGGGTGTGGGGGGTGCAGGGGGGCTTGCCCCCCTACGTAGATGTAGTGTACGATTGTGTAGTTTGTGTGTTGTGGGTTGAATGGTGTGCGTGTTGTGTGGTGTATGGTTTGTGAATGTTTGGGATTTTAGTTTTTCTTGTTTGTGTGTTTCGGGATTGTGGGCTGTTCGACTTTATAGTTTTGAGATACTGAAGTTCGAGCTTTCAGTATTTCAAGATTATAAAGGGGAACTATATATATATATATATATATATATATATATATATACATATATATTAATATTTCAAAATCCAAAAAATGCACAATGGGGCCGGAACCTCGGAGATAATCCACCAACACTGAACGAACCTTCAAAAATTTATTTACGATTGTAGAAACACCAAAAAATAAAATGAAATTAAATATACGTAAGCGCTTTCGTTTAGCCTCTGCCAAACCTTTTCAAACAATTGCCAATTCATTTTCTATCCAATATAAGCGTAGCATTAAACAAATTAAACAATTTAAGTTCACGTTTCCATTTTAAACAGTATCTCGAGACCATAAAGGCGAAAATGCAAAATCTCGAAAGTGCAAAAGCACAAATTTGAATATCTTGAATCCGTGCTTTTGCAGTGCAGCAGTGGGACGGGAAGTGTTTGGCCGGGATGTTTTACGGAAGTAAAAGTGTATGTGAGTGTTATTGTAAGTTGTGTATGTGGGTTAGGGTAGGGAGGTTTTGTGTGTGTTTGTGTGTGTGTGTGTGTGTGTGTGTGTGTGTGTGTGTGTGTGTGTGTGTGTGTGTGTGTGTGCTTGCAAGGGAGTGTGGAATGTCTGCGTGTGAGTAATGCATTTCTTGACTGTTGTTGCGATCTTGAAGTTGATATATATAAGTAGGGGGTGTGTGGGGGGTGCAGAGGGGGCTTGCCCCCCTACATAGATGTAGTGTACGATTGTGTAGTTTGTGTGTTGTGGGTTGAATGGTGTGCGTGTTGTGTGGTGTATGGTTTGTGAATGTTCGGGATTTTAGTTTTTCGTGTTTGTGTGTTTCGGGATTGTGGGCTGTTCGACTTTATAGTTTTGAGATACTGAAGTTCGAGCTTTCAGTATTTCAAGATTATAAAGGGGAACTATATATATATATATATATATATATATATATATATATACATATATATTAATATTCAAAAATACACAATGGGGCCGGGTTTCGATAACCATCAACATTGAACGAACCTTTATTTATTACGAGAAACACCAAAATAAAATGAAATTAAATATCGTAAAGCGCTACGTTTTACCTCTGCCAAACCTTTTCAAACAATTGCCAATTCATTTTCTATCCGTTATATATAAAGCGCACCGCAATTTTATTCAATTTCTGCCACGCTTCCATTTAAACACCGAAGGTTGAACAAATAAGTTGAACAAATAGAATTAAGAATAAATAAGATGAAACGTGCCTTCTCAGTTTCATAATACAAAACAATAAAACTGTGTTAATTATGCTAACAATTATCTGAAACTTCTCTATATTACTCGCTGATTGTTTAATTTTATACAGCAAATAATATGTGGTGTGTTCACATTAGTTTGTGTGAAACCACGTTACGTTCAGGTGTAGCATGTCATATCGGAAAACAAATACGTTCACGACAGGAATGGCTTATACTGTTTACAAATTAACGTTTAAAAATATTAAATATAATTCTTTACTTGGTGAAGTAAATGTGTTTGAAGTTGATCACAAATATATGTTTAGTTGTCTATAATAAACAAATCACATCTTTTAATGTGATTCAAAATGTGTATATGTATGTTTCTGTATATATTGATGTATAATAGAGTATTGTGTATAATAACTATATTCATTTATATATATATATGTATATATATATATATATATATATATATATATATATAAAATCTACCATTTCAATTTATTGACTAAACTCTATAATAGTGGGACCTATTTTTAATTAATTAAAATTGAAGGTGATAATGTATGCATATGTAAAACCATCATCATTTGTTAAAATTTGATTTGAATATATAAATATGAACAAGTAAATATCAAAATAATATAATGATAGATAAATTTATAAATATCACGATTGTAAATTTTATTATAATTATTATAGTCTGTGTAATAAATATATAATATAAATATATATAACATATTTAATAACATTTTTATAATTTTTACCTTAATAAAGATTTTAACTTTAAAATACTACTAATCAAAATGTAATTGTTCATTCGGCCAGTTATTGGAATTTAATCTTAGTTGCCATTCAATTCTGATTTTTTAACATGTTACTTCATCCCACCCCTCACATTTGGTGTGATTAATCACACCAAATGTGAGGGGTGGAACATGGCAGCCCATGTTAGAAAAATCAGAATTGGAATGGCAACTAAGGTTAAATTCCAATAACTGGCCGGGAATGAACAATTACATTTTGATTAGTAGTATTTTAAAATTAAAATCTTTATCAAGGTAAAAATTATAAAAATTTTATTAAATATTTTATACATATACATATATTTATATTATATATTTATTACACAGACTATAATAATTATAACAAAATTTACAATAAATTTATCTATCATCATATTATTTTGATATTTACTTGTTCATATTTATATATTCAAATCAAATTTTAACAAATGATGATGGTTTTATATATACATACATTATCACCTTCAATTTTAATCAATTATAAATAGGTCCCACTATTATAGAGTTTTGTTAATAAATTGAAATGGTAGATTATATATATATCTAAACGTACATAGTTATTATACACAATACTCTATTATACTTCAATATATACAGAAACATACGTATACAATTTTGAATCACATTAAAAG
Organism: Protopterus annectens; assembly: GCF_019279795.1. NCBI lineage: Eukaryota > Metazoa > Chordata > Ceratodontiformes > Protopteridae > Protopterus > Protopterus annectens. The sequence continues at coordinate 339,488,695 of NC_056733.1, read as the reverse complement.
ATGTGATTTGTTTATTATAGACAACTAAACATATATTTGTGATCAACTTCAAACATGTTTACTTTACCAAGGAAAGAATTACATTCAATATTTTTTAAAAGATAATTTGTAAACAGTATAAGTCATTCCTGTCGTGAAAGTGATTCTTTGTTTTCAGATACTGAACGTTACACTAACGTATGGTTTCACACAAACTAATGTGAACATACCATATATTTTGCTGTATAAAATCAAACAATCAGCATTGAGTAATATCGAATAGAAGCTTCAGATAATTGTTAGCATAATTAACACAGTTTTATAATATTGTTTTGTATTGTATTGGAGAAGGCACGTTCTTTAATTTATTTATTCTTTAATTTATTTGTTCAACTTATTTCTTCAATTAATTGTTTAAATGGAAACGTAACTTAAATTGTTTAATTAATACGTTACGCTTATATATTGGATAGAAAATGAATTGGCAACTGTTTGAAAAAGTTTGGCAGAGGCTAAACGAAAGCGCTTACGTATTTTTCATTTCATTTTATTTTTTGGTGTTTCTACAATCGTAAATAAATTTTTGAAGGTTCGTTCAGTGTTGGTGGATTATCTCCGAGGTTCCGGCCCCATTGTGCTTTTTTTGGATTTTGAAGTTTTGTATTTTGAGACTTTTTCTTGGTTTGTTATATATTAATATGTTGTTTGTCTTTTCAGCTTTTCCCGGTTAGGGGTCGCCACAGCGGAATTCCAGTCCGCTAATGATTGGTAGTAGATTTTTATGGTGCCGAGTGTATGTATATTGTTTTTTTAAGAATGTGTGATGATTTATGATAAATGGTTTTGTATTTTATACAAGTTTAGTAAAGCACCTCTACTGTTTTCAGTAAATGCCATGGGTTCTTCTAATTCCACCTGAGCTGCTACCAGCACTAGTAGATGAGACTTCGGTTTAGCATCTCATACAAAGTTCTACAACCTTTGCCAGAAGCAGTGAGATCACAAAAGTGGACATGTCAACTCACCATGTACTGTTTACCACACATTTCTTGGCGGTACCCAACTTTTTTCTAGACAGACTTAGCCATTGTCAGTGCTTCATTAGTGATCATTTAGACTGATTACTGACAGGATATTGTTCCTGAAGTGGGGTTTCCTGGTTCGCAGTTTATTTGTCTTTCTGAAGAGTTCCAGATGATGGAAACTTTTAGTGATCCCTCTTTTCAGTGCACAGAGCAGGAGCTTGCTAATTCAGGACTATTTTTTTGATGGGGAGGAGTTACTTTTTGCTTTCTATTAATTTGTTGTCATGATGAAATTCATCCAGAATGCCAGGATTCACAGGAACAAAGCAATTTACTGGGTCAATTTTGGCACAGTCATTTGTGGTTTCTGCTTCTGAGGAGGATTTAGGTAGAACCTCCTTTTAGGTCGCCTCCTTCCAGCAAGGCACTGTAACCTTTGGGCTCTGAAGTTAGCAGTGTGGTTGCTGCACTTCCATGTATAGTTAAAGATCAAGGTTTTCCACACAGGGTTATCTTGTCATCAGCTCAGATATCCCATACCCAGTAGTTTACCAGAGACATAATGGACAAATCTGATGTTATCCTCTTCATTCTTCCTCATGATTGGGTCTCGGATCCGACCCTCGGATATGGCTCAGCAACATTTTCCAGACTTGAATCTGACTTTTGAGCTTCTCCCTTTACCCATACTCAGATCTCATTTGCTGCTTCAGCGATCGGACTGGGATCTGTGCTCTTAAGCAGCTATTTGTGTGTTGGCTAGATAAGTAAAAACTTTTTTCTCAACCAGTTTCTGCAGTTAATGTTTCTTGCTTTTTCTACTCCCTCATTAACTATCAGAGCATTAGGGCTTCCTGTACTCTTTTTTCTCTCTCTTTTCCTTTCATAGTAGAATTTTTTAGATAGGTAATTGTTTGTTATAGTTTTTTTTTATGTGTTTTATTATCGTTGTTACAGTTTTTACAATTTAAAACCTTTTATAGTTAAAACTTGTAGTTGAAAGTTTAGGCATTTAGCCATACAGTGCTAAACCGTGTGTGTGTGTGTGTGTGTGTGTGTGTGTGTGTGTGTGTGTGTGTGTGTGTGTGTGTGTGTGTGTGTGTGTGAGTTTTGGCGGCCTTTAGAGCCAGCTCTATATATCTTGTTTTTTCTGATAGTTGGGAGTTATGTCTGACAAATCCTCTCCAGGGTTTAAGCAATGCACTTCTTGTGGGCACAAGATCCCCAACCAAGTTGCCCACAAGGAGTTTGTCTGCTGTTTAGGTGCTGATCACCTTAAGGCTTCCTGTGAAGTTTGTGCTTCCTTTAACACGTGTGCACTCCTGGACAGGTGCAACAAATTATTAAAAGGGGTCTCTTTCATCTGCTTCTGAGGCTCAGACCCCCTCTAAAGCTTCTTCCTCTTCTTCTAAGGAGGCTAAGAAGAGATCTCTCTCTGCTTCCCCGAGAGATCCCTTGGAGCTGAAATCAAATACAAAGAAAACTTCCAATCCAAACTCCATGGATCCGAAGAAAACTACCTCCTTATCAGATCGACAGTTGGATCCGACTGAGGTAATTACAGTGTCACCACCTTCTTCCTCGACTCCAGTGTCGGATCCTAGAGCTCTGGATCTGAGAGCTCAGAGCAAGTCCCCAAGCCTTATAAGATAATGTTCTTCACCTGCCATCTCTTCTAAGTTGAAGTATTCCAGACCTCCATTGTCAGCTTCTTCCAGATCCTGTAGAAGCTGGCCCGAGGCAGACATGAACAGGATGATGAGGCCCAGATTATGATGGAGGTATTGTTGGCTCTTTCCCCTTTCAGATCATTGAGCTATCTGGCCCATACCATTAGAACTCCTTCTCCATTCCAAATCTTGGCTTTGGAGTTACAGGATTCAGGATATCTGAGAGTGTCAGCTTCAGTGTTTGTTTTAAGATGGTTTAAAAGTGTCAGCTTCAGTGCCAGGGAAGCCCCCTTCCTCGACTCCAGTGATGCCCCTGATCAGCCTTGTTCCTATCCCTTTGGATCAGAGTGGATCTTGGAGACAAGACATTGGCACCAGGTCTGGGGAATGGGGTCAGCTCTACCTTTGTCGGATCTGTTCCTTCCCCCTGGGTGCTTCAGCCCTTGACAGCTTTGGTCCAATTCCCTGTGGAAGCCACGAATCCAGGGTGAATCCTAGCCATTTTCCCTTCAATGCCTCGGCTCTGAGGGAGGCAGAGAGGACTCGCCAGGTCCATCAGTTTTCCAAGTAGTGGAAAGGATATTCTACCAATGTGGAGAACCGGCAGAACCAAGAACTGGCAGAGGAGAGTGCCATTGTCCATCTGCCTAACAAGGAGTCTAGAGCGTTGGACAGGTTCAGAAAGCACATTTACACCTCAGCCACTTTTCTGCTGTGGTTATTAAATTATCTAGCTCATTTTACCCAGTTTCAGAGAGAGCTGATCAAGAAGCTCTTAGCCTCTCTCACTGAGTCCATGCCTGTGGAAGAACATAAGAATCTTTCTCCGAAGCTGGCCACTGTGGTTTCCATTGCTAACTCCTCAGTAAGGCTAATTTCTCGTACAGTGGAAGGTACCTCACGAGCTGCTGGTTCGGTCCTATCTGTAAGGAGATATGCCTGGATGGGACTATGTGATTCTGTGGAACCCTTTAAGGCATCTTTTATTAATGCCCCTTTTGAGAGCTCATCACTGTTTGGGCCTTCTGTTACGAGATACATGCATCAAGGTTGAGAAGATCCTTACTGCTGTGGGAATCATATTTTCTGTGCCTCAGATGTCCTTTTCGTGGAACCAACGGGAGGCAAGAAAATGTGGTTCTATAAATCCCAAGGGCCATTCCAGGTCCTGTGCAGGGAGTTGTCCTCCAGATGCAGAGGAGTTGGTTTTAATGGTCGATGTCGCTCTAGAGGCAGAGGGAGTCCCCAGAACCAGGACTTCAAAGACCCACTTCCCTGACAAGTCCTATCAGCACTGCTGAGGTGCTGCAGGACTGTCCATCTTTGGAGGCAGTTGGGGGTCGACTTTCTTTGCACCCAGAATCCTGGACACACTTGACAAACAATTCATAGGTGCTAAACGTAATATCCAGACAGCCTCAACAAATAGTATTCAGAACTTACTCCCGCTTCCTTTTGGTGATAAAAAATACAGGGGACCTAAGACCCATACTGGATCTAAGCAATTTGGATCTTTATGTAAAGAAGTAGAGGTTCCGAATGGTTGCGGTTCAGTCCATTCTGCCCCTATTGCGCAAGGACGATTGGATGTGCTCAACAGATCTCAAAGATGCATACTATCATATCGAAACAGACAGGTACTCCAGAAGATACCTGCGATTTTGGCTAGGAGCCAATCATTTTCAGCTCAGAGCACTGCCCTTTGGCCACCACAGCCCCTTGAGTGTTCACCAAATGGATGGCAGTCATAGCAGCGCACATGAGACCCAACGGATTCTGGGTGTTTCCATACTTAGAATATTGGCTGCTCACTGCTCCCATGAGGCATCAACTTCTCCAAGCCAGAGATTATCTGTTTCAAATCTCCCACTCCCCTGGGTATCACCATAAATTTAGACAAATCCAGTCTGACTCCTGTGAAGAACCTATAATTTATAGGAACATAATTAAACACGAGGGATCAAATAGCTTCTCTCCCCCTTCACCGCATTATGACATTGAAGAATCAAGTCCAGGAACTATTATCCCACCCATCCCCTCCTGCACATCTAGTCTTACAAGCCCTTGGGTTGATGTCAGCAGTGATCTTGTTAGTTCCTCTGGCAAGGCTCTTTATACAAATCCTTCAACAGACGTTAGCAGTACAGTGGTCTATATTCTACCAACCTCTGTCTGTTCCCATCAGACTAACACCAATCTGCACCAAGCTGCAAACGTTATATTCGTTGGTGGATTCAGTCAGATGACCTCTTTTTAGGCAGACCCTTCTCTATTTCTCCCTCCAATAGCCACAGTGACCACGGATGCTTCCCAGTTGAGGTGGGGGGGGGGGCAATACAAGGGAAAGATGGTCCAAGGCATGTGGTCTCCTCTGGATGCCAGGATGCATATCACTGTCCATGAGATGAGAGCAGATGTTCTTCATGTTTCACTGTTGCAGTCATCACACTTGGGGTTATCTGCCTGCAGGCAGCCCTCAGTCAGCCTGAATACCAGAGTCTTGGGATTTCTGCATCGGATGTTGTCGCCTCTTCCATGACGTCAGGTCATCAGGGGTATAAAACAGGCAGCTGATGCTATTACATCAGTCTTTTTTGCTGAGAAGGAGCCCGAAGTAGAAGCAGTTTGCAAGTGCCGGTTGGTCGCTACCTGAAATTTTCGTTTTTCGAGTTTCAAACCTGAAGTTTTCTAAAGCTAAATACCCCGTTGGGATCCTTTTTTCGTGCTCTAACTAATGTCAGAAAAAGTTAACAATTGTCTTGCTTGTGGAAAGCAAATACCTCACACAGATTTTTATTCTTACTGCACCACCTGTTTAGGCCCAGACCACAATGTCCTTCGCTGTCGGTTTTGTACCTTCTTTAAAGCCAAACCATTCATCATTGGGCTATCTTCGTTGCTAAATTCTTTCACTCTCATTCTCTGTATTCTAAAATGGCTTTGATAAGCCATCCGACTACCAATCTTTCAAAAAAAAGTAAAGATAAAGACAGAGACAGACCGCATAGGTCCAAAACTGCTGACAACACGTCCGTTAAGCTAGTCGCCAGTCCACTGGTACTCAGTGAGGCACCTTTGCAGTCCCTAATGCCCGCTTCTACAGATTTGCAGGCCTCTGCTGAGACCCATTCTGAGTCCGGTGTGCCGTGAGATGCTTCTTCGACTATGGAACCTGCGGATGTCTCTTCCTTGGATGGGTCCGGAGCCGCTGTGCAGGCACTTGCTTCTGAGGGTGTATTCTGACCTACCGATGTTCAAATTAAACCAGCAACTTCGTTTTTAGCTAAAACTACCGAGTTTCTCAGGCCCAGAGTACGCATTACGCCTAGAAAACCGACGACCAAAGCACATGCTTAAGCTCCCATGCCATAAAAACAAATGCTTAGAATGGCTGAAGACCTTACTACCCTAATTAGGGAAGCCAGCCTTCCCCTGCTAAGAGACAAAGAATTGAGTTTCATTCTGATTATACATACCAGGAGTCTGACCCTTCTGATTACCAGGACATACCCTTATCGACCTATGAGGATTCAGATGCAGAGGAATCCATTCCCTCTGCCTCCCCTCCAGTGGATTTTTCTTTTGGTGAAACCTTGCATACTTTGGGAGAGCATTTCCGCTGGGAATGCCAGGACTACCCTCAGTCCAAAAAGAGACTCAGAGAATTTTTAGAGTTCATAGGTAGGTACTAGGCTATCTGCCTGAAGGCATTTATAAGCCTAGCCAGAATGTGTTAGCTTTCGCCGCCCCCTTAGATTAGTTCCCTGTGCCTCTGTCCAGCAGAGCCATTGAAGTGATCCCTGGGGTAACCTTTCTGTTTCCCATCCACTCGTCAATCTTTCTCTTGAAGAGGGTTAACGAGGAGCTCTGCCTAATGTAGATTGGAATCTTGTTCCAGAGCATGGGAAGTCTCTGGGACAGGAATCTATCCCTCCAGCACATCCTATTTATTGTTGTGGTGAGGTTTAGATCTCTGGAGCGTGTGGCTTGAGGGGATATGGTTTTCTTCAGGTGGAGCATGTCTATCAATTCTGTGGACATGGCCTTGTATGTCAGGCAGAGATCACCTCTGAGTAAGCGGTATGCAACCGAGTACAGCTGGAGTTTCTTCAGTCGAGCTGCATAGGGCATCTGCTTGAGGCCAGTGATCCTCTTGGTGAGGAACTTCTGTGGTCTTTCCAGTTGTTGCAGGTGTCTTGTAAGGTACATCCCAAGTAGGGCATTGTACTCTATGATGGGTCTGATGAGTGATCCGTAGAGGGGCCCATTGACCTCTGTCCATCTGGATGCAAACCCTTTTGTGATTAGGTGGGCCACATAGAAGGATTTTCTAACCACTTTGGCAATGTGATTATCAAAGGAGAGGTTAATATCTACTTGGGTCCCCAGATCCCTTATTACGTCTTCCGTATTTAGGGGACTACCACCTATGTGGTAGTTTGTGGGTACTTTGTTTTTTCTAAAGGGGATGACTATGCACTTTTTGGCATTTAGCTTGAGGCCATGGTTTTGACACCAGGTATCTGTCTCAGTGAGACCATTTTGGAGGATGTCTGTGTCAGCCGGAGAGTCAATTATAGCCCCTAGTTTGCAGTCGTCTGCGAACTTGGTCAGCCATAGTCCTCCTGTGCTTGCCTGTACCTCTGAGAAGTATATGCCAGACAGGAGGGGTCCTAGGACTGAGCCCTGGGGAACGGCACTTGTAACCGGTTTAGAGTCAGACCTAGCTCCCGCAACTCTTACCATGTGGGTTCTGTCCATGAGCCAGTTATCAACCCATCTCGGGCTTGTAGGGGTTTGTGTTCAGGCTGGTGAGCATGTCTATAATACCTGAGTGGGGAATGGTTTCGAAGGCCTTTGCAAGGTCTAGGTAGGCTGTGTGGACCACCTTTCCATCATTTATAGCCTTGGTAACTGTCTCAAAGAAGTCCACCAGGTTTAGGAGGCATGATCTGCCCTTAACAAAGCCGAACTGGGTAGGGTCCAGTGTTTGGAGGTTTCCACTGTCGTAGTTAATGAGATCCATGATGATGCGCTCCATAGCTTTGCAGACCAAGCTAGTCAGGCTTATAGGGCAATAGTTACCAGGGTCCATTGGGGCTCCACCTTTGTGGAGCAGAATAACCGTTGTTGTGCGCCACTCTGTGGGCACGTAGCCTGTGGAGAGGCTGAGTTTTGTTTAGGTGAGGAGTTAGTTCATCTTTCAGCTCATGTAGGACGCAGCCTGGGACACCATCCAGTCCCATTGATGCTGTGTTTTTGACTTTGGAGAGGGCTGTTTTAACCTGAGTGTCTGTGATTTCAGGGGCACTACATTCTTCTGGTGTAGTTATATGGGCCCTTTTGGGGGTGAGGGGGGGTGGTTTGCACTGAACCTGTCTGCCAGGATGTTAGGTATATCGGTCGGTTCAGTGTATTTTGTGCCATTCTGCACTAACTCCGAGCAGATCTGAGAATTGCCACTTAGATTCTTGACATAGCTAAAGAATGCCTTGTGGTTATCTTTGGAGTCCATTGCAATTTTTCTTTCGAAGCTAGCCTTGGATTTTATGATGAAACATAGTTTCTTGCTAATACTGATCAGGGATGTCTTCCCTTCTTGGGATTTTGCTCTTTTCTGTACTAATTTCCTCCTTCTATTGTATAGCTTGTTTATGGCAGGGTTCCACCAGACTGGTTTCCTTTTCTTGGAGGAGTGAGTCTTGGTTTTGTTTGGGATAGCAGGATCCATGCATTCTTGTAGGTGCCCATAGAGTGCATTAGTAAAGGATTTTGCAGCTTGGACAGCGTTTTCCTTTAGTATGACTGCTTTGAAACTTCCCACCTCAGTCTTAAGTAACGTGAAGTTTGCTTTTGAAAAGTTTTTCACGTTGGTTTCTTTGACAGGGGGTGGTGGCTGAATGTGGATATCCAGAGTAATTAGTTTATGGTCAGATCTAACCAGCTAGGGGTTGACCTCCGGTGTGGAACACTAGTCGCCCATGTTGGTGATGACCAGGTCCAATATGTTGTCACCTCTGGTGGGAGTGTTGATCCAGGGCATTTGAGTTTATAAATTCTAGGAAAGGTTGGGCAAGGGAGTTCGTACTTGAGTAGTTCTCCCAGTTAATGTTTGGGTAATTGAAATCACCCAATATCAGGGTGTTTGGTAGGACCTTTATGTTTCCTAGTGTTTCCAGGAATGCGGAGTGGGGGTCCTGGGACATGGTGGGTGATCTGTAGCATGCTATAATTTGAATAGCAGTTTTGCCCATTGTTAGTTGCACGTGGATGAACTCTGAAGCATCATGCTGTGCCTCTAACCTGGAGGTGTGGGTATCCTTGATGAATATGGATACTCCCCCGCCTTTTGTATTTCGGTCCAGGTTTTGTGGCTGAAATGTATGGTATGAGTTGTAGCCTGGTAGTGCCGGGGTGCTCTCTGGAGCCTTAAACCAGGTTTCTGTTACTACACATATATTGATTTTCTCCATACTGAGGAGTGCCTCGAGTGTGTGCATTTTGAGGTTTAGACATCTGGCATTGAGCAGCATTACCCTCAGTTTTTTGTAACTTGTGCTCTTTACGGTGGTAGGTTTGTCTTTTGAGCCTTGCCTAAAAAAGGCACTATGGGGGGTGGCAAGAGCCTTGGCCAGTATTCGAAAGCCTAAGGGTGACAGATGCAAGCCGTCTCTAGCGAAGCAGCTTGGAGTGTCGAGCATGTCATCCCAGGCTGACAGACACTGGATCCCCTTTGAATGACACCAGAAGCTTAGCCAATTGCTGAAATTGATAATTTTTTCTCTATACCGTGGTATCATTCTTGGTGAGGGCAGGATGCTACTCAGGATCAGGGTCATTCCGGCCTGGGCTACGTGATCAGAGAGCTCCTCCATGTCTCTTTTCATGTAGTCCAGGGAGGTATGGCTCAGGTCATTCACACCAGCATGGACAATGACAGAGTCATATTTGTACTTATTCTGGAGTGACTTGGGTGCTTGTGTTATGTGGCTGATCCTGGCACCTGACAGGCAGCTAACAGTAACCTTCTCCTTGTTCAGCCTAGTGAGTGGGACATCAGTGTGCCTGATTATAGAGTCACCTATTACTAGTGTGTTTGGTATGTTGTTTTGCCTTAAGGGCTGTGATTGTGTGGCACACTGGTTTTGTGAAGTATGTGTTTCATGGTTTGTGTTGGGGGGGTGGAGGTTTCTTGGATGTCTGCTTTGGAGGTCTCTGCTTCTTTTGCAGATTTTTATTTAGAGCCTCTGAGAATGTTTTTGTGTATTTATGGATGTTTTTTGCCGGTGCTGGTTTCATAGGTCTGTGTGAGACTGGTGGTGTCATGCAAGTAATTCCCTTCTCCTCTTGACTGCTTGGTCTAGTCTTGGGTTGAGAGAGCTTAGCCTCCAGTTTGGCTATATAACTGCATCTCTCGCATGTATTAGTGTTTGGTGGAAGGAGGAGAGGGTTGTCTGTGTACATGAGGCAATTTTAAGATTGCCTCAAAATGCCCAGATTCACCAGCTGGACTGGAGAGTACACCTGAAACTGCCCTTTGGACATGCCTGGATAAGTACAGTGAACTGTTTTACTGACTGGCTGGTAAGGTCGAATAGAGAGCCTTGTCCTTCTCTACTGTATAGGGGGGTCTAGTGCTAAGGTTTATTAGTGCTTGCTATGAGTTTTGGGCAAGTGCCAGGATGAGAAGTGAATGATTTGAGTGCTTAAGTTGAATTGTTTGTCTAGTTCCAAGGGAAAAAATTGAAGAGTAGACTTTGTGGAGCTAGGAATAGTTATACCCTAGCTAACCAGCGCTGCCCGGCATGCAAAACCGTGCAAATGTGGGTTTTATAGCAGGGAAATGAAAGACATAAAAATTAGCCCAAAATGGCCAATAAACCCCTCTGCCAACACAGCCCCCCCAAAGTCCACCCCAAGCCCCCGCCACACAGCCCATCCAGTGTCCCATTACTTGGCTATTATAAGACACTGGTAAATATTGCATTATTAACTTAGATAATAGATTTATTGGGGGCAAAGCCAAAAACCAGGGACACATTTTAAACAAGAATAAAATGCTGCGTTACCATGAATACAACCCCAAACATAATAAACTACTAATTTCTGGGCTGAAACCACTCCTCCAGGGACTGATAAGCTGCTCAAAGCTCCCTCTCTCACAGTGAACAGAGAAATTTCCTTCTATCCAAGTAAGGTGTGGGCAAACACAGAAACTTATAACACAACCCTGAATTCAGCACTAATCTGAAAACTGGACTAAACTAGCTTAGAAAGGCGGGAAAACAAGTATTTTTTTTTGTTTGTTTCAGAAAATAAAGCAGATACAGTAAAAAAAAACACTTTAAATGCACAGAAATGGCTATCACACTTGAGTGTGTAGCCTACAATAGTTAAACAGGTAATTTAAACACAAAAATGACTTTGTTAAAGTGCAGGCAGTAAAATAAGTACAATATGTAGCTGAAACAAGCTTTTTAAATCACATAATCTCTAGAAAATCAGTGTTTTAGGCGGAATTAGCTAAAGACGGCAAGAAAATACAGAAAAATGTTACTTAATCTTTGCAAAGTCTCTCTTTTGTCTCTCTGCTGCTGTAGAACTCTGCAGGGCACCAGGCAGGAGCTTGCTGACCAGTATAATAGCACAAACACCTTGCAAATGCGGGTTTTATAGCAAGGAAATGAAAGAGATAGAAATTAGCCCAAAATGGCCAATAAACTACTAATTTCTGGGCTGAAACCACTCCTCCAGGGACAGATAGGCTACTCAAAGCTCCCTCTTTCACAGTGAGCAGAGAAACTTCCTTCTATCCAAGTAAGTATTGGGCAAACACAGAAACTTGTAACACAGCCCTGAATTCAGCACTAACCTGATAACTGGACTAAACTAGCTTAGAAAGGCGGGAAAACAAGTATATTTTTTTGTTTTTTTTCAGAAAATAAAGCAGATACAATCAAAAAAACACTTTAAATGCACAGAAATGGCTATCACGCTTGAGTGTGTAGCCTAAAACAGTTAAACATGTAATTTAAACACAAAAACGACTTTGTTAAAGTGCAGGCAGTAAAATAAGTACAATATGTAGCTGAATGAAACAAGCTTTTTAAATCACAAAAACTCTAGAAAATTGGCGTTTAGGTGGAATTAGCTAAAGGCAGCAAGAAAATGCAGAAAAATGATACTTAATCACTCCAAAGTCTCTCTTTTGTCTCTCTGCTGCTGTAGAACTCTGTAGGGCACCAGGCAGGATCTTGCTGAGGTGTATACTAGCACAAACACCTTGCAAATGTGGGTTTTATAGCAGGGAAATGAAATAGATAGAAATTAGCCCAAAATGGCCAATAAACTACTAATTTCTGGGCTGAAACCACTCCTCCAGGGACAGGTAGGCTGCTCAAAGCTCCCTCTCTCACAGTGAACAGAGAAACGTCCTTCTATCCAAGTAAGGTATGGGCAAACACAGAAACTTGTAACACAGCCCTAAATTCAGCACTAACCTGAAAACTGGACTAAACTAGCTTAGAAAGGTGGGAAAACAAGTATATATATTTTTTTTTCAGAAAATAAAGCAGATACAATAAAAAAAAACACTTTAAATGCACACAAATGGCTATCACACTTGAGTTTATAGCCTATAACTGTTAAACAGGTACTTTAAGCACAAAAACGACTTTGTTAAAGTGCAGGCAGTAAAATAAGTACAATATGTAGCTGAATCAAGCTTTTTAAATCACAGAAACTCTAGAAAATTGGCGTTTTAGGTGGAATTAGCTAAAGCCAGCAAGAAAATGCAGAAAAATTATACTTAATCACTCCAAAGTCTCTCTTTTGTCTCTCTGCTGCTGTAGAACTCAGACTTACTGCGGCACAAGCCTCTAGCTATAACCCCTGTCTTGGATGTTGTAGATGATGTCTTCATGGAATCCAGTCTTACTCCAGACACTTTACCACCGGCCCCTAGAAAACCTGACAGGTACTACAGAGTACCTGATTCTCACAACTTTCTCTTTAAGAATCCTACTGCGGATCCAGAGACGATTTCTCAGGGACCTAAAGGTATTAAGGCTACTACAGCCAAAAACCCTACCCCTTCAGAAAGGGATTCCAGAGCTTTAGACAGATGGGTTAAGAAGCTATATACCTCTGCAACTCTTGCCATCAGGGCATTGAATTGCCAGTTTCACATGTTGAAGTACCAGCAACATGTTATGGAACTAATTAAACAAAAATGGTGTTACTTCCTGATTGTGCAGAAAATAAAGATTTACAAGAGTTAATGCATTCTGCAAACCAAGTTAGTAAGCATACTTTGCAGTGTGGCTTTGATGCCCTAGAAGCATCTTGCAGGGCTGCAGTCACTGGGTCTTGGTTGGTCATGCTTGGCTGAAGGAACAAACCTTGCCAGATCATGTCAAATCAAAATTACTAGACACACCTTTAAATAAGGACTGTTTGTTTGGCACCAAAGCAGAACAGGTTCTTAAAAAGATGGAAGAAAAAGCTAAATCTATGCAAACTGTTAAAGAATTCTTACAAGTGCAGCCACATAGATTCAGTAGGCATTGGCCTTCTAAAAACTGGTCCTTTCCAGCCCCTTCCAGGCCTTCTCAGTCCAAACCCAGGGGAAACAGACCACCCAGACTACAGTCTCAGAGTATGCAGATGTCTAAACAATGGAGTGCCCCCACCTCAAAAACAGGGAGTGGTAAGCCACCCCTTTATGGAAAAAGTTCACAGTGACTTTTCAATTATCCTTCCCAGTCCTGCCCAATTACTTGCGCCCCTAGGAGGAAAACTTGCCCTTCATGCAAAAAACCTGGATGTCCATTACTCAGGACCGATGGGTCCTAAACATTGTATCCCAGGGGTACAGATTCTACTTCCATTCACTGCCAACCCCAAGCGGGTTTCCAGACATTCCTCCAAACCAGTGGGCAGAGGCTCAAAAGCAAGTACTTTCCCTGCTCAATATCAGGGCTATTCAACCTGTTCCAGTAGAACAAAGGGGACTGGGTTTCTACTCCAGACTTTTCCTGGTGCCCGGAAAAGAGAGCTCTTGGCACCCAGTGCTGGATCTATCAATTATCAACACCTTTCTGGTGGTCCTAAAATTCAAAATGCTTACCCTGCAACAGCTTCTCCCTATGCTAGCCAAAGATGCGTGGTTAGTCACCTTACACTTAAAAGAAGCTTATCTCCACATCCCCATAAGGGAGTCTTGCAGGAAATATCTACGCTTCGGGGCAGGCTGTGTGCACTATCAATTCCCTGTACTTCCCTTTAGCTTATCTACTGCGTCCAGAGTATTCAGAAAGTGCCTGGCTCCAGCCATTGCATACTGCAGGCAGAGAAATATTCAAATTTTCCCATACTTGGATGATTGCCTGATTCAGGCAGACAGCCAGGAATTGCTACTTCAGCACCTGGCATTTGTAAAAAGACTCCTAACTTCATTGGGGTACACCATCAACGAAAATAAATCACAACTGGTGCCCAGTCAAAAAATTGTATTCCTGGGAGCAAGCCTGAACATAACTTCCCAGATGGCATTTTTCACTCCAGAAAAACAGGTCTATTTGACCAACTACTTCAAACAAACGGCCACCAAAACCCAGCTATCTGCAAGGAAAATACTGCAAGCCCTAGGGTTCATGGCCTCATGCATTCTGCTAATTCCATATGCAAGACTGCATATGAGGAAACTTTAGTGGTACTTAAAAAGTCTTAGGTGCCAACATTCTCAGGACCTGGAAACAGTCATTCCTATCATACCTTGTCTAAGGGCAGAGTTCCTTTGGTGGGCAGAAGCATGCAACCACAACAAGGGACTGCCTTTCACTCAACCCCCTCACCGCCCAGACCCTGACAACAGATTCATCAGACAATGCATGGGGGGGCTCATATGACAGGCAAATGCATTCAGGGCAAGTGGAGCCCAGGACAAATTCTCCTGCACATCAATCAAAAATAGATGCTAGCTGTACAGAATGCTTTGACAGCCTTCAAATACCTAATCCTTTCAGGACAGCTGCTGATAAAAACAGACAACACCACAGTTATGTGGTACATAAACAAGCAGGGGAGAACCCATTCTTACGCACTCTTCAGGTTAGCCATGACCATGTGGAACACAGCCTTGAGCAACCAAGTGCATCTACAAGCTCAGTTCCTGTCAGGCAAACAAAATTCACTGGCAGACGACTTAAGCAGAAATCTCCTAGACCCACATGAGTGGAAACTGGAGCCCAACACCTTCAACCTTCTAATCCAGTGGTGGGGGACACCGGAGGTGGACCTCTTTGCCTCCCCCCGAGAACCACCAGTTGAGCAAATGCTGCACCAGCAACCCCCACAGCAGGTCCTGGAAGGTGGATGCCCTATCCTTCAAATGGGAAAACCTCTCAATTTATGCCTTTCCCCCTCCTCTCAAATGTACTACTCAAGATCAAACAGGACAGGCCAAGGGCAATTCTTATTGCCCCAGACTGGCCAGGCCAGCACTGGTACCCACTCTTATGCAGTCTGACAACAGTGCCATCCTGGCACCTTCACCAGACACCTTCCCTGCTGTCTCAGCAGGTGGGACAGATTTTGCATCCACAGTTGCAAACCCTAAACCTTGCAGCTTGGCTAATCCTCTGAATACACCACCAGCAGCCCTTAGCAAACAGGTGCTGGACGTCATTCTTGAGGCCAGAAGGCCTAGTACTAGGAAATCCTATGCTGAAAAGTGGAAAAGATATTGTTCTTGGAATCAGTCTCAAGGAAAGGACACAGCAGTGCCCTCCTTACCTCAAATCCTGGTTTACCTAGCAGAGTTATTTCACAGAGGCCTATCCTTCTCCTCCGTTAAGATTCATGCCTCTGCCATCTCAGCTCGTTATAATACTGAGCCATCTCTATTTTTTTGCCCTCTCATCAAACAGTTCCTGACAGGGGCTAGCAACTTAAGGCCCCCAAGGAGAGCAGCCACCCCTGCTTGGGACCTTAATTTTGTACTGGAAAAGCTCATGCTTCCCCCTTTTGAACCTGCTGCTTCATCATAGTTAAAATTCCTGTCTTGGAAAACAGCCTTGCTTTTAGCCATAACTTCAGCTAGAAGAGTGTCTGAGTTACAGGCACTAATGGTTGTGGAACCCTTCATTATTTTCCCTCAGGACTAACCCTTCTTTTATGCCTAAGGTGCTGTCCAGTGTGGCTTTAAACCAATCCATCCATTTACCAACCTTCTTCCCTATGAATGTGTCTTTCGGCTTTTCCCGGTTAGGGGTCGCCACAGCGGATCTCCGGTCCGCTAATAAGTGGCAGTTGATTTTTACGTGCCGAGTTGCCAGCCCTGATGCACAACCTTCAACGATGGTACGCCCATTCACGCATGTCTCCACGCAGAAGACGCTCTGGCTGAGAATCGAACCGGACAGCGTCTTACTGTGAGACGACAATGCTACCGCAGCACCTCCACCGCGGATAATCCTCAGAATAAAGGGGAAAGGATCCTGCACTCCTTGGACATGCACAGACAGCTCAGGTTCTACATTGACAGGACTAAATCTTTCAGAAAATCTGACCAGCTGCTAGTCAGCTTTGCTACAGGGGCAGAGGGCAAGGCCATTTCAAAGCAAACCATTTCCTAATGGATAGCACACTGCATCCATTTCTGCTACAAGCACCATGGAAACCTACCCCACAGGGGATCAGAACACATTCCACTAGGACTACTTCCACCTCTACAGCATTTCTCAGGGGAGTCCCTACCAGGGACATTCTGGAAGCTGCAACCTGGAGTTCTGTACACACCTTCACCAAGCATTACCACTTACCTATTTTTTCTAAATCCAGAGCTGGATTTGCTACAGCAGTCGTACAAGTCCTGCTAGCCAGCCCTAACACTTCTTGACTCCTTCCACCCTTCCTTAGGTTTGGGAATCAACCCAAGTGTGATGACTGCAGCAGTGAAACACGAAGAACATAGTACAGTTGTGTACACTTACCATAAATGTAGGTGTTCAAATGTATTCACTGTTGCAGTCCTGGTTTCCCTCCCTGCAACCCCCTGGTTTTCTCTGTCCTTCTCCCTATCCTCTCTATGGCCATTTTTAATGGCAGTGGTATTTACTGTTTACTGGTGGTGTTCCACACCATATACTAGCTTCCTATTTGGGGGGCTCCTGACATTTGTGGCAAGAAAAACTGATGTAATGGCATTGGCTGCCTGTTTTATACCCCGACGATCTGACATAATGGAAGAGGCGACAGCATCTGATGCAGAAATCCCAAGACTCTGGTATTCGGGCCGAATGAGGGCTAGCTACAGGCAGATAACCCCAAGTGTGATGACTGCAACAGTGAATACACTTGAACATCTACATTTATGGTAAGTGTACACAACTGGACTTTCTTTGCTCTTCCTCTGGAGACCATTGCAGTTCACACTGACAACATGTCTGTAGTGTGGTACATCAAAAAACAAGGAGGAACCCATTCATACCCTTTGTGCAGAGAAGCCATGAGGGTGTGGAAATGTGTGATATCTTCGGACCGCTTGCTGGTCGCAACTCACATGTCGAGGAAAACCAGTGAGCTGGTGGACAGACTCAGCAGAACTGTCCTGATCCTGCATGAGTAATCCCTCTATCAATTAGTGGCAAACATGATCTTCAACCATTGGGGTCAAACGTGTTGTGACCTTTTTGCCTTTCCCCTCACCAACAAGTGCAACGAGTTCTTCGCTCTGATCCCCCCTCCTGGGGAGTCCCCAGGGGATGCTCTGATGCACATTTGGCTCCTGCGTCTCCTTTATGCCTATCCTCCTCCTCTGCTGAACCCGAATTTCTTCAGAAGGCAAGCAGGCTGAAGAGCTCAGTCATCCTCATTGCCCCCTTCTGGCCTCAATAGATATAGTTTCCCTTCCTCTGGTCTCATCTTAAATATCCTCTGTGGATACTGGAGCCAAGACAAGACCTCCTGTCTCACCCATCAGGATTGCAGCACCCCAGTCTTTATGTCCTCAGGCTAACCACATGGCTTGCTTTCCAGGTCCTTAACATCATGTTAGCCTCACAAAAGGTTTCAACTAAGAAAGTCTACAACAGTAAATGGAAAAGGCTCATTGTTTGGGCTGCAAGTAAAAATATTGATCCCTTCTCAGCATCTGTCTCAGATATTTTGCCTTTTCTTAGTACCCTGTTTAAGGAAGGAACAGGTTTTTCTACAATCAAGCTTCAACTAGCTGCAATTTCTAATTTTCATATGGCTAGCTAGTATCACTCCTTGTCTACTTTTAGATTATGCAAAGTGTTTTGAAAGGTGTCTTCTTGCTGAGACCTCCCACTAAAGACTTCCCCACCATGGGACCTAACTGTCGTGCTGCAGAGTTTGACTCAAAGACCTTTCAAGCAAGCAGCCAGTTGTGACATGAAGTTTTTGTCATGGAAGACAATCTTTTTAGTAGCCATTATTTAATTGAAAAGAACTTCTGAGCTACAGGTCATATCTTCCAAATCTCCATACATCATTTTTCATAAAGACAAGGTTTCACTACATACCAATCCCTCCTTTATGCCTAAAGTAGCCACAGAAAGCAATATTAACCAATCTATTCAGTTTCCTGTATTTTTTCCCAATATTTTTGCAGTAAAGGAGAGTACATTCTGCATCTCCCTGATGTTCATAGGCAATTTCATTTTTATATACATAGAACAAAACAGCACATGAAGTCAGACCAATTGTTTGTATCCTTTTCTGTTAACAAATTAGGTCGAGCAGTGTCAAAAATCAAACTGGTGGAATGGATCACTGACTGTATCACCTTCATTTATTCTCAGATAGGCTTAGAATTACCTCGTCCTCCAAGAGCGCCTTCTACTAGATCTATGGCTACTTCTGCTTTTTCATCCAGGATTTCCATTGATGATGTTTGTGTGGCAGCCACTTGGTCAAACCACCACATCTTTGTTGCACACTGTAAATTGGATATTGTATCTAGAAGCAGGGCTTCCTTTGGCTCAATGGTACTCCGCACATCCTCCACCCAGGAGTCATGTAGCTGGAGAGTCTGACCCAGTCATGCGGAAGGATGAAGAGGGCAACATCAGATTAGAAAGTTATGTTTTACTATAACTTGGCATCTTTGTTGTCCTTCTTCATTCTTCCTCACTTTCCCACCCAACCATCCCCTTCCTTACTCTTCTAGAGGATCTAAGAAAGATTGCGGGATGCTTATGTCCCAAGTCTGAGCTTCAGTTATGTTTTTCTCTATCCTATCTTTGTTATATAATGGATGGTGAATCAGCAAATTTGATCTGAGGTTCTGGAGTTGGTGTGGTGCATTATGGATAAAGGGAGGAACTCGAGAGTTGGATCCAAGTCTGGAAAATGTGGCCGAGCTGGATCCGAGGGTCGGATCCGAGACCCAGTCATGAGGAAGAATGAAGATGGACAACACAGATGCCAAGTTATGGTAAGGCATCTTTCTAGTTTTTAGTTTGTGCTGTGCATTACAATTTGGATCCTTTTTCAGTCTCTGTTTCCAGGTTTTGGTTTTTCTAAGCTACTTGTCAGTAAAGGTACATTTATTATTATTACCAACTTTTATGCAAGGCAAGATGCATCTACTAAAGCCTACCTTATAGTATGCAAGGCTTTTCATTAGGTCACTTTTCTCTTGTATCATTCCATCAGGGAATCTGTTCCTTAATGGGATTTGTATTTTATTCTGCAGAAACTAACATTTCTTTTATTTGAACCAGTAACATCTGCAGATATTTTTTTTTATATAAGATACTTTTCTTCATACATGGAACTTCAGCTAGAAGGCTGTCCTGGATAATCTAACTTATCCAGTCTGTGAATATTCCTGCATCCTGCAGAGAGTACTTTAACAAAGTTGAGTACCTACTGCATTACACGAGTGATGATCATAGACAATTTAGTTATTATGTGGGTGGGACTAAAACCTCCAGAGAAGATAACCAGCTCTTTGTACTTTTTTTGTGCAAATCAAGGTTAAAAGTAACTAAGCTCTGATTTAATGAATGACTGTCTAGTTGCATCTCCTTCAACTATCGTAAGTATTGGAAAAACATACTAGGCTTACCAAAGGCTCATCTACTTGGGCTGTGGCTACCTCAACAGCCTTCTTCTGTAAGGCATCCTTATGATGTTTGTGCAGCAACAACTTGGTCTTCACTGAGCACATTAGGCATTATAAACAGGATATTTCTTCCACATCCAGAACCTCCTTTGGGGCTGTGGTGATTGACTTCATGTTCCACTAAGCCAGACACCCATGAGGATTAGTTAAGGACTTTGTCCTATGGGATAATGAAGACTGAATCTCCTTATCAGGCACAAATGTTAAGTTCTTATTCTTACCTTAATATTAGTTCTGCCTAGGAAGTTCAGTCTTCATTAACCACTTTGCCTTCCATCTCTCTGTTAGCGAAGGTTTGTGGTTCTATGTTTTGTACCTTTAGCTTGGTCAGAAACAGGAAGTGAAGGATAGAGACACAGGGCATCTTGGTCAGGTGAAGGTGAAAACTAGCCCTGGAAAGTTTTGTCTACTAAGCAGAGAATGTTCTGAGTTCCTGAGTCACAAGACTTAACACAGACTGAATTCTCCAAGGAGATCTAAACATAATGGGAACACATAGTTTTCAGTATTGTTTTCTTCTGTGTTATACTTGCCTGTCTTAGATTTCTGAAGGTATAGTCACTACATACTGTATAGAGGTGCATTTGTGCTACTACTGCCTCAGATTTTGCAGAATGTCCTTGATTTTAATGGATTTCTTTGCCTTGTCCCTTGTAAAGTTTAAGATTTATTGGTAAACCACTGAGGATTATAGTCACACAGGAATGCCAGACATTAACATTTCATACTTATTATTGTTTTGAAAATGCAAGATGATACAAAACATATTGCGTTATTAAGCAAGTAAGAGTAATATTTAAAAAAAAATCTCTGATTTTGGACTTTTACCCCCTCATTATTTTTGACTCTGTCCAGAATTCTTGAGCAAATAAATTGAGTATGCCTGGGCTGTCTTTAAGGCCATGGATTTGTAATTTTATTTCTTTTGTAGTGTAATTCTTACTAGTTTTTTTCAAGTTTAGAAAACAAAAGAAGTACTATGCCCGGATATCAGGCTAATAATTATCTGAAGACTTGACCAAGACCAGTCTGGCAGCACAGAAGATTAACGGTTTTAGCTGTTAGTAAGATACTTCTTGTAGTCCAGAGTACAGTGTTCATAGCTATTTACTAGGTTATTAATCTGTGTGGATCTTTACAAACCAAGCCAAACCATGCATTTCCATTACGTTTTTAGCCAGTATGTTTTAAATACAAATAACCCATAGACAAGCAGAACATGTATGTGTTGCCCTATCCATGAGCGACAATAGTGCTAAACCAGGGATGAATTTGTAGTTACCCATCCATTCCTCCAGATTATGTTTATATAGTGTAAAAGAAGTACTTTGCATTATGTGGACAGGAAGATGATTCTGAAGAAATGACACTGTCTGAGATAGTTGTATTGCAGAAGAGATTGAGATCTCTTGAGTGGGGGTTTATGCCCCGATTAGACTTGGGAATGTGCACTAGATTTGACAGTATAAGGTGGGTTGAGGCTCTGTAGTCAAGCTGGACATCACCGCAACATTCTGTATGACACCAAAAAGAGGACAAAGCTTTGAGACAGTTTATATGATTTTTGTGATTTAGGCCTATGATTTCTTTCACATCCATTCGCCTACTTTGTGACTCTGAGCAAGTCATGTAACCAGACAGTGCTCCTGTGTTGTCCCTGAAAAGAGGCACTTGTGTCCTGTGGGTTTACTTGGTTAACAAATGAAAATCTAGAATTTCATCCTTAATGTTGCTATTTTTTTTCTGATGAAACTGGCATAGGGATTATTAATAATGCCACTAGATGGCAGTAGAAGACATCGGATTTGCACATGAAAACCAAAATTTATATCCGTGTATGAAGAATGCCTGTTAAGTTTGCTTTGTTGATGTGACATACTTTTTGAATGTATGTATATGCATACATAATACGCTTTTATAAATATTTGTATTTCCTTCCAGAACAGCTTGTACAGTTTCTAGCCAACCCTCAAACCAGGAAAACAAACTCACAAGTTTTACTTGTACAGTTTGTAGTATACGCTGCCAACTTTCCACCTTTGCTTTGCATGTGCTCACTGCAGGGTTGCACTGTAACCTTTGCTGTTAGGACTTGGTAACATTTGTCTTATTCATATGCATTGCAGAAACTCACATGGAGATTAAGAGCACATTGCCCAAACAGAACGGATACTGGGCATCATGCACATTCATGATCATCTGCTGTACCAGTGCATGGGCACTTGCTTTGCAAAGACCCCACACTCATGGTCATACCATCTTTCCCCGTTTTAGGAAAATGAGTTTAGGCAATGCTTCTTGACTTTGTGGCATATCACTCTTATTAATCTGTACAAATGGTCTATTTTATAGAATCTGATAGCAAGTCTGGGCTGTAGAAATTGTCAAACACATAAATATCAGTAGTTACTAACTTATTGTGTAGAACTCTGGTATCAGATTTACTTCATAAATGCCACTGTCCTTGGTCTTTGCAAGTCTAGGTTTCAACTGGTCATAATGTTTCCTGTAGTAAATGCCTGAAATAATTTCCTTGAACTTCTATTATTCCTTTATTTTATTTGCATTAATTTACTGGGAATGTCCATCTGGTAAAAAAGCCTCTTTTCAACAGAGGCCCAGAGAGAAATGTTTCAGTAGGTTTACTTAAAATTACAAATTAAACAAAAATAATAGCAAATTAAACAAAAATAACAGAGAAGAAAAACAATGACATGTGACATCTTTAAAAAATAAACATGATTAAATAATAATACTTAGATCTTAAAAATTGTTAGTGCTTATGAATATTATAGAACCGGGTATTTGTGAGATGGTGGGAGAGAGAGTGAAGGTATTGGAGAAAAATGAAGAGGAAGTAGTTTTGGTATATTATTAGAGGTAAAGAAGGAGATGTTGGAAGAGAGGAGAGAATTACAGGAAAGTAAGGAGAGGTTGGTTTAAGGAATCACTGAAAAGCTGGAAAGTGTAAGGATGAAATTGACATTATCTGTGTCAAGTAGTGGTAACTGAGGTGAGAATCATGATAATTCATGGAGTCCACTTAGGTCCTTTCTAGTTTTTGTAGAATGTCTTATCCTTTGCGTGTTTTTCATGTGGGAGCTTTTTCACGTACTAATATTACATGATCCAGTCTATCCACATCAGCTGTAGGACTGTTTGTGAGGACACATCAGTCAGCTTGGCACATTTAAGCTTTCCTAAGCTGCAGCTCCTCACCAGCTCAAACAATGCCTGGTACCTCACTGTTTCTCCACATCCCATTTGGCAAGAACAGGTTTGCTTCGCTAAGCAGCCCAGGTATAATTTTATGAGTGTTAAATTATCTTTGATTTTTTTTGTTATTATTATTACTATTATTATTATTATTAAGACAGGAGTACATTAAGGATTATGGATGAATAGTGGTAAAAACCTTGTCACTGTCACTATTTTAAAGAATGATATCAGTGGCCATCAACAGAAACAAAACTAGATTTACCGTGAGTGAGGAATACAGTCCTTGTGCCGTTATTTGTAATAATAAACACTGATCGGAGAAAAATACAAAGAAAAATGGTTTTCTGATCAGTAAAGGTTTTTGTTCATAAAAAATAAAAGTTATACAGACCAGTACTAAGTGGATTATTACCCACCAGAATGCCCTACAGTTACATTCACAATGCATTGTACATCTCTTCCCTGCTTTATTACTAGCACTCATCCAGCTGGGACATTAAAGGTTCTTTAACAGTGCGTTCGGCTTATGTTGGCACTGCACTGAGGGTGAGCAGTCTCAGAAAGGAGAGGATCAGGTAGTTTAACTCCTGGTTGTGGGAGTGGTGTGTGGCCCTGGGGATTCATCACTGGGTGACACAGTGAGAGCATGGGAGGATAATGGTCTGTTTAGCATGGACCTCCAAGAGTTGACTGTTGCTGAAATAAGGGTTGGGAAGGAGCAGCAAGACAATGTTGTTTTTATACTTAGAAGTGAAATAGAGTTCTGCTTAAAGAATGAATAATGTTCAACAGTAGATCACTGTTTCAGTACCCTAAGATATTTATGTCCTACCCTACTGCAACCAGACAGTTTTCAAAGCTAAAGGGCACCTTTCATGTACTGTAACTGCCTGGAGCTCAAGAGAAGCTCCATATAAAAAGACAGAGTACCAACAGTTCAGAGACTTCTTGCTTCTGAATAGCTCTCCTTTAGCAGACCGAATGGAACTGTTAGTTAGTTAATGACCTTTCAAGGCTGAGCAAATATGTCCCCAATGGGGAAAACCTTCCACAAACTTTATTTTTTTGAGGAAAAACTGTGTTTCTTTGACCAGAATTTGGTGTTTGCTAGGAAATTAAATATTTTTAGACTGACACTGCCTTTATAAGAGAGTTTATATGCATGAATGCTTTTGTGCACACTTTGTGCAAACTTTTATGTTTTATGGAAAGATTTTCCTACAGTTTTTGTAGGTTTGTCTGCTAGGGATAGGAAATTATGCTTGTGGGGGATTGTCAGGGATTTACTTACTTCAGACCCACTTGTTTTCTACCTTACCTGTTACAGACTTGTTCAGGCTCTGCAATTCATCTTTGAGACATCTTTTTCAGCCTATCTATGGAGCAACCAGTCTGTGGTGTCATCCTTCGCCTGTCCACAAGAAGAAGAAAGATTTTTATCATGTTGATCACTGCTGCAGTAACTTATGCTATCTGGATTATATCCTGCATAGGATGTGACAGCTGACCAACTTCCAAAGCTTTAGGGCAATTTCCACATGCCCAAACTGTTAGTCAGCTCAATCTGAGTTGACCAAAAGGCAGGTTTGTTGTCAGGCTCTTCTTTGCTCTCATGCCAACTGAAAGAGGGAGGCTGAGCTCTGAAAGGACCTTGCTAGGAACAACAGTAAACAAATGTCCACATGATGGCATCAAAATGCATCAAAAAACAAGTGGGACAGTGGGAGGAAGTGGCTACTACAGCAGTAATCATTCAAACATCTATTGCTATGGTAAGCTTACTCATACAACTGTACTATGTTTATCATATTGATCACTATTGCCATAGCCTAAGCTGTGTGGGTAGATCATCATAGCTTACAACAACTGGGAGGTAGAAGAGATAAGGTCCAGGAGACTCTGCAGAATGGTCCTAGCAAAGCCTGACCTAGACCTGGAAAAGAAATCTAGATTATAGTACTTTCCAAAAGTGTGTGCTGCGGACCAAGTTGCTGCTTCTGGAATCCAACCCGTTCCAAAATGTCATAGATGAAGCCAAGGCCCTTATAAAATGAGCCTTGACCAAGCCTGGAAGTAGTTTTGCTGTGGGGGGAATAGCCTGAGACA
Organism: Protopterus annectens; assembly: GCF_019279795.1. NCBI lineage: Eukaryota > Metazoa > Chordata > Ceratodontiformes > Protopteridae > Protopterus > Protopterus annectens. The sequence goes on along the minus strand of NC_056733.1, from coordinate 339,463,541 downwards.
ACCACTTGGAAATAGTCTGTATTTGTCTTCTACTTAACTTTCAGAATTTTAAATCATCAGGCTCGTGTTGTAGTTTTTACTTCTGTCTTGAAAACATGAAAAAGTTAGTCGTTATCCTTTTCTTTTCTGAAGTGAAAATTTCTTTGAATGTGTCTTTACTTTCTGCTTCTCATGTAATTAAACATGATTTGAAGTGGTTTTATGATGCTGCTAATTCTACCATCGGAGCTGCTGCTTCTGGGTCAGTCATGAGAATATTTGTTTGGCTTCAGTTTTCCAGAAGGTGTTAAATCTGACTTTTTTAAATTCTCCTTTAGACAAAGAAGTTCTGTTTGACCCTTCTGCAGCTCAGGTGCTCAAGAAGTAAAACAGAAAGTTGATCCAAAATGTTACTCAAGTCTTTCGAACTTTCTTTTTAAGGCAAATAAAAAAATCCATCCCATCTCAGTTCCTTTTTTAAAAAGCAATTCAAGCAGCAAGGAGCCTTCAAACAGGACCAGCATCTTCACCCTTAATCTTTTCAGATCCCTGTTTTATTTTTTTTAAGGATCGAAATTATGTGGTAGGTAAAGCTGATCTTTCACAATCCAGATCTACCATTCTCCCTTCTGACTCCTCTCCAGTCTTTCATAACAGGTACATCAGGCCTGGCATGGGGAGTGGTTACCAAGAGTGTGAAATTGCAAGGTCTGCTGAACCATCATAACAGACAGAAGCACATAACTGTCAGAGAGATGATGGCTGTGATAAATGCTTTCAAAGCTTTAAGTCATCTGTCACCCCCAGGACCTTTACAGGTTTTCACAGACAGCAGCACAGTGATGTGGTACATAAACTTTGAGGTAGCAACTCAGCTCAGTTTGACTCTTCAAACTTCATACATTCCATCAAAGCAAAACTTTGTAACAGGCAAGCTATGCAGGACCAGGACAGTCCCTCACAAATGGAAACTTCTCCCTGGGGTCTTCCAAGAACTGATTGAAATGTGGGGAACACCTCAAGTAGATCTGTTTGCCTCCTGTCAGAACAGATGACTAAAGAAATTATCTTCCAGGACCCCTGGCAGACAAGCCTGGAAGACAGACTCATTTTCATTCCTATGAACAGGAATGTTCATTTGTGGTTTTTCACTCTTTTCACTGGTATCAAGGGTTCTTTTAAAAATCCAGAAGAACTCCCTCAAGATTCTGGTGGTGACTTCCTTATGGTTCAGACAACACTGTTTCTTACTTCTTTTCAAGTTAGCCAAGGGCAGTTACCACAAGCCTCCCACGGACTGGATTTACTCACACAAGATGGGTTGTTTGATACAACCCAACCTGAAAACTCTTCAACTGACTGCCTGGATGGTAGAATTATAATATATTTTAAGCACCTTTTTCTGGGGATGTTTAGCAGGTATTAAAGAAAACACTACTACTAGGAAATCATATCTGTGTAGATGGAAACAATTTTCAGGTTGGTTTTAGTAAAATAACCAGGACACTGTTCAGGCCTGGTTGCCTCTGGCTCTTGATTGTTTGTGTAAGTTGCCATCCTTGGGCCTTTCCTATTCCCCTATCAAGGTTCATTTATCGTCTGTTTCTGCTTGTCAGCTCTTTCATCTCCCATTTCTTCCTACATTCAAGTTAAACAGTTTTTGAAATGAGCTTTACATTATCAGTAACCAGGTGCCACCTCAATTGCAGCTTAACTTTATATTTGAAAGGTTTCCTTTTTCCCCACTTGAACTGTCTCATCATGTGGATTTGATGTTCTTAACATTGAAGACCATTTTACTCATTGCTTTAACGTCTGCTAGGAGAGTATCTGAGTCATAAGCACTTGCTATGAGTGTTTATTTTCCACGAGGTTAGTGTTTCATTGAGAGCTAATCCTTCTTTTATGCCAAAAACAGCTTTAGAATTTACCTTATATCAGTCTGTTAATCTCCCTGTCTTTTCTGCTGTCCCTATGAACAAAGGAGAAAAGATTCTTCACGTTCTGGATGTCTACAAGCAGTTCAGATACTACCTAGACAAAACTCAATCCTACAAACCACTGCAAACTGGATTCCATTTTCAGGTCCAGAACAGGCTACTTTTTTCTATAAACTATTTGTCAGGAGCTCCTGGATTCTCCTTTAAGTAGCTTAGGCTAGTGCAGCAGTCATGTAAGTGAGCTTATTATAACAGTAGATGTCCTAATGGATCACTGTTGCAGTAACTCCCTCTCCTTCCAGTGCCTTTTTTGAGTTACATGTTTTAGTATTGCCAAGGTGTGACTATATATACCTTTGTATATGTAATTACTTTTTGTTTCCTAACATTTTTTTCCTTTCAGGGCTGTTGCCTCCCTTTCTGTGACAAGAAAGCTTTGACCTTTTGGTGCTGTTGTAATTTTATTTGGAGATCTCCTCAAGCTCCTGTTAGCGTACATAGAAGCTTCCCTTTGTCTTTGAAATGTGGATGGTTGCAGTGGTGCAGTGGGACTCAAGTAGCTCAGCCTACTGCAGCAGTCATCTATCATAACATCTACTGTTTTCAAGAAAAACACTTGGAGCTCACTCTCACAAAGATGTACATGTGACTTTTCATATTAAGACAGAGTCCATCAACTAGACAAATTAATAAAAAGTGCAATGTAAAAGTATATTGAAGAATATATATGTGAACAAAAATAGTTATATAAATATATATATATATATATATATATATATATATATATATATATACAGAGAGAGAGAGAGACCTCACCAGGAGAATCCAGGGCCTCAAAAATCTGCCATATACAGATAGGCTAAAAGCCCTATCCCTTTAGTCTGTTTCATACAGACTCCTCATAGGTGGCCTCTGTCTGGCATACAAGGCAATCTTGGACCCCGCTTTGATGGGATTACTGCATATCCACAAGTCAAGCTCCACTCAAGTAACCCGCGCAAGCGGCCTCAACCTGGTCTGTGACATCAATAGGACTTGTTGGCGGGACAGATTTGTGTCCCAGAGACTCCCCCATCTATGGAATAGACTCCCTCTCCATGTCAAGCAGAGTATGTTTTTACCCCTTTTTAAGCACAACCTGGATAACTGGATGGGAAATAGAAAATAAATCCCTGGGATTCCACCTGTGTCCCTGCTGGACAGGGGCATTGGGTGCTGATTTGTCTATGCATGGGTTAAACTCTTGGCTGGGCTTATAAGGGCCTCAGGGCCAATAGTCCAGTAACTTCCTATGATCCTATGTTTATTCCACAAATTAAGCACTTTCAACTCGTGTTACATTGAGAGTTCAGCAGAATAAAAACCACATTGTCCCTTTTCAGGTTGAAACAATCACTCATGTCGTATTAAAACAGAGCCCATCAACTAGACAAATTAATAAAAAGTGTAATATAAAAGTATATTGAAGAATATATATGTAAACAAGTATAGTTATATAAATATATATATAGTTATGTTTTGTGTGTATGAAACATCATAACAAAAATAAACATTTTATAGCCTTCAGCTTTATCACAATATGTATTGAAATACTTTTGTTCAGAGCTGGATGTTGGTTCATTTTAACTGCCGTACCAACCCATGGTGTTCTACAGTCTGCTCCCATGGTCTACCTTTAAGGTTCTCAAAAACCTTTTCAAGCACCCAGAATGCAAATCTATGTACTGCAACAGTGATCTATTAAATTGTCTACTGTTATGTTAAGTTTACTTACACAGATCTATTTATTTATTTATTTGCATTTGTTTACCAGGAAAGTCTTACTGGGTAAAACCCATTTTCAGTGGAAGCCAGGGGACAAAAGCTCCAGAAAAATCTAGTAAATGGCAAAGTTTATAGTATTTAGCATAACATTTATTTTTTATATATTTTTAAAACATAATGGAGTACGGAGCATGAAAAGATGTTCTTCAGTAGATCACTGCTGTATAAGCTGTTATAAATGGGATATATATTGCCAAAGATCCCATATATCTGGCTGGTCTACAAAGCATCTGACCCCTTACTCATACAGTATACGTCTACCTGCCACACAAGAGTACATGCCAGTAAAAGAAGGATGTTTGGACAAAAACTTTGAAGTTTCTTGCCATTTATGCACGTATGCAGATTCTTGACAGCTTCATGTCTGGTGCAACATGTGGTCAGCTTCAACACATTGACTTCAGGCAGATAAGTATCCTTTTGGGGACCCTTCATTTTTCTTATGAGATTTTCACAACATTGTTTCTTTGGTCTGTCATAAAATGAAATTGCAGTTGTGGGTGCCAAATTCCATACAAACACTTGCATTCTAGCTGTGTGTTTTGTTTGGGGGGAGCTGAACATGATGTTAGGTCTTGTTCAATTTGCCAATCATTTACCCCAAAGACCATTAGGAGAAGATTAAACTCTCTTTGTATCTTCCTTGAGAATAGATGTCTTTGGGATTTAGCATGCACAACCATGTCATCACCTTACCCTGCAGCAAACCTTGTGGAAAGAGATAATTTATGATAACTGTATACCCATCTGTCTCATACAGTCTGTGGCTGACAACTCTACCAAGCTGCATTTTGTAGTACCGAGATCAACCGTCTACTTCTGGGCCCTCTTGCATCTCCCCTTCAGAGGCCTGTATGATCCATGACCCTTGCACATCTGAACAGACTAGCCAGTGGAGTTAGCCCAGAAGGGGGAACCACAGATTATTTTATCTGACGATGTGGGAGGTTTTCACCAGGTTCTTGTGATGGAGGATATCGGAGTCTTACTAAGTGAGATCAGATCTGACTACATCTTCAAAGACCACACATGTCTGAATAGTTCCAAGAAGCACTTACAAAAATGTAAGCATTTATCTCCTCCTTCAGTCCCTTCTTCTTAGAAAAGGAAGAAGTACAATTGGTATAATCTTGCTGATCAAAGCTGTTCAGCAGCAAAAATAAAGATTTTTTCAAATAGGAGAGTAGAGAAGTTGTTGGCTCCCAAAAAATATTCTGTGAGTTACTTAATATTGGCATCTGTAAGCCTGTTGCCACACCTTCACTTTTAGAAGCTTTGTTGGATATGTTCTTGGCTGCTTATATGTCCCCAGACTCTCAGCATCCACGACCTAAAATGCTGGACAGGTTTTATAGGGTCCCAGATTCAATACCTTTACAAAAATCTCTTGGCTGACCCTGTCCTTATTTCTTTGGATGCAGACAAGGGGCTAGAAGTTCTGCATTTTCTAATCCAGTTTCTAACAGCAAAGATAATAGGGCTTTTTATAGGTATGATATACTTTTCCATCCTATTCTTTAAAGCCATTAATTACCAAACTCACATGTCCAACTTTCTTTTATCTATGTTGTCTAACATAGGACAACCCTTAGCCAATCTCCAAATGCTATCTTAAAGTCTGACATTGTGGAAATGCTCAACTCTGCCTTTTGTATGACTAAGCATACAATTAAATGTGGCTGTGATGCACTGTCAGAGCCCAACAGGCAAGTGACTCAACAAGTAAGGACATTTTATTTTTTTTCACTTCCCTTGCTGAAGTTTTCAAAAAGTTAGAAAAGAGAAAGGGAGAGGTAAACTTATGCAGAGGTTTCAAAAATTACTGTTGTCTCCGGTTCCCTAATTCCAGAAGAACTACACTTCTAGTCCAGGACTATGTTTTCATAAACAGTTCAGATCAGATCAGTAAAAATCTGAGAAACAACTGTTCAAAAAGAAATGTCAGGGTGCCTTTAGAAAGAAAGCTGGTGGTTCCCAAGTGGTACTTGCTCACACAGGGTAAGGGAATTGTGATTCATCCCAATATTCAAAATATCCAGGATATCAGTCTAATTGTATGGATGATAGATTTTTGATTCCTTTCTGGCACTTTTTTTCTGAGGATGTGCAACAGGCATTGAAGGGAACAAGGAAAATCTGCTCCTAGTAAACCTTATTTCTCCAAATGGATAACATTTTTTCTTGTGTGTCAAATCAGAGGACAAGACTTATCTCGAGTGGAGCTCCCCTGGGGTCTTCATTATTTCTGTGAATTGCTCTGTTCTGGCCTTGTTCATGTTTCAGTAAAGGAACGCCTCTCAGCTAATTCAGCATGGCTGTCACTGGATTCTCCTTCTTTCCTCTTTTTTTCTCAAGTCAAGCAAATTTTAAATGGGGAGGGTTCCATATCAGGCCACCAAGAAAAAGGTGTCCCTTCTCGGGACTTAAATTTTGTTTTGCATAAGTTAAGCTCAGCCACCCTTTGAGCCTGTAGCCAGCTCTTCTCTAAAATTTCTAACCTGGTAGGCAACCTTATTGGTAGCTGTAACTTCTGCTAGATTGGCATCTGAATTACAGACCTTTGTGTCTATCTGTTCAGGCCTTTTTTGATCTTTTGCAAGGATGAAGTGAGTCTCAGAAACACCCCTTCCTTTATGCCTAAAGTTGTCTCTGAATGTACTCTTAATCAATCTATACACCTTCCTGTTTTGTTCCCTGACTGTCAGATCAAAGGTGGAATGATTCTAGATATTCACAGATAACTTTAATTTTTATCTGGACAAAACTAAAGTTTTCAGGAGATCTAATCAAATGTTTTGTGCCTTATGAGGGAAGGAAAAAGAGACAGCCAGTAGCTACACAAACTATATGTGGATGGCTTTCCTGTCCTATTCAGTTCTGCTATTCCAACCCAAGTAAAGAAAAAAAATGCATCAGAATGCCAGGGCTCATTCTACAAGAGCAGTTGCCACATCTGGAGGCTTTTTGGAAAAGGATGGGCTCTGCATCTATATTAGAAACAGTAACTTGGCCCTCAGTTCATACTTTTTGAAAGATTACAAGCTGTATTCTGTTTCCAGAGCCAGAGCAGGCTTTGCCAGGGCTGTTCTTCAGGGAAACCTGTACTCTGGTCTTTCTCCATCCACACTTTCTTCTTCAGCTTTGTCAGCAATCCAGTAGGTAATGACTGTTGAAATAGTGATCTAATAAAATACATTGTAAAGTCATGTGGTTTACTTGCCATAACAGTAGTTGTTCAAATAAACACCTTCCCTCCACCCTCTCATTATTGCCTTCCTTCCTTTCCCTGGCTGAGATGGGGTGTACTTTTATTTATTTATTTTTGTCTTTTCTGACATGACTTTAATCAGAGCTTTAGGCTACGGTCACCTTTTTTGGAGAAGAAGGCGCAGGGTTGTATACTGACATGTTCTCCCATGCAAAGGGCAGCTATATAGCATATGAGAAAGGACTCTGAAGCTTTTTAGAATGGTTGGATGTACAGTATCCAGGGCAGGGTATGCCCCATATATAATGGCTACTGCAACTGTATTTTATTCACACAATGAATATAGGTTCATAGCTTCATAATTATATACTAGGGTAATGACCAACAAGGACTTTATAAGCCTAGCCTTGCAACCCAACCCGGTTGTGTCCCTATGTATCATGGGTATTTATTAGGAAGGGGTATGTTAGTTAGGACATTTCTAAAGGTTATGTTGGTGGGGTATGTTAGTTTGGGCATAGTTACTGTCTGCCTCTGTCTGTCATACACTTGGGGGCCAGACATGAGATGAATTTCTGATTTCCCATCCATTGGTCAAGGTTAAACTTAAGTAAGGTTAGGGGCGGACTCTGCTTCACATGTTGAAAAAGAGAAAACAGTATGACCATAAGCACCAAAAAATTAATAGGAAATAGAGATTTTCATGGTTAGAGAGAAAACTGTAGTGTATATATATTCATATATTACATTTCTTTAAAACATTTCTGAGAAATGTCATTTTCACAGTTACAGAAAAAAAAAGATTATTTTATGTATTATATTCATACATTATGTTGCTTCAAAAGAATTTTGAGAGATGATATTTTTACAGTCCCAGAAAAAAATTATAGTATTATAGCTCCATATGTTGCAGTGTTTCAAACCATTTTTGAGCACTCCACCAGTGTGAATTTAAGTTTTGGATTCATGCTGTTTGTTGAAAAGTATTGCCGAGCAAGTATTACAGAATAACTAGAACAAAAACACAATAAGCACAAAAAAAAAAAAAAAAAAGGAAAAATAGATTGTCACAGTTACAGATAAAATAGTAGTATATACATTCATGTATTACTGCTTTAGAACAGTTTGGAGAGGTCCAACAGTATGAATTTCAGTTTTAGATTCATGCTGTTTTCTCAGAAATATTAGTGAATGTTACAGAACTTAATAAAACATTAGCACAAAAAAAAATCATAAAGAAAAGGGGATTTTCACAGCTACAGAGAACCATAGTGTATACATTCATATCTTACATTGCTTCATACATTTTTGAGATCCAACAATATGATTTTCAGTTTTCATCAGATTTTGCAAATATATTATTAAGTGAATAAAGTAATAGGCAAGTTATCTTAGAGGTTAAATAGGAAGTAATCAGGATGATGTAGACAGGCGAGCAGATCAAGTATATGGCAGCAAAGGGGATGCAGAAATGAGTTGGATGGAGCAGGATGGACAGAGTAGAGTGACTGTCAATGACTGAGTTCAGAAATGCAGGTTAGCTTGGAAAGGCTAGGTAGGTGATATGACGTGTGATGGAGAGAAAAAAAGGGTGCAAAGTGAGGTATAGGGTAGGCTGAAGGAAATAAATTATTTATGGGGGTTATAGGAAAAATATAGCAACGTAAGCCGGAGTTAGTATAACTGAGTTATCAACAGAAAAGTAATCTGTACATAAATTATTAGATAGGGATAGAATTTGATACTTTTTTACCTGAGATCAGACAGGGGCAGAGCCTTGTGTTCATCAAGTAGTGACTGAGTTGCGATTTGAAAGATTTAATTTTTTTCTAATTTCAGTGGTAGTGGAGTGACATTCCACATTTTTGAGAAAAAGTTTGAATACAGTGAGTCACCTGCAGAATTTCTGAAAACAGAAGTTTATCTCCTGAGTGTAAGGTTCTATTTGAGAAGTAGTGCCAGATGATATTATTTAGAGCTGGACAGTTCTCTGGTTTGTAGGTAAGTTTGTGAGGTTATAAGCAGTTGAGAGAATGTAAGAAAGTGTAACAGTTCAAGCTAGGTTAGCTGCTTGAACATGTAGCAGTGAGTTTTGTAATGATGGTTTGCTGCAAATTTCACAATTTAGTTCTAGCATTCTTCTTGTTTAACATTTTGAGAGTTTAATTATTTATTTATTTATTTATTTCACATTTGTTAACTGGGTTAGTTCAACTGAGTTTGCAAACAAACCCATTTTCAGTGGAGACCCAAGGGGAAAGAGCCCCAACAAACATAAGCAAAGATAAACATACAGGACAAAAACTATTAAAAATAACAATGCAAATACGAACTTAATTATACAGAGAAAAACAAAAGAAGAAAATATGAACATTAAGGGTTGCACTGATAGCAGTGGTCTAAAATTTACCACATATGAGAATAAAACCAAAAAGATAATCATTGTCCAAAAGAAGGGCAATATATAGACATTGATAGGAAGTGGGAGAAAAAGATAAATAGTGTGGAGAATGGGAAGGGGGAGAGAAAGGAGGGGGCTATAGTAGCAGAGCTGAGGGTTGAGGAGGTTAGTTTATGCAGAAGTTACTAACAGAGAAAGAAAGTTAAGAAATGCAACAAGTTATACAGTAGGAGTTGTGCAGATTGATGATATAGATGTAATGCAAGTAGTTAAGTTGTAACAAAGGTTTGTTGCTGTATCATTGAGGTGAGGTAACATTTTGCCCAATAAACATAGCCGAGTTTTTGGCTCATAGGTTCATAGGATGATACTAGGCTATTGGCCTGGAGGCCCTTATAAGCCTAGCCAAGAATTTTGCCCATGTTACCTCAAAGTCAGCACCTGTTTCCCCTGTCCAGCAGGGGCACAGGTGGGATCCCAGGGATACATTTTCTGTTTCCCATCCAGTCGTCCAGGTTCCTCTTAAAGAGGTCTAGAGAGGTACTCTGCTTGACATGGAGAGGGAGTCTATTCCACAGATGGGGAGACTTTGGGACACAAATCTATCCAGCCAACAAGTTCTAATAATGTGACAGACCAGGTTAAGGCCTTGCATGCAGGTTGCGTGAGTGGAGTTTGTCTTATGGATATGCAGCAACTCCATCAAGGCTGGGTCTGAATTGGCCTTGAATGCCAGACACAGGTCATCTCTCAGCAGTCTGTATGAGACTGAGTAAGAGGGACACGGCTTCTAGCCTATCTGTATAGGATAGGTGTTTGACACCCTAGATTTTCCTGGTCAGGAACCTCTGTGGTCTCTCCAACTGCTGCATGTGCTTGGCAAGGTACATGCTGAAGGGGGCATTGTACTCGTTAATGAGTCTGATAAGGGAGGAGTACAGGAATGTTATAACCTCCATGTTCCTGGATGAAATACCCCTATGTATGATGTGGGCCATGTAGAATACCTTCCGTACAACGGAGGCAACGTGGTGGTCAAAAGTCAGGTTGCTATCAACCTGGGTGCCCAAGTCTCTCATGACTGACTGCATGCTTAGTATGTTGATATTAATGTGATAATTAGTGGGGATGCCATTTCCCCAAATGGGGTAATGATGCATTTCTTGGCATTGAGTTTGAGGCCATGCTTCTGGCACCAGTCATTGGTTTGGGTAAGGCCCTCTTGGAAGATGTTCACATCACTAGGGGAATTTAAGACAGCGCCCAGCTTGTGGTCATCTGCAAACTTGGTCAGCCACAGACCACTGGTTTTGGCTTGCACCTTAGAAAAGTATATCCCAAACAGTAGAGGCCCCAAGACCGATCCTTGGTGACATCCTTGGTGGGTTTTTTTTTTCATTTATGTGTTGTTCAAATTTCATGTGTTTGTCTATGATTATGCCTAGAAATTTGGCATGATATGTAATTTCTATTTTTTTGTGTTATCAGCAGATGTCTTTGAGTAGAGAGGCTTTTTAAAGAATGTTGTTTAAAAGTAAACATGATTAGCTTGGTCTGCTGAAGGTTTAGAAGGAGCTGTCTCACCAGATTTCAATGGAGGAAAAGGATTTTTTTAGTTAGTTCTTACATTATGAAAAGACTGTTAAAGCAGATAAGAGTAAAATAATCTGCATACTAGACTACAGTGGCGTGTTTATTTCTGTATGAACATCAGTGATGAATAAATTGAACAGTAAGGAACCATGTGCTGACCCTTGGGGGAGACTAACTGCTGCAGATAGAAGGAAACATAATTTCCACACTTTACTGCTTATTGGCTGTTTGAAAGTTAGATATGAAACCAATGTAGTGATAAATCATCATGAGCTGTGGAGGATAGTTTACGTAGTTTTTGGTAAAGCAGTACCCAGTACTTTGGCTAGATTGAGAAAAAGTGTAGCCACCAGATTGCCATAATTTCTGTTTTGGTTAACAGTATTGACAAAGTTTAGCAGGGCTGTAGTATGAGCTTTGGTACTATAGTTGGGCTGAAAGCCATTTGTGTTGGAGAAAGAGATACAAGTATGTTATGTCACTTACTTGAGCAATTGAGAGTGAATATATTTCCTTAAGATTTTAGAAAGGTGTTGGGTTGACAGTATAACTGTGAATCTGAAGTTTGAGAGGTCTGTGGATGATCCACATTCGCAAGGATTTTTTCTGTATTGCTAGAACATAGTTTTCTTTGATCCATGTATTAAAATAGAAGCCAGATAGCCTAGGTGTTAGCTGCAGTCTATATATACTCTGCAGGTATTTGATCAGGGGCTAAATTAGTAGATTTTAATTTTGCGATATGCATGTTGATGGGGAAAGATGGATACTGGTTTCAATGAAAGGATGTTATTGGAGTTATTTATTTGAAATAGAAGTTGGAGATTAGTGTTTTCTTTGTGTTTTTTATAATGAGGATGCTGAGTGCATAAAATTGATATTAAATTGAACAGCAATGGTGTCATTATAATTTTGTATTGATGGATTATGTTGGGATATTTTCCAGGGTTTAAAATGTTGTTTACTGATGTGTAGGGGAAAAAAAAAACTTGAAATTATTCTGATGTCTAAAAAAAAACTTGAGATTATACTGTTTTTTATGTTAGAGTATTGTGTAGCAGAATTTTTTGTTGAATTTAATATGGTGCTTGATTTAGTTTCTAAAGTGTTGTAAGTTTTTGTGTGTTTTATTATGTAATCAAGTTTTCCAGACTTTATCCCTCTGCTCCATGAGTTGTTTTGTTTGTCTGGATAACCAAGGAGCAGAGTTGGATTTGACTCTTTTACTTTTTAGAGAAACATATTTGTTAAGAATGTTTGGGAAAGTTTTGTTGAATTGTGAGATAGCAGCATCTAAGGAGAGTAAAGTAAATTCCAGTTGTATTGGCTTAGTGTAGAGATAAAATTGCCAGTTTTGAATTTAATGAGATTTCTCACTTGAATTTTGTGGTGTAATTTGTGGCTGTGATTTTGTTGTCTAATAGTGAAGGTTAGAAGCGGTCATTTAGCATATCAGACAGGGTATCAGAATTACATTTTTGTTAGGCATAGATGTGAGAATCTAGTGTAGAGTAAATTTGTTATATGTAGTTAGAGTATTTATTAGTTGGGTGACACCATAAAACTGTATAGTGTTAGTTGGTTGTCAGAGTCTGTAGACAGCCAACTGATGTTTATGTCATCCAGCATAAATATTTCCCTTGAGATGTTGCTTTAAATCCAGCATGGCATATATTTAGCAGTCATAATATTACTAATGGAGAGTATATATATACCCTTATACTGGCTAAGATCGTGTGGTGACTGAGTTGGAGTAGTGAGAGAAACATTTCTGCATTATTAAATTGTGGGATGGTATGAGTGAAAGGAGAGAGAGTTGCAGATTGTTTTTATTGATTATAGCAATGCGGTCGGCCTTTTTTAAAATTCTGTCTAATCTGACAATATTGAGGAAGGGGGTGATATTTGTTAATGTATTATTTCTTGTTGTAGCCAGGTTTTAGTAGTTATAATGCTAGTAGGGGAGAGATGATATAGCCGTGCATGGACTTCAGGAAGTTTATTACAGATACATCTTAGATTGGTATGGAACATTTTAACCCTGGGTGACTTGTGAAGTGTGAGGCATTTGATGAAGGTTGTGTGTTAGGAGGTGGTCCTGAGTTAGGGTCAATGTCTCCACTTAGTTGTAGTGATTGAGGGGTACTGTGATAGGGGTAGATTCATTTCACTTTGATTTTATATTTTATGTATAGTTTGTTTAGAGAATGGGTTTATGTAGAGATATCAACTGACCATAATATTGAATGGTGCTACATCATCAAACCTGCTTTTCATCAAAATGCCAATAAAACAAAAAAAACATTTTTGCAGGGGATCCCTGCACCCACCCCACCCCCTGCATATAATATATACCAACTCTGAGATCACGCCACACTGGGGAAAGGACAAACAACCTGATCCCCCCCCAAAAAAAAAAAAAATACCAGCATTTTAGTGAAAAGTCACTTCAGTGATATGAGCTTTGGTGTAATGCTGTTTAATATTATAGTAAGTTGATATTTCAACATAAACGTCCATGGAACACATGGGACAGTTATACAGGGATGGAGAGACTGCAGAAAGCTAATGAAGGCTAATAGAAATTAGTTATGGAGAATGGGGCAACTGGTTATCTGACAAAATTAACACAGAGATAAGAAGGCAACAGGATAAGAGTGAGGAAATTGAGGAAACATTAATAAAGGTAGAGAAAGAAGGGTGAAAGAAAAGTAGCAAAAAAATAAATAAAAGTAAAAACAGCAAGCATTTAATGTTAAAAGGCAAAAGATATGTGCTAGAAAAAATATATAGGGAAAGGAAACTGAGCAATGAAAAAGAGACTGATAGAAGGTGGTAAATAAAAGTACTGCGGTGAGGTGCTTCTCAGCAGTGCAGGTGACCTAGGCAGGATGGTAGCCCATCTAGAAACATTAGTTGTTAGTGGGGCACATGTAGTTGGAATAAGTAAAATGTGGGTCATTGACAAGAGGGAGGGCGGGACATGGAAATCCCACACTTGTAGGAATTTTAGGATTGGTAAGAAAGGAAGTGATTGTGAAGATGTCACTGTACCTCAACATATGATTAGAGGATGACTTTATCAAATAATGAGGGTTGCCTAAAGGGGAAATATAGCAGAAAGGGACTGGTATATTTGTAAAAAGATGGGCAGGAGTGGAAGCCCACAGTCAGCTTCCTTATGGTAAAGTTGCTTTGGATAAAAGGGGGAGAGTTAGTGTTTTGATACCCTCTATAGACCACCCAGTATAGATGCAAAGGAAGATGAGTCAGTTAAAAGTAGTATTAAAGGACTGGCACATAAGAAGAGTGAGATGATAATGCGTTGCAGGCTGGAACATTTCATATTCTGAGATGGACAGAGAAGACTGGCTGATCAAGTTCTTTAGCCTAGAAGGGCTTGGACAGAAACGAATGGTTGGATCCAGGAAGGGGATAATTCTCAAGAACTCTGTATCAATAAATAGAAGCCCAGTATAAGTGATCAAAAACTACTTTGATCCTCAACCCCTTGAATTTGACATGTTCCAACAACCCTATCAAATAGCATTAAACATAAGAAAAGTATTTAAATTAAGTGTTTTTTGCAGGAGGCAGCCCCCTGCACCTCACATCACCTCATCTTTAGGTATGTCATCTCTGAAATAGCTCCACGTTAGTCCTTCCATGTACCTGGAAGGAGAGAATCCAAATGCACAATACCCATTTGGTAGAGTCTGCCTCAAGAAGCAATAATGGTGGTTATGTTTAAGGTATGAACAGTTAGGCCCAAACTTAAAGGTAGAAGCAAAGGCAAGTCAAATGCTTGGCTCTAGATACAGCAATATAATAATGAACAGGAGGATGATGAGTTCTCTTTGTCATGTACTTGCAGACATAATAAGGACAAATAAGCCACATTGCTAGAGAGGATACAGTGATGGGTAACTAGGATGGCAAGGGTAACAGTGGTAGTACTGTATGAAGAAGGGCTTAGGGAACGGGACCTCTTTTCACCTGAAATAGGAGAAATGAAGTTATGTCTTGATGTGCAGTGCCTTAATAATAAATGTGTGCTGGGGTTTACATGGAAAAAAGAACACTGTGAGTGCAGGGTTTGCCTACATGATCAATGGAATACCATTAAAGCTAGATATTAGAAAGCACTGCACTGCACTCAGAGAGGGTAAATAATTGAAACAGGTTGTTAAAACTGGTTGGTAGAAGCTAAAATAGTGAGAGGAGAGAAAGGAGATGAACAGCTGCTCTTTACTAGGTCCAGGCTGTGGCAGAACAGAGAGATGCAGTCTATTCAGGTCTACATTTCATGATGTCATGTTAATTTACACACAGTCTCTTTAGAACTGCATTGTATGATATAGTAATATTTTAAGTAGACATGCCCTAACATTTTCTTTAACTAGACACCTCATGATATCAAATCATGGCAATTGGGACTACAAATCATGTAATACATTGTCTTTTGTACCTGACTGAAAGTATAGTGCTTTCTACTCTATAAATAATAAATTCTAAGTCTGAAAATCAACACAGAGGCGCTATTAATGAAGTGCTTCCTGTAGTCCATGGTACAGGGTTTGATTCCATCTGCATTCATATGCCTACTTTGTTACTCTGACTTGTGTCCAGTGGATTTACCTGGTTAACAAATAAAAAATAAATTTAAACAAAAAAGAAGCTGAAAGATACTCCGATGTCTTAGAATAAATATGTCATTTGTTTTTTTTTTTTCAAACTGTAACAGGTGTGTGAGCTTCACTTAATCATTTTAAAACCTACAGAGGGTAAATTAAATTTGCAATACTCATATATTTTACTGAGTGGATGCAAATATGTGAACAATCAAGACTATTTTATATATACTAGCACCATGGCCCCCATCCACCATCTTTTTTTACATCAGTGGCAGTGAAGTGAATTGGCCTATGAAGCAGTTTTGTCAAAAAAAGGTATGTGTCCCCTTGCAGCTTCAAGGAAATGTTTCAGAGGTATAGACTGCACAACACTTTTTTTATTTTTTATTTATAATGTGTTGCAAAACAGGCAGAATTAACTTCTAAAGAATACACTAAGATGTCAGTGTTGCATCTGACCTAAGGTATGTGAAATTCAGGGAATTTTGCTTACGAGAGTGTCCAAGGAGAACTTTTGAGCACCTGGAATGGTGCTCACCAAATTTGGAGGCAGTGTAGCAGATGCTGTGATTCTGCAGCATGCAGAAAAAAAGACAGTCCAATCCATTCCCTGATGTCCTTGAAACCCAGTTGGAATTACAGAGAGTGGAGCTAGAGATTAAATATTTGGAGTTTGAGGAAGCTGAATGAAAAAAATCAGCTTGAGGTGAAAAAAGCAATTGCAAACTGAAGTAAGAGAAGAGCAGCTGCAGCACAAATAAGAAATGATGGCCCTCCTCCAAGGCACAAGAGTACTGGGGAGGGAAAAGGCAAAACCTAAATGCCAAGATCTGTACCCACTTATATCCACAGTACAAAGAGGGGGATGACTTTAATATTTTCATTCAGACATTTGAACGGGTGTATAATCAATATTAGTACCAAATTGATGATAAGATTTTTAACTCATTTGTTCATAGTTAAGGCAATACACGCTGTATCAAGTATGACTGATGAATATTGTTTAAATTATAATGAAATTAAATAATGCTTATTTGACTATTTTAAATTGACTCATGAAGTGTATAGAAAGATATTCACAGATTATAAAAGAAGGGTAGATGGCAGTGTGAGTGATTGCATTACAGAAATATGCACTTACTTTATCAGTTGTTTGACTATATCAAGTCACTAGATTTGAAAGGCAAGAAGACCTTTTAGTGAGAGAAAGCACTCAGTACTATCTGTGTGGGGCATGAGAATCTGGTTGGCAGATCAGAACTGTAAAACTGCTGAAGTGATAGGGAGAAAGGAGGGATCTCTATCAAGTTAGCAGGTTACAGCTGCACATGATGGGGTAACCAGCACTACATTTGGGTGTAAGTAGATGCATATAAGGTAGCATAAGGCATCACAGCAGGTTATACAGGCAAAAGGTGAAGGAAACAGTTCTAGTGCATGTCCCAGTCTTGGGGTTGGATATTTTCAGTGTAACCAATGAGGGCATGTAATGTGTCACTGTCCACTGAGGCAAGGTGAGGAACAAAAGTTAGAGGAAGCAGGGGGAAGAACTATGACAGTGTTGAGTTGTCTGGAGGCAGTCAATGCACCGACCAACCATGAAGGTCTGTACTTTATCCAAATGGAGGGCAAAGATACAGTTACCAAGATGGATGCAGCATCAAACATAACTATTTCTAAGCCTGCAGTACTTAAAAGTAAGCAATACTTGCTGGGGCAGTTTACTTGTTTTGGTCCTCATTGAAAGGGACACCTTTTCAGGTACCACTGGGCATAGTTAACCTGGATAAGAAGGGAAGGCAAGGGAATAGGTAAGTAGCATTTTATAATGATATCCTCGTAGATATTTTAATAGGAAATGATTTTTGACAATGTAGTACCTAGTGTACATGTGAACCAAACACATGCGGAAGGCAGTAAGGAGTAGACCCAACCAATGCCCATACCACCAACCATGTCTGGTGATGTGGCTATTTTGTAGGGAAGGCCAGTTAGTAGCAGCTAACGTGAGTCTGCTGAAGGGTACTGGACTTTCCTTTAAAGGAGCTAATTCATTGGGTGAATCAGGTGGTGGTAGCAATTCAAAATTTGAGGCAGCACTGTCAGAAAATACAGGACTTTCTTTGGCGGGGAGCTGGGAAGGGTCACAAAGAAAGAAGTGAGTCAGGTTCAATTGTCAGACCTAGCTTTACAGAACTTGGAGAAGGTAGCCAAGAAGGCTGCTGATCCTCAAGGGCAGGGGGAGTATGTATAGAGGGATGAAGGGTTAATGTACAGAAAATGAACTCCTAAAAAGGGCTAAAGGAAGACGTGTTACATTAGCAGGTATTATTAAGTAACTACCAGTGGACACTTCAGACTGTATCCCACAATATTTCCTTTTCATACAGGCATAAAACATGCAAAAGAAGGCATGTGCAGAATTTTTATTGAACAGGTGTTGCAAAAGATGTCAATGGGTTTTGCAAGACATATGAGAAGTGCCATAAGGTTGGCAAGAAAGGAGGTAAAGCTAAAACTGCTCTGATGCCTTTGCCTGTTGTTGAGGGACCATTTCATAGGGTAGCTGTGGACATTGTGGGGCCTGTTAGTATCCCATGCTGTACAGGTAAGAAGTATACACTTCTGGTGGCAGATCATTTTACTCGTAAACTGAAGTAGTCCCCTGTTCTTTACTGAGAGAAAGAAGGTGGTAAATGCTTTGTTAGATTTTTTCTGCAGGGTAGATTTCATGAGAGAAGTACTAACAGATGGGGTGCCAGTTTCATGTCAGACCTGCTGACATTTTTGTGGAAGAATTCTGCGATAGTAACATTTAAAGGTTACCTGTTACTATCCACAGACCGGTGGTCTGGTGGAGAGGTCTAGCTGTGCACTGAAGACCATATTTTTTTTTAAACAAGAAACATCTTGATTAAATTATCACTTATGACATAGGCAGCCATATATTTATATAAATGAAAACAAACCATACTGACATAATTTTAATTGCAAACATTATACATCACAAACCGTATTGACATAATTGTAGTTGCAAACATTATACATCCCTTATAATCTAACCAGTCATTGTCAGTCAAGCATTACATAGCTCATTCAAATCCTGCATTCTTTTAAACCTTGATCCTCCTCTGCATGTATTATTCCCCAAATTCCCATTTTTTCCTGGGTAATTTTCTCCTACCCTTTTCTAAAGATCCCAGTTCCAGTTGTTTTATCTCTGTTATATTCCCTGCTTCTTGTAAAGCTAGTTTGTACTTTGATTTCCATTTTCTAGTAATTGCTTTTTTGGCAGCCACCATAATTAGACTCAGCAAGGCCTTACTATGTCTGCACTGAAGACCATATTGAGGGTATTTGCATATCTGTTCAAGCAGGAGTGGATCAGGTATCTGCTTTGTCTCCTCTCTCAGTACAGAGAGAAATGTCCCTGGAATTTACATGATTTTTGCCCTTCAGTTGCTGGATGGTCACAGGGAGAGGGATCCTCTCAATTTAATTGGTGATGTGTGGGAAAGTTACTGCCATTCCCACAAGGAATCTGTTGTGGAACATGTCATGAACCTCAAGGCTTTGGGAGCTCAAGGGGATGGCACAGGAGCACATAGCACAAGCACAACAGCTGCAGAATGTCTTGTATGACCAGACAGGCAGGTTCAGAAAGTATTCTTTTTTGAGCAGAATGTAATGGTGTAATTTCACAGTTGTATGAAAAGAAAGTGATGTTAACTATAGAGTGGAGTTGTCAGGTAGGAACAGAAGCACAAATTCTACTATGCTAACATGGTGAAATTCTACTACAAAAAGGAGACACTGGTGTTGAGTATCTGCTGTGGGTCACAGAAAGAATCAGACAAGGATCTTGTGATAGACCTTCTAAGTGAGGCTTGATCTGACATCTCAGTGGATAAGATAGCCCTTTCAGAGCAGCTATCTACTTCCCAGGTCCAGGAGATGTGGGCAGTACTACAGGAATTTCAGGACATATTTAATGGTAAACCAGGGTGTACCCACTGGGTGAAGCACCATGTAGACACAAGGCCTCAGCAGTTATTCATACAGACCTCTTACAGGGTAACTGAGCAAGTAAACAAACCCTGACTGAGGAGCTGCAAGAGATGCTGGATCTGGAGGGTAATCCTGTTGTTCAGCAGTCCATGAGTCTCATGAGAGGTGTTGTTGCCAAATAAGGTTGGCAGTACAAAGTTCTATGTAGACTGTAAGAAACTAAGTAGTCACACAGTGTCTGATGCTTACAACATGCTATGAACATATGAAGCCTTAGTGCAGTTGGGAGGGGCTAAGTATCTAGCTACTACTGACATGAGCAAGGGTTACTGGCAGGTAGCATTGACATGTACATTGTAGGAACAGTTCAACGTTTGTGACCGACTTTGGGTTATAGGAGTTCATCAAGAAGCCCTTTTTGATGAAGAATGCCCCAGCAACATTCCAGCGGTGGGTAGATTACATCCTGTCAGAAGGCAGGGACTATGCTTTTGCTTTTCTGAATGATACTGAATTCTGTAGCTGGACCTGGCAAGAACCTTTTCGGTATATTACTGACCTGTTTTGGAAGACTAAAAAGGGCAGGGTTAACTGTTAAGGTTAAATATTGTCAATTAGGAATGACAAAAGTGCCATATGTCATAGAGTGGGTGGTGGTAAGATTTATCTGGAGACCTCCAAGAATGAGACGATTCAGACATGGTCTGCTCTTGCTACTGAAAACAAGAGAGGCCATTCCTAGGGAAAGTAGGGCAGAGGAAGCTTATTTCCATCTATCATATCAGAGCCACTCCCCTTACAGACGTAACAAGAAAGGATAGAACTCATAAGGTTGTCTGGACTCCAGCCTGGAGCAGGCACATTGAATGTTTAAAAAGGTCTTGAATGGATTCTGTCTGTTTGTCAGACCTGACTACAATCAGTAATTTATTGTTCAGAAAATCCTTCAAACCATGGGGCAGAGAGCTGTATTTAGACAGGTTTCCTCAGAAGAAGATGAGTACCCCATAGTGCTTCTGAGCCAAAAGTGCATATCAGCCACAGACTTCAATCCAGGGAGGAATCCTTTGCAGCTTCAGCAATGAAGACTGAACATAGTTTGGGATGCAGAAAAACTTCAACTCTGCCTGTAGGGAGAGTGTGCTACCGCTGCATTGAACCTTATTTCAGTGATGTTGATGATACAGATGTCAGTATTTTCTAAGGTCAGACAGTCTTCTAGGGGGCATAATCTTATTGAGGCTTCTGGAAGTGAACAGAACTGCTTTTATACTGTCATTTGGTTTGACTAGGTTGGTTAGTGGACCAGACTGGCAGTGCCTGAAAGCACTATGGGATGGAGAAAGTGTTTGACAATGTATGAAAGTCCACAGGAGAAAGGTGCAGGCCATCCCTGGAAACATATTTAGGACTGTGAACCATCTTCTTCCAGACAAACACATATTTGATCCCCTTGGAATGACACCAAAAACTAAGACAGTTGTTGAAGCCTATCTTTTGTTTACAGTGTGGCATCGTCAGTGAAGGTAGGATGCAAAAGAAGACTAACTGCTTATCAGCCCTGAATGTACAGTCAGAGAGTTCCACCATGGCTCTCTTCATATAATCCAAGGATATGTGCCTTAAGTAATTCATACCCGTATAAACAGTCAGGTTTATGCCTCTGAGGGCATTGTAGCACAGGGTGGGATAAGTACTTCAACAAAGGAAGGCTCACTCTTAGGTTTTTATGTTGGGTGCTTTCATTCCACCGTGCTTCAAGAATTCATAGTATGTTTGCATGATGAGATGCCTCCAGGTTTAGTAGGTATTTACACCTTATACTTGTGTGATAATAGTAAGCTTTTGTCAGGTAAGCATGAGGCTGTTTGTACATTTTCTCAGAGTGCCTAGTGTTAATACCTACCTGCAGTTGGCTTCAAATAAAAGAAGTACAAGTAAAACAATGAAAAAGATGTGCAGGTAAGTAGTTTGGAGCATTGTAGTTACATATAACCTTTCCAGAAGGAGTTTATAAACTATCTGTGCACCAAGCAGCAGGATAAAAGAAGATTGTTGTTTAAAGGAATTGATATGTTACACTCTGGGATTAACCTGTAGCCATAAGGTGCTACCCTAAATTACAGAAATTGAATGAGAGGAGGGCTTTGCTATACTACAGAAAGGGGAAGGGGTAGGTGTGCAGTTTTCAAGTGGTTCATTGATGGGGGCTAATATAAGGAGACACAAGACTATAATTTCAGTTTAAAGATAAAAACTTGTGACCATGGAATGGATTGTGCCTTCTACTGCTAAATGAGCAGGTCGAACAAATGGAACACAGTGACATGCAAAATAAAACAGTGGAAACAAATACTTGCCATTCACAAAAGTACTTGCTGCTGTGGCTGTCTTGAGACAATTCCCAAAAAAAACAGCAAATTTAGCTTATCTCACAAGATAAACCATCAATGAGAAGTCTAATTACGGAGGAAAGAATGGGCCGAGTAAAAAATTAGCAAAAATAAGCAATAGAGTACCTTTTACATGAGAAGTGCAAGTAAATAATTAAGTAGGTAAATAAATAGTGCCTTCCATGGTATTTGAATGACTGGTACTATGTCAGATCCAGTTTATAAGTCACAATTCAGGGGCATCAGTAGCACTGTTGTGCAATTCAGGGTAGTCCAGCCATCTGGAGCACAGTTTTACACAAAATAGTGCAATATACTTGCTTCAGATAACAGCAACTACCCAATTAGAAAACTACTTGCTGCTGTGTGCGGTAGGATACCCAGAACATCATTAAATTTACCTTATTTCACAAAATAAACATACACTGCGTATGTTTAACCTTGCAGGAAAAATAGGCACAGTAAGCAAATAAAATCAATAGCAATTACAATACAGGAGCTTTTACATGAAAAGTGAAAAATTAATAAATAATCACTTCATTGGTAGCAGAAGGACTAGTTTGAAATCAAATCTGCATTGCTAGTCGTACTTCAGGAACAGAGGTATCACTGTTGCACAACTTAGAGTAGCCAAATTAAAAGGAAAGGGAACAGATAGTGCACCAAAAGGGTGTGCTCTTACATTAAGTGTAATTTTTGATGGTGTCTGAAGAAAACTTACCTGAAGCCTAGATGAAATAAAAAATAACTTCAGAGATAGCAACTGCACAGATTTATTGAGCACTTTCATTCCACAGTTATTCAGGATTTCTTAAAAAGTAAAATTCCCAAACATTGTTTTACTTAAGTATTAAAAGCAAAACATAAAAAGGTCACACAGACAAACCAATGAGCAAAAACTGCAAGAAAAACCTAGCCAAGCTAGAGTTTTCACTGTGTGATACCTTAAACCTTCTGAAATAGAAGCCCATGGGATATATGCAAATGACCCTTAAGGACATTGAGTGTTTCAGATATATGGCTTTTGAATGTCCGTGACTTTTTACTTTTGCCTTTTTAAATCTTTATGGACAGATTCAGGCCAATAAGAAAATGCCAGTAGCTGTGGACATAAATGTTTCAGCCTTCTTATGACCTCGGCAGCACAGCAAAAGCAGACTGTTTGGCGATACTCTAGAGACACAGGGTCTTTAAACCCAGATGATGCCCATAACCATTAAGGTATCCACAAACTATCCCAACTAACAAATTCAAAAAGTAAAACGGTCATGCAGAGAAACCAATTAGTAAAAACTACAAGAAGAATGTAGCCAAGCTCGAGTTTTCACTGTGTGATACCTTAACAAGAAGAGGAACAACCACAACTCTTTAACGTATCAGCTTTTTTCTTCAGTACTGGAGCAGTGAAAACATAATCATTCAAGCTAGGTGCAACCCCAGAATTTGATCTACTTTGCCACAATAGTTCTTTAAATAATAAAACATTTTCCAGTTACCCCTCTAACGTGCCCTAGATGGGGAAAAGATGTAGTGTGTGAGAATAAAAATGCTAGTCTTTGCTAGATATAGGAGCTACCTGCAGCAGGTAAACTAAAATATGTGATTTATTCTATATGTGTGTAGCTTGTGGTCTTAAAAATATGTGAGAACTCATTACCTTTTCCTATGTAATATATATCTGCAGTGGGTTTTTTTCCAGTGACATGAAAAGATGCGTGTTCTTGTGTCCTTTTTCTATGAAATGTATAAAAATTTATATGAAGTTTATAACTGAAGTTGTAACTTCTGTCTGCTGGGGACTGAAGCAGTTAACTTGATCTATGGTAGCTAAGTGAAGTAGGCTGTAATTTGTTCTATCCTATGATTACAAGATTTTTAAGGATATGTTTAATCAAGATCAGTAAGCAAACTCTTGAATATGTAAATACAGATCTTTGCTTCATTACATCTGTTATTTCTGTACAAAAATATATAAACCATTTATCTGAATGAACTTAAATCAGAAGAGAGAACTGTCCTGCAGCTTGTGACTTGTGAGTTGTTTCAGCATGTGTGTCTCTTCCTGGAAGTTCAGTTTAGCTTAGAGAACAGTAATGTGAAGTAGGAAATAGCTATAACAAAATTTGACTGTAGACAGGTGTTCTTTGCTGTTGAAATCCAGTTGAAGATGGAGAACATTCAATTTAGCCAGTGTTTTCCTGTAGCTGTCAGGATGTTACAGAGGTAGTGTACTTTTTCACAGCTGCTGTAACACTCTGACCATTTCAGGAGATAAGAGGAACAAGCCTATTCCAGTGTTCCTCTTTATGCAGAAGGTAAATTCTACACTGCAGTAAAGTGTCCAGTTTTCTTTTCCTAATCATCAGATACAAGAAAATACCTGTTAGAAAAAAGGATGAATAGACTGTTTTTCTTTCTGGGTTTTGGGTATAAACACTGATTCATTTAAGAAACTCTGCTCTCTCTCTCTCCCTCTGAATATATATATATATATATATATATATATATATATATATATATGCATAGGGAAGGGAGCGCATGCAGACTGTGTGTGTTTATGTGCTAGTAGTTGTGTGTCTTCTTCTTCTTTCGGCTTTTCCCGGTTAGGGGTCGCCACAGCGGATCACCTGTCTGCTCATGATTGGCAGTGGAGTTTTACAGTGTTGAGTTGCCAGCCCGGCGCCCATCCTTCCACTGATGATTCAGTATTTCACTGTATTGTCCAGGAGTTACCAAGTGAACTGAGTAGCATTTTGGACATGATAAAAACATCATTCTGGTTATTTTTAATTTTAAGACTCAGTGTTGTTATGCTTTAAGAATAGGTGATGTAAAAGTATCTGTTTAAATAATCAGTCTTCATGTTCATGAAATAAGAATACTTTGAGGAATTTGATTTCAGTGCTCAGTATTTCTGCTCTTGTAGTGTCTTGTCTTTGTTGTACTGTCACCTTGAACAATTAATGGTTATATATCTTTCTTCCTGTTTGTGTAAGTTAGGGTGGGTATGGGTAAGTATCCTTGACTGTCATGTAGAGACAGGCCATCAGTTGATGTTCTAGTTTAGACAAATTGTCTGTGCATATAACCCTCACTGCCCAATTTCTGTACTATTGATACCTATGGATGTATCTCTGAAGTGCACCTCTTTGTGAGTAATGTTTCTTATTTTGAGTTTTTGAAAGTCCATGTTCTAAAGGGTCAGCCACATATTTATCATCATCGAGATTTTTCCTTTTTTATAAATATGTATGGCAGATAGTAATGAGTCACATAAATTCAGCACTAATAGAGAATAGCAGACCATGTGTAACCAGATTAGTTGCCATTCTGATTCCACACTTATGCAAGATCCAGTATTCTCCATTATCACCATTAATCCTCCAGTTCCATTAGACAGAGTTTCACATAGAGACGCTGTTTTCTTATAGTCCATATCAAATTGATAAACAAGGTGTAAAACAAAAATAAATGAATGAATGAACAAATAAAACAACTAAAAATACTTCCAGTCTTTGAAGAAGTCTAACTGAAGACAGAAGCGCTTACTGGATGTTTCTTGGATTATTAGAGGCTGGAAGTTCCTTTTGGTTGTTTTATTTGTTTAAACTGTTTTCTTATATTGAATGCCGATTCATGCCTGCAGTTAACTGGGCTTCTTACAAGGGAGATCATTCTTTCCCCGAGCTATTTACTCTCCTTTGTGATTTTTGTTAGACACAGTGTTTTGAGTACTAGGATTAAACTATGAAGGACTTACTGGAGAATACATTTGTGGTATGTGTTGCACTTCACTGACGACATCAGGAGCTCAGAAGAATTTGCTGTCTGATTACAGCATTTAATTGTATTACAAACTCTGTTGCATGCATTACAAGTACTTTATTATGTCTTTGCTGCTTTTGTTTGGCTCCATTTTCATGTCCTTTTGTCTGCATGAGTTTTTTTGGCAGCAACTCCATTTCTTTCCCACGTCACAAACACATGCAGGTAGCTGAAATAATGATATTCCCAACTGCAGAATGTGCGTGTTCACATGCATGTGTCTTGCGATAGACTGCCATCCTGTTCAGGACTGGATCCTGCCTTAGCCTGTTACTTGCTGAGATAGACTCCATTTCTCCATGACCCTGAATTGGCTAAACAGGTATTAAAAATGGTTGAATGAATGTTTTAAGCCACTGCTGAAGCAGGTTTACTCCATTGAGAATGCAGATGAACAAAAATGTGAGTAAACAAACTTCTTATTTCTGGATGTTTTTCAGCCCTTCACGTTTACATTTGAGAGCAGAAGTGATAAGATAACATTCAGATTTTAATTAAACTTAAATCAGAATAACTGAGTTTCCTTTATACACGTACACATCCTCAAATAAATGATATGTGACTCATGGTTTGCATCTCTTTCTTTACTTTTTTACCCTTCTGACGTAATTGCACACTGCTAATAACAGCATTGTTGAAGTCAGTATAACTTGCACATCTGGTACTTACACTTATCTTGACTAAATGCAGAATCTTTCTGGTGCAAAGGCTATTGCAATTTACTGTTCAGTGAAGCCTTTGTGCAATACCAGACTGCTTGAAAATCACTACAGGAAAATGTAAAACATCTGATTTTATATGGCGTTTTTCCTACAGACTATATATATATATATATATATATATATATATATATATATATATATATATATACACACACACACACACACACACACACACACACATATATATATATTTCATTGTTCTAATCGTTAGGACTGAATTGTCTCCCATTCACTGTGCTTTTTATATTGGCTTTAGGAAATATTGATTGAGCTTTTGATCTCCATTCAGACAGCGAACAGAAAAGCAGGCATTCAGAAACTTGCTTCTTAATTGCCTCTTTGTTTTGCTGGCCCGCTGGGTTGCTTTGGTTTCTGTATTATCTAGAGGAAACATATACAATTAAACAGCAGAGCAAGTCACAGAATTATGGCATGAAGATTCCAGTTGTATCTCTTTTTTTCAACCCTGTTCTTAGGTAGAGTAAGAACATATATTTTTTGAGTGAAAAAAAATGTAGGCAGATGCTGCACATTTGTCACCCTTGATAAAGCATGTGTATTTCTTTGCCTACTTGATTGTGTACATTTTGTGTAATATTTAGATGGCATTAAGGAGAATCTGCATAGCAATTATATCTGATTAATTTGTTTGATATCATTGTGTGGCAGTCTGACAGTTTCTAATGATCTACACATTGTAGTCCATCTGTGTTTGTTTGCAAACTGTATGACTTTAATCAAATCACTTAACCAGACATTACCTCTGGGTTACCCGTGAAAGATGCAGTTGTGCAGTTGTACCTAGTTTTCTTTGTTATCCCTTTTGTTTTCTTCTCTCATTCCTTCCATCTCTCACCCTCCTGCTCACCATTTTGGTGATGCACACACTCATTGTAATCAAGGAATCAGTCTCACCTTCTACAACCCAGTGAATTTTGCACAGGTAATCTAACTTGCTGATCCGGTCGCTAAACAACCTATAAAAGAAATACGGATCCGTGCAGCCTTGTAACACCTTCAATAACACTGCACACACTGATTGTAATGAAGGATGCAGTCTCACCTTCAACAACCCAATGAATTTCTGCACAGATAATCGTAACTTGGTGTTTCAGTCGCTAAACAATCTGTAAAAAAAAATGCAGATCCATGCAGCCTTGTAACGCTTTCAGTAACACCACACACACTCATAATCAAGGAAGTAGTCTCACCTTCTACAACCCAGTGAATTTCTGCACAGATAGTCTAACTAGGTGTTCCAGTCGCTAAACAGCCTGTAAAAAAAATATGGATCCCTGCAGCCTTGTAACACCTTCAATGACACGGCACACACTCATTGTAATCAAGGAAACAGTCTGACCTTCTACAACCCAGTGAATTTCTGCACAGATAATCTAACTTGGTGTTCTGGTCACTAAACAGCCTGTAAAAGAAATACGGATCCCTGCAGCTTTGTAACACCTTCAATAACACTGTATGTTTTTTTCTCTGCTGTACCACTGCAGCATAATAGAATTGTTAGCTTTGCGGCTAGTCGTGCATCACCCTAACATACTAATATCTTTTCATTCCTTTCCCCTCAGTCCGAATCCACTGTCTGCACCTTCCCCTAGCATTAATCTTCATAGCCTGCATTTCCTAGCCTTCCTTAACTGACTAAATTGTACCCTTGCAGCTTCCCTGATCAAGTGCTTCATCTATCCAGCTTTGTAGACCGTATCTTAAACACTATCCTCATTATCTTTATTTTTCTTAGATTATACCATAATGCCAGACTTTGTTACCTATCTCTTAACTCTGAATAGTTAACTAGCATTGGATTGACCTCCCTTGCTAGCCTGTACGTACTGTTTTTTACTGGTTTGCTTGGGTAGCTCCGATTCCATTTCTAACCTGCTTCGTTTGCCCTCACTTTGCTTGGGCTCACGCTGCTCCCCTACCCTACCCCTATTTCCATCCACTCCAACATACTCTAAACTTACACCCTATCCATCTAGACCACTCCCTCCAGCCACTCCCTACTTCCTCTCAACCCATCCTATCACCTCTCACTTCCTCTTCACACAGGAACTCCTCTTAAACATATTCTTACCCCCAGCTCCCTCTTCTCCTGTCACTACCTGATCACTCAATATGATTCATCTACTGTTCGCAACAACTCTGATGCATATTCTGTCTGTGTCTACCTCCTATCACCACATCCATACAAACACAAACACTGCCCCCTACACTTCTCTGCCCACAAACCTGTCTCTCAGCCACTCAAACATTCCTCATTGCCCCTGCACTATTCAACCACAATGACACCCACCTACACAAAATTAAACTATTTCAACAGCGCTGTCACCCAAAACAAAGCTGAAACATTCCTTAATAAACCTTAATTATTCACTGTTTTAACTGACTATACAAATTTTACTAATCTTAGGTGATGTACATCCCAACCCGGGACCTAACACCAGCTCCTCTCTTCCCACCCATCCCTTACCTCCCTCCATCTCCCCCACACTTTCCTCTTCTGAGACTTACTCCTCTACATCCACCAAAAACATAACTATACTATCTCTCAACATTCAGAGTATTCTAAACAAAGTCACTGAACTACACTCCTGGATATCACTCCACAACCTCAACATTCTTATCTTCTGAGAAACCTGGCTTAAACCCCACATCTCTGACAGTGAAATCTTACCGCCTGGCTACAATATCATCTGCCAGGATAGACTCAAGAAAAAAGGAGGAGGTGTAGCCCTCCTGTACTCTAAAAAAAACTCTCCCTCTACCCTCTATCAATCTCCACCCTGCAGAAGTCCTCTTAGTAGATTACAAAGTAAACACTCATCAAAATATAGCCATTGCTGCCATATATATTCCTCCAGGAAATTATGTCCCTACCCTTGAATTCTTTCTTTCCCAGATTGCACAAACCATCTCCTATGAAACTGTCATATTAGGGGATGTCAACATAGATGAGAAGTCTCTAACCTCTGACTCTCCAAACACCATCATTAACCTCTATGGCTTCTCCCAACTAATCACTTATCCCACTTGTCTGAATAAAAACACTAATACCAGCACTAAGCTTGACTGGATCCTCACTTCCAACCCTGTCCTCTACCACAACCCCTCCACACTGCCTGATACCCTAAGTGACTACTTTCCAACCTTTATTCCAAGCCACTCCCCTCCAGTTGTACTAATCCCATCAATACAAAGATTGTCACAAATTTTCAAACTTCATCCCAGATACCTTTAACTGTATGCTGTCCTCAATCAATTGGTCCTTCCTCCAAGACCTTCCCTTTGAAGATGCTGTTCTAAAATTTAACAACATCTTCCTAAACACTCTTAACTTCCAAGCCCCCATCAGGAAAATTAGAATGAACTCCAACTATGCTCCTTGGATAACTCAAGACACTTACTGCCTAATGTATAATAAAGATACTGCCTGGAAAAACTGGGTACAAAAACCCTCCTCCAATCTACAGTGTTACAGAGAACTCCATAACTTAACCAAAAAACAAATTAACCTTGACAAAAGAATTTTCTACCTAAAGCCACAAAACAACCCCCACAACAACAAAAACAATTCTGGAACATAAGCCCTCCACACATGCTCCCTCCCCCAATACTTCTGCCTTAGACACTGCTACTTTTCTTAACTTCTTCTTCATCAGCTCCATTCAGAAGTGAACTAAAAAAGACACAACTACCTTCCCCACTACTCCTCCCTCCCTGTCCACCAGCACAACCTTCTTCTCTCTAAAGACTGTCCCCACTGTTTATATCAAATCACTTCTCAGTAAACTCAAATCAGGCACCCTCTGAGCTGATAACTCTTTTTTTTTTAAACTAACTGGAAAATCCATTATATATCTAATCTCCATACTAATAAATAGATGTATTAATAATGTAATAGTTCCAGATATCTGGAAAAACATTTATGTAATAACCTTACACAAAGTGGGTAAATCCACTGACCCTTCTAATTTCAGGCTTATAGCCATACTGTCTCCCCTATCAAAGATTCTTGAAAAGTGAATTCACAAACAGCTCCTTGATTATGTTCTACAAGAAAACCTCCTAACCCCTACCCAACACAGCTTTCGCCCTAACCAAAGTACTTCCACGACACTAATATCTTTCACGCAGACTATCTCTAGATTTCGGACAATAATAAGCTAGTCTCCTGTCTATTCCTTGACCTCACCAGGGCCTTTGAAACTGTTTCTCACAACCTACTTCTGTCTACATTATCCAACCTTTATCTGTCCAACTCTGCTCTTTCCTGGTTCACTAGCTACCTGTCCAATGGATTTCAGTCTGTTAGTGGCTCTCTGCATTCTCCCCTTTCCTAACATTCCAAACCGGGGTTCGCCAAGGCTCCATCCTTGGACCCCTGCTGTTTAACATGGGGGGGGCATTTCCTGTCCTCACTCTTCTCTAATAAAATATGCTGATGACTCTACAATAATGTCCTCTTTTGACAATCTCTCCCACCTCCTAACCCTTACCCAAGAATCTCTCCGCTCAGTTGCAAAATGGCTAACAACTAACCAAGTCCTACTTAACCCTAAGAAAACAAAACTCCTCTTCTTCCTCCCTAAATCTCTCCAACACCTCAAATCTACCTTCACTGTCGACTCCCTCAACAACATAACTATCAAGGTAGAACCCCACACTAAACTATTGGGGGTCATAATTGAAGACCAACTAAAATTCGATCTTCACTTTGAACAGTCTATTAAAAAGACTCACATAAAACTTGGCCTGCTCTATAGAAACAAAAAATTCCTCACTAATAAATCCAAACTCTATTTTGCACAAGCCTATCTACTACCCTCTCTATTATATGCCACCCCAATTCTTACTAACCTACGATCTACTTTTTTAACCAAGCTAGAACTCACATATAATAAAATAGCCAGATTTGCAGCAAATCAACCCTATCACTCACACTACTGCCTTTCTCTAAAAAAAACCTACAGTGGCTAGAATCTGCCAACAACTCCTTCCATCTCAGCTATATCTGACCCACTCCATTCTAAACCAACCCAACTCCTGTCCTGCTCTCTTTGCCCTCAAATCTTTCTATACCCCAAGTCGTACTCTCTGTAGTTCTGACCAACACCTCCTGGAAACCTATAAGCCCCGCCAAAAAAAAACATTGGTAAACTTCTCTACAATGACTCTGTTGCTAATGCATGGAATAAACTCCCCCTACATGTAAGAATGATCACTAACACTAACTGTTTCAAAAACAATTTAAAACAGACCACGTATTAAACTTATGGACCTGCCCTTGCCATGGCCCTACTTAATCTTCCTCTCCACTCTGTTACTACTAAATCCTCCCTTACTCTTTTTCTTTTTCCTCCCCCCTTTGATATCTACATTTATTATAATCTTATACTTGATCCAAAAAATTAGTCAATTCTACAGACTCTGCTCTGAAGTGATGTCATTCATAGGTTCATAGGAGGTTATTAACATGTTGACCCGAGGGTCATTTTAAACCTAGCCTATTACACCTGTTATATTTCAAGAGAAAAAGACTAGTCAATGCCTAAGATTATTATTAGTAATGACTGCCTATGCCCAAGAG